>NC_137467.1:138002616-138568314 GCF_964235325.1 Thermobia domestica | reverse complement strand
CTTCACAAACATAAGGTTTTTCCCAGTGTGTATTCTTGTATGCATCACGAGTGTATCCCGTGATACGTAATTCTTACCACAGACATCACACGTGTAAGAGCTCTTAGACACATCATCGCCAGTGAGTGAAGAGTTATGCATCCGAACGTGCGTTTTATGCTCTTTTTTCTCTGTAAAAGTTAAGCCACAGAGATCACAATTGTAAGTACGAGTTTTATGTTTTCTTTTGTGGCCGTGGTAATTATTGTAAGAAACAAAATGAGCGTTGCATACTTCACATACATAAATCTTTTCACTTGTATGTTCATTCTCATGTATCTGTAAATTGAATTTCATATGAAATCCTTTATTACAAAAACGACAATAATATTTTGGTTCCTCTGAATGTGTCTTTAGGTGAATTTTTAAGTAGTTTTCAGATAAGTAACTTTTTTGACAAATCGAACATACAAAGTTTCGATTCTGTTTATCATGAACTTGCATATGAACTTTTAACGTATTTGCTAGTTTAAATTTTTTTAAACAAATCTCACATTCAAAGTTCCTCATATCACTATGTACCAGTAGATGTCGTTTCATATGTCCTTTCGCAAATGTTTTTCCACATATTTCACAGGCTACATACTGATATCGTCGCTTCTTTTTCGGCTTGCGTTGGAATCCATCTCCGCTTTTTCCTACGATATTTGAACCATTTTTGGATTTCTTGCGAAATTTTTCCCTTGCGTTACACTTTTTTATCTCTTTTAAGACTAAGTCCAAACTAATGTCACTAATATTTCGGTCAGTTGGATTAAGAACTACTTCTTCTTGCTTCTGATGACAATCTGATTCAGGCTGAACGACTGAATCCGTAGCTGTTTTCCTACAAACAAATCAGGTAATTTTTATATATTTCCAACATTACACTGAAAACACACTTTATTTACAAGTAAACACGTTAAAGGAAAAACATGGTTACCGTAATTTAATTGTACAATTAAGAAAAACCAACTTTATGGACAGATAAAAGATTTTCTTTTTATTATGTCATTTATTAAAATAATCTAGTATGATTGCAGGAATACAAGATTAATTTTAAAAAAAAATATCTTATGTTCAGGATATATATACATGAAAAAAATGCCTGCTTTTCTGATTATTTCCACATAATGCTGTGTAAAATACATAAATGTTTACTAATGAAAAACTGATTTAATATTATTATTATTTATATCAACTTTGGAATCAAAGCAAACATTGGACTAATATGACCTGACGAATATTAATTTTTGAGAAAATCTTGAATTAATTTTTGAATGGCCGCCAGCAAATAAAGTATATATATATATATATATATATATAGAAAAGCATATAGTATACACATAGACTTCTACTCTGACTGTATTACAGGAACACATAAATTGCTTATATCGTGATTCGTTTATTTCAAACTGAAACATTGCGAATATATAAGACCATGTAAACATAGACTTAGCACTACAAGTGCATATGAAAGAGCTTTGGAAAACGCAGAAAAATTCAAGCATTCGTACATCTGATGATCCTTTAATGATAATTTGACTAATGTAACACGACCAAACCATATTACATGGCGTAACAATTCTTACAATTCTTGTATGATTATGTGAAATCACATAGCTCATCAATAGATATCGGATTTTTATGCATTTAAAATTCATGAAATATGCATGCAACTATTATGTTAAATGTGTTAAAATATGCACTAACAATGCAATAAAAGAAGCATTTTCAACCATGCAGCAAAGTTGAGACAACGTTTTGTAAGTGAAATATAACATAAACTTTACCTTTCAGGTACTTCTCTTCAGAATTTATTTTTATGACAATTACAGTTTACAAACTCTTTTAACTTTTTAAAACAAACACAAATTGTGAGATTAAAATAAACACAGTGATATGAGAACACGATCTCTAGCTGTTTTTCACATTTGTGTTTTAGAGTGCATTTACTTTATACGAGTAAATAAAAAGTAATACAAGCTTAACTTTTCTACAAGTTTCCATTATATATATATATACATTATATACCCTTCCCGTGATTAGCCTTACAGTATATCACAAGATGCTCCTCTTCATTTTTGGTGTCAGTTTGTGACATTTGTAGCATGGAAATGCCCTGTTAACATTAATACATGTGACTAGACAATATTTATAGATAGAAGCAAGTTTAGTATCTGGCAAGCTGAAATTTAACCTTTAAAGATATTTTCCCATGGCTTCAATTGTTTTGTAGTAGATGTTTCTGGCAATAACATCCGTCCATTTCTTTCCCACAAAGCGCCCGAATTTACCGAGAATTGACTGCAGCTCGTGCTGAACATCATCAACTAGAGCTAAGCATTCACAAAGCAGCAATCCTGCCATCTGAATTGACATCGACACGACATTACAATGTCTTTATCATTATCAGATTTCCCTTAACGTATTGGGAATTGTAAGCGTCTTTGCTTTGCTGATCAGTCGCTAACAATATTGATCCTCCATAAACTAGGCATTCATCCACTTTCCCATGCAAAAAAACACGTTCTGTTGTATAGACATGTAAATGCATTAAAAATACAAACTAAAACTGGATTTTTTTCTATGTTATAAGCATTGTTGTTAGAAAGCATTACTAAGTTTAACAGAGATGCATATAAGCAAACAAAATATACAATTGCATAAAAATCCAATGTCTACTCATCACCATGAACATACTTTACAGCATTTGGCAAAACCTCACTTTTGTTAGTTGATAATGAAGTTTGACATCAGCTGTTATGCATGTGAGCTCACCGCATGTACTGCTTGAACGAATACTCGCATATGTTCACCTCAACATTCTTACTGTTTTATTGTAGTAAGTGGAATTCTGATATGGTGCACACTACATGCTCCAACAATTGGTCTGTTCGTTTAAGTAAGTTCATGAGTACATCTCCATAAATGTATTGAGGCAGTTGAATGTCTGTCCTGATAGCGGCCACCTGCAAATTTTCTTTGCACATTGCTTCTGGAAAACACTAGTCGTCTCAATGCACCATCAAACATCTTGAGTATATTACTTATAAACATTATGAATTCACGTACACGCTTCCATAAAAGAGGTAAGTGAAGTAGAGAGAGTCGTTTGATGTGCGTATCACTACACTATTCTCTACGGCCAACATTACTTCCATGATAGAAGTCAAAGAGAACGTCAGTTATTCTACTTCTGTTGGTCACTGACGACGAAGAGATCCCGTTGAAGCTGGTACTGTTTTATTGTAGTTTTCTTTAGCAGGCATTACTTTTATATATATGAGCCGCTCAGATGCCAAACCGATTAACTCCATCAAACGATTTTTCAGTAGAGAGCATTTTAGTAACTTAGATACAATGTATTTAAATAAGAGTGATCAGAACGTTTACGGGTTCTAGTGACAAATTGTTAGTATCTTTACCGAGTCAAAAACGTGTAGAACTAAGAAACAACAAAAAAATGGAGTCAATCGGTTTGGCCCCTGAACGCCTCATATATACCTAGGTATATTAGGGTGGTCCTTAATTATTTGGAGATTTTTTCTCTAATTTCTTTGCTCCCAACCCCTAAATTGGTTCCATGTCGGACCAAATTAACCCATGAAAAAAATTGTCTCAATTGATGAATATTTAACCGATCCCCAAGCGACCTAAACTTTTAAATGCATTTATAATATAAAGTATACGGCAAAAGTTTGGAATAAACACTTGTAACTTTGAAATGGCTGAAGGGAAAGGGATCATATTTTGGATAGAAGTAGTGGAGATAGATCCACACCTGTAATTGAGTAGTTCATTATGGCGGCCATCTTGAAGTCCGCCATCTTGGGTTCAGATCCAAAATTTTAAATAGAGATGGGGTCGTGCGACATATCGTTTTGGGGTCTAGCTTTTCACCACAAACACATATCTGTCTTTATTTTCAACTTAACTCTGATCACTTAATAGTTATTTCCTTTATAATAAGAATTTAATATCCTTCAATATTATACTTCTAGTTATAACAATGTATTATTTAATTTATTTATAGTATGTATATATTATTCAATTACCATTATTATTACCATAAGTAATTACACAAGAATTGTAAAATAACAATGATTATTAAAAAAACTGTTATAATGAAAATTTCAAATGAAACAGTAAATATCTATTCTTCGGTACTTTGTTCCCATGGTGTTCGGCAGGTACTACTAAATCTTCTGCTTTCAAAGGCTCCAATCTGTCATGTTATGTCACTGTCTTGACGTACGGTACAGCATTCATGCTGGGTTTTTTTTTTTTTTTTTTTTTTTTTTTTCATATAAACTTATGGACTGTGAGCTGTCTCTCCATACTCCTTGCTCGGTTGCTACATAAATTGATGCACCAATGATGTCTGTTTTTACTCCTAACCTCCCTTCTCCGCAATTACAGAAGAAAGACTTCTTCTAGCTCTTTACTAGTGGGTAACGTTCCCATTATAGCCGACACATTCCCACGTTGAATGGCTATGCTTATGCGTTGAATCAGGAAACTTTTTGCTCGATTATCTCCTGATTTAATTGATAGACGGTGGCCGATTTCTTTTATAAATTTGAGGCCTCCTTCTTCCCAGGAACCGCTAGACTCAATTGCTATTGCGACAAAGCAATAGTTATCGAGTAGATTGCTATATTTATTCCTTTTTTCTTTCGCTCTTCGAGCAGCTACGAGTCCAGCTTGTACTGAGGCATATTGTAGGTTGGAGGGGGCATAGGTGTCTGAACATGTGAAGTCCCAAATCAATGCCTTTCCTTTCTTCCAAGGTACTAATGTCATACCATCGGGTCTTTTTCCGTCAGATCGGCTGCATCCAATCGGTTCCCTCACTGCTGGGCCTTCAATATTGTCTTGTTTCATAGTTTACAGAAGTATTTAAAAACATGAACATAAAAGTAACAATAAAGCAATTATATAAATGTTATTATAAAATAGCACATTCCGTCCCAATGCACACCAACCTATGTTGAAATTATTTACATGAAGTACGTAATAATACATAATTAATATAATGAAGGTTTATGTCAATAAGAGCTGAAGGCTGTGAATAACGAGCCAAATTTTGCTGCCTGATTAAACCAATTATTGTAGTACCTGGATAATTTTTCCTGTGTTCACGGACTATTTGCAGTTAGTATTGTTTTTTCTTTTTCATCCTTGGTTAGAATGTTCCTGTATTCTTGTATCAGCTTCACCCCTTTCTCTGCTACATCGTTCACTAACATAATGTCTTTCAATGCCTCCAACCAATGCTGAAAATTTGGTCATGTTTTCTAGAAAATTTGTAGAAAATATTGAGAAATATATCTTCGAATCTGCGGAAACGAAGTCTGAGAATTATTTTTCTTTGAAACTGTTGACTTCTGCAATATTTATAGAGTATCGCTTTACTTCGTTTTGTTCATCATATTCTTCTGTACTCCTCGTTATATTAGACACCAATTTTTTCTGTCACGTGTTGCTGTACTTCATCATCAAAGAATGCGAATGCCGCAATTCCCGGCGACAGATAGCATACATCGTTAGCGATTTTCTTCACAGCACAATTACTCATTTCTGGATCTACTTTCTTGTATTCGATTAATTTCTGCAAAAAAATTGTAATCGTGAAAATGAGCCTTCACAGGCAATGGTGCAAGGAACCAAGCTTATGAATAGATTCGGACAAGGAAAATGCATAATCTCTTGATCGAATTCTTCTCTTTTCTCGTCAGTTCAAATTGATCTTGGGACAAATATATTTTGAAAGCATATATAGCCTTAAAATCCACCGAGCATGTCTCACACTCCAGGAATGCGAAATGAAACTCCTTGTGGAAAGGTGCCGCCTAGGAAGATAATAGCCTCTCATAGACCAACAACAGATACACGAGAAACACCATAAAGAAACATCATAACCATCTCTATAGTGTTTCTGGTGTATCTGATGTATAAATTCCAGCATACTGACACGGACATCTTCCGTAACATCACGTATTCCATTTCGATAATTGCTTTTATCGATGGACGACCAGAATTGAAAAGCACATCAGGCCCGAAGTTTGTACTGGCAGCGGTACTGCTTGAAAACTACTTTAAAGAACTAATTCGAACATGTGATGTGGTACGGTAGGTACAGTAAATCACGATCAAACTTCTTCGTAAGGTTTGTACAAGCGCCGTTTATTCTGGCGGTGTTGCTTGCAGTTTTATCGAAGCATAACGCTTGTATTTTGTGTTCTATGTTCCATTTCTCCATTGCTTCGTAAACAGCTGTAGCTTGCGCTTCTCCTGTAGATGATGGTTCTTTGCCGTTGATGTTCTGATGGTGATAATTGTTCTTTGCCATAAAAAGTTACAAATATCGCTAGTTTGTCAACCTTCTCTATGGTACTTGTATCTGGGGTACCCACACCTTAGAACTTTCGACACTAGTGCATACCCGTATCGTTACAAAAAATTACCCAAATGTATATTTATATTCCAAAGGTGTTAGTTATTACATGATGAGAGACAAGTGGAAAATAAAGGCAGATGTGTATTTGTGGTGAAAAGCTACCCCAAAACGATATGTCACATAACCCCATTTCTAATTACAATTTTGGGTCTGAATCCAAGATAGCGGACTTCAAGATGAACGCCATCACGATACTACTCAGTTTCTGATGTAGATCTACCTGCATTACCTCTATCAAAAATATGATGTCTTTCCCTTTAATCGTTCAAAGTTACAAGGGTCTATTCCAAACTTTTGCCATATACTATATATTGTAAATGTAATCAGAAATTTAGGTCGCTTGGGGGTATTTTAAATATTTTTCAATTGGACCAATTTTTTCCATGGATTAATTTGGTCAGACATGGAACCTCTTAAGGGTTGGGAGAAAAGAAATTCGAAAATCGATAATTAATGACCACCCTAATAAACATATATAGGATGTCCCGCAAAAAAGTGGCAATATTTTGGGAAAAGGTAACATGGGTGACTCTCAGCAAAAAATTCATACGAACATGGATCCAATTTCAACGAGAGGCTGGCATAAAACACTGAAGAATGTCGCCATAATTTGTTTCACATTCAAGAACTAATTTTCTACAGTTTCAAGATGACTAGTAAAAGTAGTAATAAATAAATAAATAAATAAATAAATAAATAAATAAAATTGTCACTCAGAGTGAAAAATAGCAAGCTAGCTTATTAACAACTGCAATTTATTATCTAATTTATATAGTTCTTTCTCTGACACTTTTATGGAAGTTGAACTTTTTCATGATACCATAAAGAAGAAACCAGAGAATGTGAATTTTGATGCTGTACAATCACGGTTTCGGATTTCCAGTAATAAAGTTACTATGAAATACAACATTTTGAAAACACTGTAGGGATTATTCTAATGTTGTCAGCTTGTCCGGTAAGTTTGACTTCCTTTACTAGTCGGCAGAACAGAAATAAATTGGTTCTTTTATCTGAGTAGAATACTTTATTCTGAGCGTAATTGTTTTACTTCTGATCATATTATTATTTGATGAAAAATTATCTTCAAGGGCCCTGAAATACTATTATCACTTACACCGAAAAATAACTGAAAGACTTGATAAATTTTACTTACAAAGAATGCGCAAAGCACCCGAGAAGAATCCAGAAGAATTAATAATTTGTAAAAAGAAATTGAAGTCATAGAGGATGTTGGTTGTTCTTCTTTTTAATTCTTGTGTACGAAAATTCTGTATTAAAATTTGTGGTGTGTTCATAGTGAAAGCGGAAGGTCAAAGAGAACAGTAGACCACTTTCTAAATTTTAAAGAACCGATAACAAATTAACAGCAACTATTTGTCTCTGTATCATTAGGATACAGAGACGAGTGCTTGCTATTTAATTATATGATATGTATGTTATAGCGTCCGTTAGAAAATAAAAAGGTTAATAAACCTTATGCACAAAATATGTACTTCTACTGTCACCATAGATATATTTTCAAACTTTATGCACAAAATATGTACTTCTTGTCACCATAGATATATTTTTATCACAATTTATTTTTTAGCATCTTTTTTCTTCAATAGTTTAAGATATGATATGAACCTACTGGTAGGAGTTCAGAAAACAGCGGGTACGTCTGTAGCTAGGATTTTCTTAAAGAGAGTACAGATGCTGATTCTGAAACTACAGACCAATTAACAGCTAGAAGACGGATAAATGGTCCTAGAAACATGACTATTGACGTTTTAATACACAATACAAGGGAACACACAAACAGAATATACTTTTGGCCATCATTTTAAGAAAAAGGGGAACGGAGCGTCCGACTGTCTCCCACTTCGCTACAGTCCCAACTGTGGGTATAGCCTCTCACTTTGAAAATACTACGGATAACAAGACTACACAATACGTTTTTATTCAGACGACGCTCAGAGAACCAAAGGGTATCTCTAACAATAAGAACAACAAAAAGTATATGAATAAGGCTGCGTCTCTACCTAGTTTGCTAGACAAATAGTTCGCACTCGCAGAAAGAAAATAAGTTCAAGTTTTCAATTACAACTGAAACTATAAAATAGTTTGCAAATAATCAGTTCATTTGTATGTTACTTTTTTTTTTCATTTAAACCTTTCTGTAAATGTGATTATTCACTGTATCGTGAATCCTTTTTACTATTATTATTAGTCAGTAAATATCTGTTAGATTTTGCATTCCGATTTCCGACTCTCAAGTATTCTGTTGCGTTGAAATATGTTGTATTTCACAGTTCTTCAGTTTCGGTGTTACTTTAGGTAAGACATTTATTATACCCTCCTCGTCTGGTACGAATTGCGTTTTGGTACCGAAATTCCTTCTGCTATCCTGATTCCTGTTCTTGGAGATTTGTGTCCAAACATTGGACTTCCTGCTCCGAATAACACGCGTGAAAACCGATCCGTGAAGATCTGAAGTTTATCTACACACGTAAACAAGCTGTCATCTGATAAACAATGTTTAGTGACAATTTTTAATTATTATTATTATTGTTTTTAGTTTGTCCTGAATAATGTAAAGAACAACTTCTCTCTTATACTATGCTTTGAATTTATACTTCTGTGGGTTCTCTAACAGTTCGAAAAGAGTATAAGATTTGAGGGAGCAGGCCACTGACCGCAGGTACATACGTAAATACAAAAACGTTTATTTTCCCTGTATACGGAAACTTATGGAGCACTAGGTATATTTTACCTTCATGCAAATGTAGATCGTAACATGCATCTTTTCTTTCACATAGTTTTAATATTATTTGGTATATTTTTGTAACTTTAAATTGTACATAAACCCTGACTGGCCATTACTATGAACAGCTTACAATATTACTAACAAAATTAATATGAACGTGCTCAATTGTATAGTATGCTTGAAGGATTTAATCATGAAAACTCACAGAGTTCCATTCTAAAAATTTTTTTAATGTAGACAATATACCTTAAATTGAATTCTGAATTTTGATTTGTTTCCTAGTTCAACGATTTTTTTCCTGCAAATTATGTCTTCAAACTAGTGCTGTCAAAATTCGAATAATTCATTATTCCAATATTCTAACAAGATATTCTTCGAATATTCATTATCGGAACAAAATAACTGTTTGAACAATTATCCGAACAACGGATAATTATTCATTATTCGAACAATATATATATTTTTTACGTATATACAGGGCGACCATTCGTCTTGATACGTTCCTGTACTTTTAAACTAATAAACGAAAAGTGTTAAAATTTTGTACCGTGCAAATATTGGCAGGGGGACATTGCTTGACATACTCTGTAATATCACACAAGTTAACAGCGTTGCCAACCCAACTTAAAGTCGTATTCTTTTCAAATGGCACTATGTCAAGGTATAACATATTTCAAATCTAGTACACGTTGAAGAAAACATAGGATACCACACTTATTATGCAGTGGTTACAAATCAAGGACATTTTATCACAAACATATATATATATAAAAAAAAAAAAAAAAAAACATTCAGCATTACCGATTGTGATGATAATTTATTTTATTAAGCATAAAAATTTTAATTTCTCTAAATATTACTAAAAATTGTTTCGTGCCTCATTTTATCTTTTTAAAAATCAATCACAAGATTAGTATATATCGTACGCGATCAGAGAAAACTCATTCGGTCTTGACTAAATTTGAAATGATGGTAGACAGGAACTTAATAAGTACATAAAATACAGTATTATGGTGTGCGGTGGTTTCCGAGCTTCTGGCCATTAAATTGGGGATTGAACTTATTGACCATCAGATTGGGAACTGGACTTAATTTTTGATTAAATCCACGCTGCAAAGTTGAACCAAACTTCTGGACATTATATATATCCAGAGATTGGAGGGATCCACACCGGATGGAATCCCGTGAGTGTGTCCCTGATGCACATGAAACACAAGTATATTATTTCAAAAGATATAATAAGTTTCATTTTTGGGGTGAGTTTCCACCTAGTAGACTCCTCATGGATTGAAAGGGATCAAGTCACCTACTATGGCTGTTGGCAGTTTGTGAAAATAATTTGGAAATTGCAATACAAGAATTATATCTGATATAGTAATTGAATAAGATATCTTATTATTATTTCCAGACTATCTGAAAAGTATAATTTCACAACAAAATACTGCTTATGTATGAAATCCTGTTTCAATATGAAGCAAGAAAACTTATATCCAATGTGCTAGAAACTAACATTAAGTTCGAGCTCCCCCGTAGCCATATGGTTAGTGTACGCGACTTTGGGGCGGGAGACCTGGCTTCAATTCCCGGTGGGAGCTCAATTGGTTCGGATTCCACGTTAAAGTGTATGTCCACGTCTTATATAACCCCGCTGCCAAAAGGAATGGACGCTAAACTCCCATCCAGCCACCCAATAACATTAAGTTTATTCTTGAAACTAGTTCAACATGACAGCTGATTTAATTTGCTTCTATTTTCTGATACTGGAAATCGTATTGTTAAAGCTTTTCTTTTACTTTTTTCAAAGAAAAGTAAGCAATTCTGTTAATGTTACCAGCATATTGTTCACATTTACTCGTTCTCTAACACACGTGCACAAATATCAGCATCCAATCAAAGAAAAAATGAAATCTTTCAGTTTTACGTCCTGCGGTTAGACAAAAGGAGACGGTGATGATAAAAAATTAAGGACATGGTGGAATGAAAAAAGTGGGAGAAAACGAGAACCCCGAGAAATCCCACGCACACGGTGTTTGTCTACCACAAGGTTCACTTGGCACAAGCTGAGATCGAACGAACAACCCCATGCACCAGAGGTGAACGCTCTATCACTGAGCCACTGCGGCTTCTCTAATCAAAGAGAACTTAACGTCTTCTACTGTGAGAGGTCTTACTCTCCGTTTTCTTCTAATGGAAATTCCAATTCCTTTTTGTTTGATGGAAAATAAAATACCATCTTTTGTTAGTATGCGAAACTTTCTCTTGTATTCATAGAAGCAAAATGCCGCTAATGTTTCCTCCAAATTTTCAAAACTTTAAAGATACTCCTTCTACCGGCTAACTCAGGTACTCGCTCATTTATCAGAAAAAGACGACTGACAACAAAAGAGAAAATGATAGGTGTGGCTAGATGAAAGTCATAAAACCTGTTTAACTAGTAACATACCCCTTTGCCCCAACACACATATTATTATTAGTATTACTATATTACTCGATTAATTATTCTATTAACGAATATTTGAATAATTTCAACATCACTACTTCAAACTATGATATACACTACTAAGATAAACAAAAAATGTTGTTACTACTAATAGAGTACTTAACCCTTTTAAATTTTAGCACCTCTTTTTAAGCGATAGGGTAGTGTCTTCATTATTCGATTAACAAAATACCAATAAAGCCTTTTACTTTTTAAGGTCTGGAAGAATTATGGAACACGTTAGTATAGTTTCATGTCTTTCTGCGTTGAGACATAGGGCAGAATTCTTAACTTTAACTTTCATAACTTTAAAAATATCTTTATTGTTATGCCTATTTTTATTATTTCTTTGGCGGGCTCACTTTTGCACCTAGAAAATTAAAATTTTGCACACACATTCAGTGCATCCCTTAGTATTTTTCAGATTTCTGAGTTAACAAAGTGAGGGTCCAAAGGGGCAAACAAGTAAAAAGAGAATAACAAAAAATTCCTTTTTTCGCGAATTTCCCGCCTCAGATATATGATGAAGACAGGTGATTGGTATCGTTTGAAAGGCTGCTTTATTCTGAAGAGAATCAGGTACGAACCATGATCCTAGAATAAATACGGAATTTTTACCTGGTGTCTCAGGAAATTTTTACCTGAGATCCTGTTTTATGCAAGAATTTGGAGTATTGTGTGAATATTCTTAGCACACTGGAAAATATTTTTTACCTTACTTTTCAAGATAGAAGCCTGAAATTTTGTACACACATTTAGTACACTCCTTAGTATTTTTCAGGTGATTTTGAGATTTGTGAGTTAATACAGGGGGTCCAGAGGGGCTCAAAATTTGGAAAAAAGAAAGTCAGATTTCTCTCAAAATTTCCCGCCTCAGGGACATGAAAGGGAAATGTGAATGGTACCGTTTGAAAGACTGTTCTATTCTGAAGAGAACGAGGTATACGAAATATGATCCTAGGATAAATAGGAATAATGCTGTAAATGCTTGACTGAAAGTCTATAATTTACCTAAAAAAAAAAATAAATAAATAAATAAATAAATAAAAGGGTTAAGCCCATTCTATCTCGTAATCTAATCGAGAATAAGATGTGAAGAAAATACACTTACACACTCGAAGACAGCTCTTCACACTTTTTGTTTTCATCTATATTACGTGATGTGCCAGTATCTGTACTTAATTCGCTTGGAATATCTTCAGATGGTTCTGGCTGTTCACAACTTGATTCATCCTCAAGTGATGACTGTGTATCAACGTCTTGCGAACTACAGTCGTCATTCACACCAATGAATTCTTCTTGTTCTTCCTCTATTACAACTTCTGGGCTTAGCTGTTCTTCTTTAATTTCAACCTCTGACTGTAAGTATACTTCATTCTTTGCACTTTCCTTCTCTTCAATATCAGGTACGAATCCAAGCACTGGTTTCTCTTCCTCGTAATAGTCGTCGCTGGACTGAATATTTACTACTGCCTGCAATTATAAGTTACATTAATTTAGTGTCTCAATTTTTGTTATGCAAAAGTATACAACTGCGACAACGGAAAGTGCCTTGTGTCAGAAAACTCCCTCTTGCAAGGTTATTCATTTGTACATTTTGATGATTTAATAGAATGAAATATCATTCATTTAAAAATAAAAAATATTGAATTAATAATCTGCAGGTACAGCTAATTTATATTATACCATTAATACTAAAGTACAAAAGCTTTTACTAGCAATTAGATAAACTAACAATCACTTTTATCATTTTTTAAATTTCTGTTTTTAACATTTACACTGAAGGCGAATGCAGATAGTGCTAGCAATCAAAAAAATAAAATCAGTATTTACAGGGTGTTTCAAAACACCGAGAATGTTTGGGACGTGATTTCTAACATCAAGATAAGACAAAAGTATATACCAAAATGGGTGAAGAAATCAGTTATTTCGGAGTTGTGGGCTGCAAAAAACATTAAAAATGAACTTAATACTATGTCCATAGCTCCAATACTAGGAGACCTACCTTAGTCGGGTCAAGACTTCACTTAGGAATAAATGTGTCAAAAATATGTCGCTATTCAAAAATACATACTTCAGAATCTTGCAGTACTCACACAACAATTTTTATAAAGGGAGTTTTTCTACGGGCATACAATTTGAAGTACTCACCAACTACCTCTATAAAAACTGTTGCGAAGTATCGCAGGATTCTGAAATATGGATATTCGGATAGGACATATACTAGCTCGTAAGTGAAGTCTTGACCCGACTAAGGTAGGTCTCATAGTATTGGAGCTATGGACATAGTATTAAGTTCATTTTTTAATGTTTTCGGCAGGCTATAACTTCGAAATGACGGATTTCTGCACCCAGGTTGGTCTATACTTTTTGTCTTATCTTGGTGTAGCGAATCACGTCCCAAACGTTGTCGGAATTGTTTTGAAACACTCCGTATTGACAATCATCGGTTGTCCAGTCCGCAGCAGGGGCCACGGTGGCTCAGTAGTAGAGAGTCACCATTTGTATGAGGGGTCCCTGGTTCGATCCCAGCTCCCGCCAAGTCGGTTTTAGTGGTGAATAAAGACTGTGCTCGTGGTTCTCCCATCCTCTTCCACCTTCTTCACTCCACTATTATCATTCCTCTCACTAGCACTCTCCTTAGCCTCGGAATATAATCATGGAAAGTTAACCTACAGTAACAGTAATAATAATCTGCGAAAAAATAGAACATTTTACCGGTATATACAGTTCACACATGAAGTACACTGTCTTTCTTCCTTGATACTGTACTAGAATCTGGGCAATATAAATATTTAATAAATTTCAGAAGATGGGATACAACAGAAATTATATTTACTGAATATTATAAAATTATATATAAAATAATAATTACTGTCAATTTCCGGTAACTTAGTCCAACTTCATAAATTATATAGGTGACGAAAAAATGTTGTGCGAACTTACTACATCTAACAGTACAAATCTTATCCTGCCAACTCATAGAGCATCACAAATGTCTTTAGCTGCTTCGTTGAATGAATGACTGTTTTAAGGGCACTGCTTATAAAAGAAAGGGAAAAAAAAGCTCGCATGCCCACAAGAAAATGTATTAACGCATATCGGCTCTTCAAATTTTGAAATGAAATATTTAAGTTTTACCTCTTGCAGTTATGCCGGCTAGGCTAGAGGAGATTGTGATGATAAGAATGAATGAAATGAAATGATGGAATGAAGAAAGTGGAAGAAAACAGGAGAACCCCGAGAAAAACCATGCACACTGTTTGTCCACCACAAAGCTCACTTGGTGCGAGCTGGGATCGAAACAAGGACCCCTTGTACCAAAGGTGAACGCTCAACCACTGAGCCTCCGCGGTCCCCCTCTTCAAATTTTGGTTTACTTTTTGTGCCATTATATTCTAACATATGGTTAATTTATTGTGTCATGAAACCTGTAATGCTGATATTGCAAATAAATGTGAATTTATTTTGTTTATTCATATATTCAGCCCTTTTGAAAACAAAGACCGATATTCTTCTCCACCTCCTACGCAACAGATGAATAGGATGTCCCATGTTACCCGAAAACAGCAGAATGCTTTCAAATATTAATGATTCCACATTGCTGATTTCGATGGGATTTTCTTAAAGTGTTCCATGGTTTCGGCTCCAAAAAAGGAAAAGTCGTGGAGACATTTGAATTGGCAATGAAATAGTTGAGAGCGAGAGCGAGAGAGAGAGAGAGAGAAACAAAACTTAGTAACTCTTGAACCACGCAACCGATCTCTATCAAATTTTCAACATTGATCAGGATAGGGACTGGGATGGATTTTATCATTTCACTTTGACGTAACAACGTAGGGGAAGATATATACAAATCAATATAAATAAAAGTGACTAAGTTTGTAACTTAATAATACTTGAACCAACCGACCGATCTCAATCAAATTTTCAACATAGATGAGGTTTGGGGCTGAAAAGTTTCTTTTTAATTTCACCTTGACAGTAGAACCTAAGAGAGGAGAAGGGGAGGGGGAGATATCTATGAAAATAAATAAAACTTAATAACTTTTGAACTACACAGCCGATCTCTATCAAATTTTCAAGGTAGATAAGGTTTGGATCTGGAATGATTTTGTCATTTTGTTTTGACGGCACAACGTAGGGGAGGAGAGATATATGTAAATAAATAAATAAATAAATAAATAAATAAAAATAAAAGTGACTGTCTTTGTGACTTCATCACTCTTGAACAACACGACCGATCTCAATCAAATTTTCAACATAGATGAGATTCAGGACTGGAAAGCTTGATGGCAGAACCTAGGGGCAGAGGAGGGAAAGTGTATAAAACCCGAAGTCTTGAAACGCCTAACCGATCTCGATTAAATTTTCAACATAGATGATGTTCGGGCCTGGGATAATTTTTATCACTTTACTTTAATGGTGCAACTTAGGTGAGAGGATGGAGGGGAAATATATGTAAAATAAATAAATAAACACGAAAGTGACTGTCTTTGTGCTCTTGAACCACACAACCGATCTCGATCAAATTTTCAACATATATGAAGTTCAGTCCTGGGATGGTTTTTATCATATCACCTTGACGAAAAAACTTAGGGGTAGGGGAGCGGGTAGAGAGGTATATAAAAATAAATACAACTCAAGTTTTGAACCACCAGACCGATCTCGATCAAATTTTCATCACAAATGAGGTTCAGACCTGAGATCGTTGTCATATCACTTTGACGGTGCAACATAGGGAAGGAAGGAGAAGGAGGAACATTTATAAATGATCGAAAACAACAGATATTAGTGTCGAATATATAGTTTTCGGGGTCGCTGAGATGCACAGTGATACTTCTGATGCTGATTAAATCCAAAAATTCAGCACCTCAACTTTGGGGAGGGGGAAGGAGATATATAATTGTGTATTTAAATTTTCATTTTAAACCAATGACGCGGCTAATTAATTTTCAGACAGGTTTGAAAATTGAACAGTAATATTTATGCGTACAGTAATTTGATTACCTGTATGATGTACGATCAAAACGTAGTAGCTACTGTATAGGAAAATAGTGTAATTTTAAGTCGCAAATATGGATTTATATTTTAAATCTACACAAACTAGGAAAATAAGATATATATATATTTCAAAACAACACCGACAACGTTTGAGAGGTGATACCTGACATCAAGGTAAGACAAAAAGAATAGACCAACCTGGGTGCACAAATGCTTCCTTTCGGAGTTATAGGCTGCCGAAAACATAAAAAAATTAACTTTAAAGGTCTATAGTTTCAATATTATGGGAAATATCGTAGTCGGGTCAATATTTTATTAAGGAACTAGTATGTGCCCTATCCAAATATCCAAGTTTCACAATTCTGCGGTAATTCCGCAACAATTTTTATAGAGGTAGTTGGTGAGCACTTAAACTTATAACTCCCTCTGTAAAAATTGTCAAGTGAACACCTTAGAATTCTGAAACATGTATTTTTTGGAGAGCGCACATATTAGTTCCTAAGTTAATTCTTGACCCAACTACGGTAGGTCCCATAGTTTTGGAGCTATGGACCATTAAAGTTCATTTTTTCATGTTTTCGGCAGACTATAACTCCGAAACGAAGCATTTGTGCACCTAGGTTGGTCTATACTTTTTGTCTTATCTTGGTGTGAGTAATCACCTCCTAAACGTTGTCGGTGTTGTTTTGAAATATATATATATATATCTTATTTTCCTAGTTTGTGTAGATTTAAAATATAAATCCATATTTGCGACTTAAAATTACACTATTTTCCTATACAGTAGCTACTACGTTTTGATCGTACATCATACAGGTAATCAAATTACTGTACGCATAAATATTACTGTTCAATTTTCAAACCTGTCTGAAAATTAACAAACAATCAAAAAAAAAAAAAAAAAAAAAAAAAACTGAGGGAATTAGCAAGGATCTAGTTACCTTCTGCTTAAACTGAGGAAGACAGTTAAGGTTTCTGTGATCAGCAGTGTAAACTAACCATATATTCTCAAGTCTACCTAGTTTTTTTAAAGTTTACAATAACATAACAATTTTAGAAATTAACAATATATGCACCCCTTTTCATTTCTGAGATACTGCATTTCGCATGCATCGTGATTTATTTCATGGTTTGCTACATGCCTTACTGGAAATTGGTCGCTGTGGGCATATGGACTCCGACATGTTTAATCATGCCGCTGTGTTTACGAAACATGTACCAATACAGGTGCCAATTGTCAGAATGGTCGTGGAAAAATTTGTCATAAATCGTGCGACTTTCGATGGTGAACAAATGGAGTTCGCCTAGGATGAGGTGTGAAACTACCACGAAATATCAGAGGAAAAAATAGATATATATTTCTGAAGGCATAAGAACAAAACGTACGCTTCAAATTATACAGAATAGACAACTTACATTCAAAGGCCTCGAGAAGCTGCGCGCCTCGACCTCCGTTGCAGATGGACTATCTTGTGTGGTTTCACGCATTTTTTATCAACAGCTCATCTTTTTTTAATTCGAACATTCTGCCAACACAACAAGCAGTAGATAGATGACACTGTAAAAATAAAATACATGTATATGTTCTATTAAACAATAAACAAAATGTACATTAGTATTATGTCAACTACTACGCACAAGTATTAATAATTCGTTTCCAAATAAACAAAAACACGAAAACATTATTTACTGAAGCTATACGAAATTAAATCTTTCAGTTTTACGTCCCACTGTTATGCCAGCTAGGCTAAAGAAGATGATGAAGATGAGAAATGAATGAAATGATGGAATGAAGAAAGTGGGAGAATCTGAACAAAACCCATGCTCACCAAAACCCACAAAGTTCACTTGGCAAGAGATGGGATCGAGGTGAACGCTCTACCACTGAGCCATCGCGGCTCCCTGAAGATATATGGTACATATTCATAACAAAAGTGGCTTTACCTTGTATCAATGTTTTCTTCTATTATTTGATTATTTCGACCTACGTGGAGATCTTTCTCGGTATTGGTTTATGCTGCGTTACTGGACTATATCTTTTACACCTTCTAAAGTGGTTTTAAGTTTACTTTAAAAACACAATTTTATATAAAATTTCCATAAACTTTACTGCGGTTTATGCTTATCACCTACTCACTGACAGTATAATTTTGCTTACTCACTCACTTTATGTTCAAAGCTGGTTAACTGAATTACGGATAATGTGTAATTCCACACTTGCCTTTCACTTCGTGTTACTGATTAAAGTGTTTTCACTTAAATTTACTTTTGTGATTCTTGTGCATACTTATTCATATGAATATATGAACTTGCACTATTATACACTTAAATTAGCTATTCAAATTATTGTTTTGTTAATTCTGTGCAGGTAGCTACATGTACAAAATTAAAGACCAGAAAAAAATTCTGAATTTATATTCCACAAGCAATATGCCTATTCGTTATATGCTGAGCTTCTTCGTGGCTATACGGTTAGCATACGCATTTTCTGCACGAGAGACCTGAGTTTAATTCCCGGGCCTCGGCGGAAGCTCACGTGGTTTGGATCCCACGTCTCAGAGTAGGCTCGCTGCTGAACTCCAACTCAACCAACACTTATACGCTATAAAATATGCACTTGCAAAATTATATAGAGCTAGTATTAAAATATTATTCGTGAGAAGAAAAATGGATCGACCTAAGCTAGGTAGTCACTACAAGCCAGCATTGCATCTGTTCTGGGACAGTGCAAGGCGAACCTGAAACGCTTGCGCGATGTGGTGTCATTGAAGAGATGTTACAAACCAATGCGGAGAACATGTATAACGTCTGTGAGCATAAACACAGCTTTAAAGATTGTTTTTAATTACTTTGTACATACACGTACTCTTATAATCCAAAGGTGACTTTATCGACTTACTGAAAGATGGCCTCTGACAGATAGCTGCACATGTAAACAAACCGAGAGGGAGGATTGTTCACCAATCACAGCAGTATTCTTACACGCTATTGCTAGGCAACGAAGGTCATTAACCGCGCAGTTGCCGGTAGTTGAAACGATTTGTTAAACGTCTTGAGCTTCTGTCTCTGTTGCGGAACCTCTGGCAACAGCGCCTCCAATACTTCACGTACTCTACCCAACTGTCAGGAGCCACCTTTCCTTGCGCACACAGTAGATCAGGTTTGTGCATGTTCGTCGCACTTTTCTTTTTTGTACACAGAAACACCGTTGCTAACGTGTCTCCTTCCTACAGGTCCTCTTTGCACAGATACAGTTCTACAATAATAGATGCAATGTCTTAAACGTCCCATGATTATGACCTTTTGGCTAAGGACGACGATGATTAAGACAAGTAAATGATAATGGAAGAATTGGTAGAATGAAAAAATGGGAGGAAACGGACGGACATGTTGTTATCCAACACAAACTTACTTGGCCGGGGATCGGCCTAGGGGCACCAACCACCTGAGGTAAGCACTCTCTACTGATCCACCGTGCTCCACCGTCCCAATCAAATGGGACAGCACCATTTCACTACATTTGGTTCAGTGGCAACTTCCCTCTTAATTGTCTCCGTTCTACATTTCTGTACTTTCCTCCATTATTGTAGCATACACGGTGAGTTAATAAACCAGTGGGTTTGAAACAATGCCATATTATGGTCTATTCTTTTTTTACCTAATTAATCGCCTTACATTAATTACCTTTATTACTGTTTTTGACATTTCGTCTGATTTTGTTCTTTTTCCCGTGAATTCTGTAGTTCGGGGCCACCAGATGAGTCAGTCAATTCGATACTATTTTCCGCCGGCGAATTATTCCTCCACAGAGTACAAGAGGTGTATTTTACATTTACAAATGCTGCGTTGCTAGTGTGAAATAATTGTACAAGTCGTATAGGAATTCATATGACTGTGGACAGTTGTGTTTTCTCTACATTTTCTAACGCACATACTCACCGTCGCAGACGCGCCTGCCCCTTTACACAACTCGCACAGGCCCACCATCTTCCCCATGCTCTGACTTGGTTAGATAGCATTTGTGCTCTTCAATGGCCATATAATACAGGTCAGTTTGTTTTTTACACTGTAGACTTTACAGCATATGACTTGATGCTGCATGTACAATCATGTCCAAAATGATTCTCGCATATCTATAACTGTCTTCTTGTAAGAAAATAATTTGATAATGATTTTGCAGGGTACTTTTAATACTGATACTATGCATAATCGGGAAATGTATATTTACGGTAAACTTCATAGCAAAAGAATTATAAATACGAAAATTAGAATGAGTAAAACAAAATGTTGCTAAATGGACAAGTAAGTTTTATTTTCGTTTTATTGTTCTTATTTACTGCTCTTTTGTCATGAAATTTGTCACATACATGTATTTGCCGATTATACACATACCGTACTAACATTATATGAAATACGGGGCGAATTCGTAATCAAATTATATTCCTACAACAACATATTTATAGACATGTGACAATAATTTTGGACATGAGTGTACAAATCATGCAAGAACTGTAATTTTTCAACAACTTTCTGGTCTGATTTTATTTTTCAGTTTATTATCCCTTTCAGCAGCGAGGCTATATGAGACGTGGATCTACAACTTAACGTGGGATACGAATTACGATTTCGGCGGGAATCGAACCCTGGTATACCACACCAAAGGCATATAGCCTACGCTAATCTACACGCTTAGCTACATATACCTAACCACCCGTACGCTTTGCTACGGGGGAGCCCAAATATTTCTGGTAATCCTGTTGAACTTAATTAGGTGCAGATTTACTATACGGATCCATAGATTTGTAAAATTTAGAGTAAATCTGCACGCTTAGTTTAGGTAGTCATATATTCTAGTGAAGTCAAGCACAAGTCTTTCTTTTCTGTTCTACGAAGACCTAAAAAAGGCGTACCGGTACTTACTTAAAGGCGGGTAAAAACCCATGTTGACAGCCAATGATTTTATATTGGGCCTATGTTTAGCAGAAGGGGTCCAGATCTTTTCTCTAAATAAATGTTACTATTTTGGTAATTTCTGTTCACATTCGGTTAGTTTAGGGTAGGGTTGGTTAGTTTAAGTTAGGTTAGGCTAGTTTAGGTTACGTTAGGTTAGTTTAGTTTATGTTATATTAGTGTAGGAGTCCCACATAATTTTCCAAAAAATGATAGAATTTCGCTTATATCTACTAATATTAGGTTAGTTTAGGTTAGTTCAGGTTAGCTTACGTTAATTTATATTAGGTTAGGTTAGATTTGGTTACGATATGTTACGTCTAAGTACTTGCATCACTCATTTCTCCTGTAAATTTTGTGTTTTTTACGTGCTTCTGGACCCCTTGTACTAAACATACTCCTTATATTGTCTCAAAGTCAATTGTATCAAATTGTAGAAAATTTCAATAGTTGCACCACAAACCAACCACGATGGCACGAACGTTAAGTTTGATATTGTCCCTATCAAATTGGTACATTTAAACACCTGAATTGTTATGAAAAGGAACTTGAACTGGCGTTGAATTGCTTTCCTTCAAAAGGATAGTACCAAAATTTGTATCAAAACCAAAATTAATTATCTTTTAGGACAATGCTTAGCAGAAGGGCTCCAGCTATTTTTTTCTTAAAAAAAAAAAGTTACAATTTCGGTAGTTTCTGTTCACATTAGGTTAGTTCAAGATAGTTTAGATTAGGTTAGATTGTTACATTATATTAGTGTACTGGTCCAGCAAAAAATGATAGAATTTCGCTTATTTCTATTAATATTAGGTTAGGTTAGGTCTAATTACTTCCATCTTCCATTTCTCCCATAAATTTTGTGTTATTTACGTATTCGTAGACCCCTTCTGCTAAACACTTACAATGTTTTATAGTAGAAAATTTATTCTAAAGGTGAGTGAAAACCTCTGCTACTTACTGTCACCCTTCCTTAACTTCTTTCGAGGCGTTTAGTTTTGAGGCACAGATATATCATCCTAGTTTGCCTTTTTCCTGCGATTGAAATTAATAATTCTTGGTGACAAGCCGATTGTTGAGTAAATTGATGTGAATATTGGATTCTTCTTTTAACTAAAATGAAAAGTATCAGACACAAAATCAACTATAAAATCTTTTAGGATGTTTCACCCATCTTTTAACCAACGTACTTTTGGAGAATAAGGATGAAATTAGTGAAAGAATTATTATTTTTCAACAATTAGTTCAAGCGGTAAGCCTAAACTTAACCTGCACGGTTAAGTCGTATATTTAAAAATATTCTACTAATAAATGGTACAAATTTAACTTGTAATAAATTCACACAGATAACAAGCATATACAAACATTTACCTACAATATTCAGCGTTGCCAAAACTTAGATACAAAATGTCGCTACACGAAAGGAAAACGAATGTAAAAAGTTATTCATCAAGGATCTTGGACCTACTTTCGTAAAACCACAGAGAAAATAACAACTTGTTATTTTCTCTGTGGTAAAACTCTTCGCGAAGTTGCAGTTCGAAAAGCAATGCAAATAATAGTACAAATTAGGGATGGCTAAAATTTTCCGGCCGGAATTCGGAAAAATTCTGGAATTGGGAAAAAATTTGGAATTCAGAAAAAATCCGGAATTCCGAAAAATTCCGGATTTCGGAAAAATTCCGACATTCGGAAAATCCGGAATTTTTCTGATTTTACTTTCCGGATTCCGGAAAGTAAAAATTCTGGAATTGGCCATCCCTAGCTAGTAGCTATTCAAAGAAAAACAAAATACTGTAATGAATAGGCCTATATATACCTGTATTAGTTTCTTGTAGTTGGATATGTCTTTATCACTTACGTAGACAATTGCTACTCCACTTATTTACTGCTTTATGAGGAAGGTCTTGTTTTCACACACAAAAAAGTCGCCGGTATGTCTCAAACATTATCGTGTTCCCACTAGGGGTGTTCGATAAGACTAAAGACCTATCGGACTTCGGGAGTGAAAATTTATCAAGTTGTCATCGGTTACTCGAAACCGTTCGAGTATTTGCAATTATCGAAGTTTCGGGTATTATCGAGGTTTCGAGTAATATCGAAGTTTCAAGTATTATCGACATTTCGAGTATTATCGAAGTTTCGGGTATTATCAACATTTCGAGTATTATCGAAGTTTCGGGTACTATAGAGATGCCACATTGTCTTGATACTTAGTCTTCCTTTCCAAGCGCTGCTATCGGCTAAAGGAATTCCACTCTCTTTCGTCATCCGTAGAGCAATGTTGCCGCACTTCGGAACGCGAATCTTGCGGTCAGTACAGAACGTGCGAATTCTATACGATAGTTTCTTGTTCTTAAAACTGGCAATAGCGTAGACGACTGCAAGATTCTCTCGCTCAGCAACAGCTCAACCCTTATTGGCTCAACGCGTGGGTGTGTCGAGGGTGTGAGCTTTAGTTCGCATTTTTGCCACGGCTCAAGACATATTGGCAGCATAATATCGACATTTCGAGTATTATCGAAGTTTCTGGTATTATCAAAAGTAGTGATGAACAGTTCGGTTCCTTCACCTCTCCAATGATTTCTTCTTGCAGCCAAACTAGTCAAACAACTTTTCTCATCTGATAAGTTATTGCAAAGTTGTATTTGTCGAAATCATATGTAAAATTATTTTTCTGCCTGTTCCGTTATTGGCGCAATCGGGAAAGTGACTATTAGTAGACTAATGTTGTCTTGGATTCGAATTCCATTTGGCTGATGCATGTTTTCTCTTTCTCTCTTCTGACAGACTGCTTAAACCTTGTACAGATCTGTGGGGGAAAAACTTTTTCTTCACTACATTGCTAAGGAGAGAAGTTTTAAAATGAACACTCTGCATATATGTAATAATATTATATACAACTATGATAACCTAGAATACACCGTTTCTTTCGAACACTCCGATAATCCCGAACTTTTCTAAATATTCAAGCGACTCGACAAATGCGATCATATTGATATATTTCTGTATTTGCTGTTTTCAAACAATTCGAGATTCTCGAACAGTTCGAGTGTCTCGAAGTTGTCTAATGTTTCTTACATTTCGAGTGCCTCGAACACTTCGAGAGTCCCGAACATTTCGGGAGTCTCGAACATTTCGGGATTCTCGATCATTTCGAGAGTCTCGAACATTTCGGGAGTCTCGAAAGTTCGATAATTCGATAAAATTAAAATTCTTTATCGATGAAACGGTTTTGAAATTTTATCGAATTGTTATCGATTACTCGATTATCGGAACAGCTCTAGTTCCCACCTGCAGCTGCTCCAAAGCGCTGCAAACTACTTTTTCACCAGACGAAAGGCAGTGAAGGAAAAGAAATGGCAACAAATATTATAATAACATTCGCTTATTGTCAACATACCTATGTACAGTAAATACAAATTTATAATTTTTGACTTTACAAAGTATACAATGTAATTGTTCAATAATTAACATAAGCAGGCATTCATTAATTTATATTAATATAATAACTAATGAAACTAATAAGCGGGTGATTGATGACTCAGCGGTATAGTTTTCATCTATGGTATTCTAACCAAGGACATGTGGGTTTTGGATGGCTAATTTTGTGTTCGAAAATTTTCCCGGTTGTACTCTTGGTTCCCTTTTTGTATTTGTTCCATCATCACTCATTAACGAATTTAGCTTATCAAAACTCTATAGCCATATATTCATTCTGTCCGTCAGTGAAACAAACAGTCTCAAGAACTATCTGATGGATTACTATTAATTTTTGTCACGATGTACAGAGTCAATAGTTAAGAATCGAGTTCCCTGATTAATGTAATATTCAAACCGGAAGCGATACGAATCAACCATTTCCGGTTTTAACATTAATCATTATATTGTAAATATGGTAATAGATAGCGAGAAGCGGTTTCCAGTAATCGACATATATAACATCCATGTAGATAGAATGTTACCCAATTTGTGCGTCTGCTGAAAATAATGAGTTTAGGTATTTAGAGAGCATTTTCGCTTTAGATATTGTGTATTTTCTCAAAATAATCTTCTAGATTTTTTTTTTTCAGTGTGGGGGTGCAAGGATCCCCACATCACAACAGACGCACGTGTCAGCTCAACACGTGCTAATGATTATAAACAACCTAACAGACAACAAGCTGTCACGAAAGACACCGAGGAACACCGGAAGGAAACGGACCCCACGGAAGGACCCGAAGAGGACAAATAAAAGGAGGACCACCGAGGGACCCAGCATTGGTCGTCCAACTGATTGAATCATCTACAGCGCCCTGAGGTCGCACTGGACTAGAAGTCCTTTCTATAACCAAGCCTCGTGAAGCTGCCTTGAGCTGAGGGGTCTATCCTTCCAGACTCACCGAACCGGCAGGTGCCTTGGAGACTACCTTGAGAGAATGGGCACCGTGCAAAACACCTATTCTCCTCTACTTGGACATTAAGGAGAAAACAGTATTGTACTCTTTGTAATCAAAGACGTTTTGTATTTATCAAATTTTATAATAAATTGGTGAAGGGGATAAATCTCGGTCTATTATTGACTCTACCAAAATTATTACAACATAAAAAAAAGTGTTGAAAAGATTTCACAATATCTACTTCTTCTGTTCATTCAAATATAATCATTTTCCTTTCATTATGACCTCAACTATTATAAAAAGTACATATCCAATATTGTCTTGTAAAATGTTTTACAATATCTACGTTCCTTTCTCTGTTGAATTAAATGATAACAGAACTTTCTTTCCACATTTTTTTTCCTTATTCCATCAACTAATGTCTGTTCCAAATGAGAGGTTAAAGGAGCAGTAGAAAACTGTTTCTGAAATAACATTTTTGATACTGTGACGACGAAAAATTATAATTAAAAATGTCCACACTATTACACAACGACACTATGTTTTCGAAAGCTTGAAATTTTCCTGACTAGTAGCAGAAATTCTAGAATTCAATAACTTTTCTAGAAATTTCAAATTCCCTGACTTTTCCACAATATCCTGCTCATTCGACACCATGTATTGCAATTAATACAAATCTCCTCATAAGAAAGAGTAACCAAAAGCTTGCTCTAGCTTTATATTTTTAAGGCTGATTCTTCTCTTTCTCGTTCCTTTTTGTTTCATCCTTCCTTATTTTTTTCATTACTGTTCTCGAAGGGGGGTCTGGACCAGAGATGTAGTGGGTCAGTGGGTCAAGTTTTCTGAATGGGTTAGTGGGTCGTGGGTCAACAGCATGTGACTCACTGTGACCCACCACCCACCGTGACCCACTGCGACCCACCGACTCAGTATGATCTATCGACCCACTCTGCTCTGCTAGACAGTATCTTCTGGAGACTGGTAAATTTGCTTCCATTTTACTTTCAAGACCTTCATTTCCCTTCCTTTTCCACTTGTTTCTGTCTACTTACCTGAGGTGAGTATATCTAAAAATGTGAAAAAATAACTTCAGGCACTTTTGGATATTGATATTTTTAATAGTAATAATAGCAATAGGACTTACACTACAACTTGGCTTTCGAGACCTGTGAGTTTTTAGAGCTAACTAACTAACTAACTAACTCTCTAACTCTATGGCCTATGGAACCCGGAGGTTCAGTGCCGCGTTCACAAAAGCTCTCCACTGACTTCTATCCTTAGCTAATTGCATCCAGTTTCTACTTTGTATTCCTATCTCTGCGAGATCCATCTTAATACTGTCCTCCCATCTGCGCCTAGGTCTTCCTAATGGTCGTTTTCCTATGGGTCTACCAGTCAAGACTTTGAAAGCGTTTCTACTTTCTTCCATTCTAGCTACATGACCTGCCCACCTAAGCCTCCTAGACTTGACGACCCTAACAATGTTGGGTAAACCGTATGAACTATGTAGTTCCTCGTTATGAAGTTTCCGCCATTCCCCATTCTCGTTCCTCTTGGGTCCGAATATTCTTCTCAGGATCCTGTTCTCAAATACTTTCAGTCTATGTTCTTCCCTCAGAGTAAGCGACCATGTTTCACAACCATACAGAACAACAGGCATGATTATCGTTTTATATATTTTAAGCTTCAAATTCCTCGACAGAATTCGCGACGACAAGAGATTTTGAACCGAATAGTAACACGAATTCCCTGCTTTTAGTCGACATTTAATTTCTTCGTGAATATGATTTTCGTCTGTTAATATTGATCCTAAATATTTGAAAGTATTTATTTTATCAAAAGCATTATTTAATATTTTAACGCCTCCACAATTTGCCGTATTACGGTCCCGACGCACTTCCATGTATTTAGTTTTCTCTGCATTTACTTCTAAACCCATGTCCATGCAAGCGTTTAATAAGATCTCTGCATTTATTTCTACTGTTCTCCTATCATCCCCTATTAAATTTACATCATCAGCATATGCCATAACCTGGTGAATGCCGTTCAACTCTAGGCCCTGGTTGCTATCTTTGATTTTCCTTATGGCGTATTCCAGCACAAAGTTAAATAATAATGGCGACAACGCATCTCCTTGTTTCAGGCCATTTTCGACGTGGAAGCTCGTGGACAAAAATTTTCCTACCCGGACTTTACTTTGGGATTCACTTAAACATATCTTAATTAATCTAATTAGCTTTCTCGGTATTCCAAGTTCTGTAAGAACGTTGTATAATGTTTCTCTCCTAACCGAGTCGTAAGCCTTTCTAAAATCAATAAATAGTTGATGTACCGGGGTATTGTATTCCCACTTCTTTTCGAGTATTTGGCGAATGGTAAATATTTGGTCGATAGTTGATCGATTTCGTCTAAATCCGCACTGATAATCTCCAATAATTTCATCTGCGTATGGGGTCAATCTTGCTAATAGAATATTTGAAAGGATTTTATAGGATGTTGACAGAAGAGAAATGCCTCGATAATTATTACAGTCAGTTTTGTCGCCTTTTTTGTGAATTGGAACAATGATTGATTCTTTCCACTCTTGTGGCAATTCTTCCTTGTTCCAGATAAGGAGAATGAGTTTGTGTATCTTGTTCCACAATTTTTCGCCTCCAGCTAAAATTAACTCAGCCGGAATTTCATCTACACCCGGAGATTTGTGTTTCTTCAATTTCTTTATAGCGGCTTCCACTTCTATTCGATTGGGTTCTGGAATATACGGTTCTGCGGTGTGTATCTCCTTTTCTCCACGCACATTAGTTTTTGGCTGCGTGTTCAGCAGATCGTCAAAGAAATCTTTCCATCTATTTAAGAGGCTATCCGTATCGGTGAGAACTGTTCCGTCAGATTTCTTTAATATATAAGCACGAGGTTGATAGCCTTTCTTAAATTCGCTGATCCCCTTATACATGTCCCGAATATTTTTATTTTTACCATTATCTTCAAGTTCCTTAATTTTAGCTTTCAAAAAATCCCGTTTCTTTGTTCTAAAAGTTTTGGAAGTTTCCCGCCTGATATCTGCGAAATTTTGTGTAGTTGTTTCATTCGGATTTTGTAGCCACCGTAATTTTGCCTGTTTTCTCTTCTCTGCTAGTTTAATGCATTCTTGGTCGAACCATGGTTTGTTCCTACGTATTTCCGCGTGTATTTTACAGTGTATTAGCTTGTATTAGCTTGTATTTTACAGTGTATTAGCGTGTATTAGCTTTTAGAGCTAACTACTGGAAAAAAATACATTTTTGAATCACTGTAATATATAAAAAATTGAATGTAACTATGTGTGCCTGATCATCACGGTCAAATTGCAAAGTCAAATGAAATTACTTTTGGTATATAGTTCGGCCTTAATCCAAATTGGGATGTTATATTGCTTCTATTATAATGCATAATATCCTAAGGAGGTAGTGAGGATCCAAATTTTTGCGAAAAAAAATGAGTATCTCACAAGCCGTTAAACTTACGGAGCTGAAATTCAGTGTATTAACTCTTTATTCAAAATAAACAGAATGTGTCCTAGCATTTTTTAAAATTCTCCTTTATGTCGGGGAGGGGCACTTTCTATATATGGAAAATTGGGATGGGCACGAGCGAGTTTTCTTTGAAACTCGACTCGACTCGAAACAGACATGTTTGAACTCGACTCGAGAACTCGGCTCGAAAAATTTCCTCCAACTCGACTGGAATTTGGTTCGAGCTTCGAGTCGAGTCGAGCCAAATCGAGCCTAATCGTGTGTGTAGTTCAAGTACTCTCTTCAAGTATCATACATACACAATACAATTATTATCAGACAATACTTCTTCTTCTTCTTCTTCTTCTTCTTCTTCTTATTATTATTATTATTATTATTATTATTATTATTATTATTATTATTATTATTATTATTATTATAAGGACCGCCGTGGCTCATTGGTAGAGCGTTCACCTCTGGTGCATGGGGTTCCGGGTTCCATCTCTGCTCCCGCCAAGTGAACCTTGTGGTGGACGAACACCGTGTGCATGGGTTTTCTCGGGGCCCGCCCATTCCCTCCCACTTTCTTCATTCCACCATTTCATTCATTTCTCATCATCCCCATCTCCTTTAGCCTAGCCGACATAAGAGTGGGACGTAAAACTCAAAGATCTATTATTACTACAGCGTTTTTGCTTCGCAATCGGAAGGTCCCATGCTCGAATCCAGAATTCAGTATCCTGACTGAGGTTTTCCAGGGTTTTCCTCAGTTACACCAGGTCAATGTTGAGATGGTACCTTAAAATACAGATCCTGGCCGCCATCCTTCCACTTCATTTCCCAATGTTGTTATTATTGTTGATTTGAGTGCTCCAGTGTAAAATGGCCTCTGAGATTGTATCTGGTAGCTTAGTAATAAATAAATAAATATATCTCTCGTTCATTTAATTCTGCAAAAGATGGCTGATGGTGGGCATGAAGTCATACGTTTCCAGGTACATATACAGTTCCTAAGAGACCACCACTTTTACGATACTTTTTCAATACGAGATAGACACAAACTTTGTCTCCTAGACTATTGTCGTGGTCTGTGTAAGATTAACTTTAACCCTTTCACTGTGGAAGGCGACGGAAAAAAAATTCCCTAACCTGTGAATGTCGATTATAGTCGACGTGTTAAAATTTGTCTGTATCTTGGGTTTGTCGATTGTAGTCGCCAAAGGTTTTCTGTGAGATTTCTATTGTTTATCGAAAACAATAGAACACAAACAAAAATGAACGGTACAACTTTGGCGACTACTCTCGACAAAGCCAAGATACGGACAAACAAAGTTTAACACGTCGACTATCGTCGACATTCGCATGTTAAGGAGATTTGGTTCTGTCGACAAAAGTCGACTTCCTCTGTGAAAGGGTTAAGACACGATCTATGCTACATTCACGAAGTGTTCTCTCGGTATTCGTGTAAAATTGATTCAAATGCAAAATTCTCCGCGGCCCAATGCATATTGCACTAATTTTAACAGCCATATGTAATTTGCATATTTATGGGCCTTCATATATCCGGAATTCAATCATACACTACTATAACGCTCCGGAACAAATATTTTTTACACTAGTTTCTTTAGATGGAACTGGACATGAATGTGGGTATATACAACAAAAAATTGGATCAAGTATTGGATCAAAGAATTGTTTTGAATGAATATTAGTCTAGTAGTACTTTACTGAGTAAATAAGCAGAACGATATGGAGGAGAGATTTGAATCGGATAAGCACAACAGTGGCTTGTGATTGAAGAAGACAAAATTATGTATGCAACACTGCTGTCAGAAATAAGATAAAGTATGAATAATGATAATATATTGTAGATATTCATTATTATTATTATTATTATTATTATTATTATTATTATTATTATTATTATTATTATTATTATTATTATTATTATTATTATATAATAATAATAATAATAATAATAATAATAATAATAATAATAATAATAATAATAATAATAATTCAGCACGCAAAGTGTCACACATGTAAATATTTCGTGAAAGCAGAGAAATGAACTTGTTTTTCCGATTGCCTTTGTAAACAGCTGTGGGATTCTTCCTGTATTTGAGGAGTGCCTGCAAATTTTGACTACCATAGCTTTGCTCAAATAAATGATATACTGCCGCAGAAAAGTAATATTGTTCTTCTCCTATTTTTATTGCCTACTATAAAAAAGGAAAGAGCTTAAAACTATTCAGTAGAGAAAAGTCTGAACCTCTATAGGGAGGGACCTCTGCACTGTTCAACAAATTTTGATCGAAAGTATGTAAATTCTTTGAAATTGCGATTTTTACATTCATTTAAGCATAATATGAAATGAAATAATAATAGAAGAATTTTCCTAGCTCAGGTTGTGAAAAAAAACGCCTTGTACAACAGTAGCTGTATATATACAAATGTATTAATATTTATAGAACATTTAAGCAAAATCCTTGTAAAAACCTACATTTCACTTTTTTTTTATCTATTTCAATGTGATGTGCAGAGGGGCGACGCTAACTGAGATTACGAACTATGCCGAACACCGTGTGACGTCATGAGGTAAGCACAGCCAAGCCAGTAATGCCAGATTGTGGGAAATTTCCCGTAAAATGCGAAATTCTGAGCACTGGCGGGAATGCGGGAATTTTTCTTTAAAATAGGCTGGAAACGGGAAATGGAAACATTCTCAACTTCTTTAAATACATTATAGACCATTCATCTTGTTTGGGTTCCACTTCCTTGTTATTAGGCTTGCAAACTATGCAATTAAACGGGCGCGTTATGAGCGCACTGGCAAGGACTTCCTTTATGAAAATGAAGTCGAATTTGTGCCGATGGAGCACGTCCCAATCACATGTTTCTCAATACTAGTTAAACACATGTTTCAGCGTGTTTGCAATTTGTCCTAGTAAAAAAGAAAAGAGTTGCGAAGAAAGAGGGGGTGAGGTTCCAATTATTAAACTAAAATATTCACATCCCGGAATCTCTTAAGGTTATAGAGATATTGGCATTTGATCCTTCGGGGAGAAAAGATGATATACAAGTTTTTGAAGGTAAGAGAGAGACAAAAGTAGGATATTTTGCATGTACGCTGCATCAAGGATGAAAATAACGAGGTTCTGACAAGTGAGGAGAAGATGAAGAAGAGGTGGAAGAAGTAATCCCAGGAACCCGAGAAAATCGTGCGAAAATATATCCATAAATCAGGGACTTGTCCGGCCTGTGACCATGGTAGAGGTAGAAACTGCCATAAAAAGATGAAGAAAGTGCTAAATCTCCAGGACTAGATAATCTCCCTATTGAAGCATGGAAAGGTTTAGATAAAGAAGAAGTGCAGTGGTTTAATACCGGTAGGATTATTGGAAACGGGAAATATGCCAAACGAATGAAGAAGCAGCTACATTGTACCGCTTTTAAAAAAACAAAGAATGTGGCAACTACAAAGAAATAAAACTTACGAACCATGCAATGAAGCTCTGGGAGAGAGTGATAGAAGGAAGATTGAGAGAAGAGACCGAAATTACATGGAACCAATTTGGTTTCTTGCCAGGGTGATCGACAACGGATGCAATATTTGCACTTAGGATGCTAATGAAAGGGATTACCAAAGAATACCAGAAGAACCTTCATACGGTTTCCATCGACAATGTGAAATGCCACGAGATCGTATTTGGTGAACAGTGAAAAAGTATGTTCCGAACACATACATCTGTGTAATTCAAGATGTGTATAATGGATTAGGACGGGAGTGAAGAACATGTGCAGAATAACAGAAGAATTCCCATTTAAAGTGGTACTTCATCAGGGATCTAGTCTTAGTCCATGCATTTTTGCTATTGCGATGGACGAACCTACAAAGGATATCCAAGAGTTAGCACCTTGGAATATGCTATTTGTGGATGACTTCGTGCTGATGAGTAAGACTAAGGCAGCACTACAAGAGAAATTAGACGCCTAGAAAGGAACATTGAAGAGGAAAGGGCTTAGAATTAGTAGAACTAAGACAGAATATTTATCTTGCCTTTTCAGGAAAAATGTAACCAAGAATACGGCTAGACGAAGAAGAGGTTGTAATGACTAGGAAATTCAAGTACTTATGAACTACTCTGCAGGAAAATGCAGGAATAGAAAAAGATGTAAACAGCAGAATTAGCAGCAGTTGGACGAAATGGAGAGAAGTGGCAGGGGTGTTGTTTGACCGGAGGGTACCAATACACCTTAAAGGAAAAGCCTATAAAACAGTAGTGAGACCTGCATTATTATATGAAGCGGAATGTAGGACGTCGAAGAAGAAAGAGAGGTTCGGAAGTTGCATGTTGCGGAGATGAAGCTGCTGTGGTGGATGTGTGGAGTGATGCAGAAGGACCAAATTAAGAATGAAGAGACACGAAGAATAGTAAAGGTGAGATCAGTGGTAGAAAAAAGTACAAGAAAGTAGGCTGAGATGCTTTGAGCATGTAAGAAGACCTTTAGCATACGTAGCTCACCGAGTAGATGCTATAGATGTGAGTGGGAAACGAGCCCGAGGCCGGCCAAAGAAGAAGTAAGGAGATTGTGTTACGAACGATATGGTGCAGTGTGGTGTCACAGCGGGTATGACACAAGATAAAAACAGGTGGAGGACAGCGATCCGAATAGCCGACTCCAGCTAACTGGGAAAAAGGTTTAGAAGAAAAAAAAGATTCAAAACAATTAAGTATGCATTTAATCGTCTTTAGTATTTATCCTAGAAGAAAAGAGGTGAAAGTAAGAAAGGGTCGGATTTGTAGATGTTCATGTTGCTGAATTCTACGAAGGTTCTACCAAAGTTTTGAGATACGCATTGTTGTGGCACAGTATTTGAATTCCAACAATTGCGTTCGGTAGTGGTATCCAGAGCGAAGAAGCGAAGCAAGTTTCAACTCGCCTTGCTTATCGCCGTGGCCGTATCGCCTTCACTTGTTTGTTGACGTGAGCAGTATTCGGCTGTCTAGAATGGAGCTCCAAAGGGAACATTTTCGGGCAATGATCCTTTACGATTTCAAAAGTGGTTTGAACGGAACACAAAGCCTTGACCGTTTACAGGGGGCATTTGGGGACCTTGCTCCTTCCCGTGCTATAATTTTTCGGTGGTTTGGTGAATTCAGAAGAGGCCGGACATCGCTTAAAGATGAAGAGAGAGAAAATCATCGAACAACTTACAAGGACATTGAATCTACAGTGAACATTGGATCGCCAACAGTAACATAAATTATTCATGATCATCTTCGGCTCAGGAAGGTTTCATCTCGTTGGGTGCCTCACACTTTGACTGAACAGCAGAAGCGTATGCGTGTGGAATGGTGTGAAGAAATGCTTGCAAGATTTGATGGAGGCAATTCTCGACGCGTCTCTGACATTGTTACTGGTGATGAGACTTGGATCTATCAATTTGACTCTGAAAATAAACACCAGTCTACAGTTTGGATCTTTCCAGACGAAAATCCACCCACGAAAGTGAAGCGACGGCGAAGTGTGGGGAAGAAGATGGTCACAACTTTCTTCTCCAAATCTGACCATGTTGCAACTGTTTTACTTGAAGAAGAAAGGACTGTTACTGCTCAGTGGTACACCAATGTTTGCCTAACAAAAGTGTTCCAGAAACTTCGGAAACGACGTCCAAGAACTGGATTGCGTGGGATCCTGCTTCATCATGACAACGCGTCCACACACACGACCAACATCACAATTCAGTTTTTAGAATCTACGGAGGTCAAATTTATGACTCATCCGCCGTATAGCCCTGACCTGGCCCCGTGTGATTTTTTTCTGTTCTCCAGAATCAAAGATTGCATGCATGGGAAGAGATTTTGCAGCCCTGAAGAAGCTGTAGTGGCTTACGAGAATGAACTTTCAACACTTGAAGAAAAAGACTGGCAACACTGCTTCTAAAAGTGGTTTTCAGGATGCAAAAGTGTGTACAGTATAATGGTGAATACTTTGAGAAATGTAAGTGTTAAATTGATTTTAAGTTTGTAAGTTATTTCACATCTCCAAACTTTCGTAGTGATCCTCGTATCAGGAAATTTATAGCCCTTTGCGGGTCCATGTGGAAGCACAAAATTTACATGCACTTCCTGTGTCTCGAAGTAAATTGCATTTGCTTTTGCAACCCACCAGCAGTCGTCATAAATAACAGCCAGAAACGTTCCCACGTTTATGTCGCGAAGTCGACAGTGCCACACAACACGAGTGCTGTTGCCAATAGTAACTTTCACCTGTTGTTTCTCATGATGGGCAGTTCTTGCAATGGAAACCACAACATCATTGTCAGTTCCCTCTGCATGCCATACGTGACTTTTTGTAATCATTTTCACTGGCGGAACATGTTCCCACTCTATGTGTTTCTCGTCACGGAATGTTTGAATCTCTACAAATGGAATGTAGAGCAGTGTAATACCTGATGTATATGTCTGAACAACAGTCTGAAATTCTGTTGCAGTCTGAATGCACTTCATATGCCCAGTTGATAAATTGTGTCGTGTACCAAGATGCTTAACTGTACCGCCAACACCGTCACATGCTGATTTTTCATGCCCAGTGGCTGTGAAAATCTATTTCCTGATTGGAATGTTGAATGTTCCAAGTTCATGGAGTTGGTAACGATTTTTAAAGTGATTTGCAGCTCCATCTGATATAACCGTTAGTGCTGCAATTGGTCCTCCATTCTCAGTAATGCAACTACTGATTTTTTTAATAGCCAGAAGAGCATGCGCAGAGTCATGGGTGCTGTCGTCACTGACTGACAATAGCAAACCTTGTACAGTCCCCCTTATATGCCACTGCAGTGAATATACGAGTAGACACCTGGTCGTTTTTCCAGTGGTAGCTTTGAATGTCATTTTGTAGGAGAACTGCCCAGTTTTCAGCGAAATCAACATGAAGCACTACGTGTTGACTGTCTCTTTTTGCTCTGTTTTTTTTCTTCTGTCACTGCTTTTCTTTGAATGTCTTTCACATCCAAGTGTGGATTAGCTTTGACTGTCCATTTAGCAATGTCGCCAATGAACAGACCTACTGGAACTATCTTTTTGATTAGGTCCCCATTCTCCCAGATTGCAAACGATATATCTTCACTGTCCTCGTCATAGGTAATCCCAAAGACTCTAACGTGATTCCAGCACTCCTGGGACATTCGCCACATTCACCAAGAAACCACAATTATTTTCCCACCAACTAGCATGTTACATAAGCATCTATGATTGTTTTTTCGTTATGGGTTCTTATAATCTATATAATGCTGTTCTTTACGTTTTGTTTGGTTTGAATTTACACTTCGGGTATTGTTTATCCATTAACAATCTGCTGCAATCGCGTGCTGACAAATTGTGATTCTGTTTACGTTTCAGCTTGTAAATGTGCTCATGCAAATCGTTTGTAAAACTGAAACCAGGAATATACACCCTCTGTAATTTATAGATGTTCAACGTGAGCTATTGCTGTAACTGTCCTGCAAATTACATAATTTTTGAGGGTGGCGTTTTCGACATTTTGGAGCTCCAAAAGGGGGCTATTTTTTGTATTTTCATTAATAGCACATCCCAAACGCTGCATATGAAATTTGTTGTACATGTATTTGCAAGGCCTTTCCATTACCTTTCAAATACAAAAAACCCGACTAAAATATCTTTCATAGTTTCTGAGAAACAGGCATTTATATTTTTTGGCGCCAAAACTTATGACAAAATGGCCCTCGAACTTTGAAGCAGCCTAAGTCAGCTGAACATTTTTTTTGTGCAAAGCAAAAAATAAGGGTCTCATCATTTTGTATCTAGAACATTATATTTCAGTATGATGGATATTTGTGACATCATCTTGACACCCCCTGCCTGTCTGCATTTGGAATCCACCAGTTGTAATAAGACTATGTATATCGATATCCCTTAAGGTTGGAAATATGAAATTTGATGTTTTGCGCTTTTAACCTCAAATACTTATAAAGGTAACCGAGAAAGTTATGTCGTTTTTCCACCCTCCACCTTTGAACATCGATATGTCACCTAAGACGTACCTGGAAGATGAAAAATAGTCTCCATCAGTATCGATGACCTTCTTTCAACGTTCTGGAAGGCCATGGATTCCATTGCGGTAGAACTTGGTGGACCGTGAAGCTAAGAAAGTATCAAGATCATTTTGCACCTCTAATAGGGATTTGAATTGGCGTTTCCTAAGGTGATTTTCCAAGAAATGGAACCGGTGATAATCGAACGGTGCAATGTCCCGGAAGTATGACGGATGCAATAGCAATATTGTTTCCCATTCAAAGCGTGGAATGGTGTCCCAGGTCATCCTAGGCACGTGAGGCTTAGTGTTGTCCTGTAACGGAAGGACCTCTTTGCAATTCAGAAGTGCTGGCTCCAGAGTTTTGAGTTTTTCTTGAACATGGCTCAACTGCTGGCAGTACACAGTTGTATTGATACTCTTACCAGCTGGTAGCAGTTCCCGATGGACAATACCGCGAGCAGTTCACGAAACATGCTAGAGAACTTTCTTCTGCTGCAATGTTGATTTCGGCTGTTTTGGAACTGGTTCATAGCATGCTAACCAATCATGACGGCGTCTTGGAGCTTCGTACAGGACAGACTTCTCATCACATATCAACACACTGTCCAAAAATGACTTCTTTCTCAGACGAGACAGCAAAGAAACACAGGTGTCTGCTCGCGTTCCTTCTGGCCCAGAGTCAAATCATGTTGGACCCATCGACCCAACCGTTGAAGTATCCGTTCTTAGAGCTAAAATACTTTATGACTCGATACGCCACTGTTTCCGACTTGTGTACGATGTTAAAAAATAGGTTTGGCATAGCAGTATCGGACTTCGAAGGGTACAGTGACTTATTTGGGTTTCGAACCCACGACCCTTTTTATTTAAAGTAATCCGTAATAATGAAACAAAAGTTGGAGACTGATTTCACGGTAAAAGAAAATCCTATCTCCCCGCGGCACTTACTCCAGGGCTTTAGGAAAATAAAACATAAACTCCAGGAAGCGAACATTTATTTTATTCCTGTAGCGTATCCGGGTATTCACATGCTGCATTGCTGAAAGAGAATTTTGCTTTAATTTCTGATTTGTAGGGACGAACTAGACTGATTTTCACTTTCCATAAAAATGGAATTAAAAAATATAAAATATAAGTAAACAAATATCATGAATTTAAAATTTTGACTAAAAGTCATGAAAATCAAATTGACTAAAAGTCAATTCAGTCCATGGTAGATTGAATTGGAAAATTGCCTGCATTGCCTTATTAGATTAGCCTAACAAACCCTTAAAAACTAATGTTATTCTAGAGGTCAGGGATACAACTGATTCATAAAAGAAAAAGTTCACGAATTTGGGTTAACAGTAAGTAAACACAAAAAAATAAAAAAAAATGTTTAAAAATTAAGCATGACGAAAATTAACACTGAATCTAGAATTTATGGTAACAAAAATGAGAAATAAGGCATAAAGCCTTAAGACCAAAATTAATTTAAGTAAATTACATTTTCTTAACTTCTTCTTGACCTATAGCTTGAATGAATTTTTATAAGTGGTCTGACACACATAAACAAAGTAATGAAATTGCTTTTCATAACCAGTCCTAGATGAAATTTATGTTTGTTTATCCTTATATAATGAGGTTTCGTAATCATATACAATACAAAAATACTTAATTTACAACCTTACATTTCACAATAATTATTCCTGTGATATGGGATGATAAACATATGATTAACGTTGATCAGCTGATACTTGGTGATTAATGACGTGATAGAAATTATTAATTTAAGAATAGTATAGTTTTATAGGATCTGAATGAAATCATGAACTAAGAATTTTTAAAAAATCATTTTTATTCATAAAAATTATAATGGCAATTTGCCAGGTGAAAATGGAGCGAAGTTTTTAGTAATATCTGAACTGTTGGATACGTGCATAACATTAGTTTTAAAAATCACAAGGACAGTATTTGTAATCAAAAAATCGTTGGAAGCAGAAGCAAAATAATCAAGTATCACCTGTAGTCAAATAACAATGCTTGGCAATAGTAATTAACAATTCAAATAAAATCACAAAAGCAAACCTCAAGGTAAATTTAAGTTTAAAAATACTTATTCTTACATCATTAAATAACAACAATATTTTTAAAAAAAATGTAATTAGGACTTTCCTAAAATTTTGTAAATTTTTATATTGGCTTTTGGCAAAGTAAAAAAAAAAAAATAAATAAATAAATAACTAAGGTAAACAGAAACAATAGTCCATATAAAATAACCAAATTTACAACTAAAAAATCATTCTGTATTCTGAATCCTGCATTCAGCATCGCAATAAAATGGTCTATACAAAATTACAAATGACGCAAGAGAGACCATTGTTTGATCATAACCAAGCAAAATATGCAATAAGGCAACGTATAATTACTAAAAACTTTAATTATCTATTTTGCATATAACATGAGATTTTCCCTCTAAAAGTAACAGGGAAAATTTAAATACTTAAATAATTAGCTTATTTCCGTTTGGTTAAGCATTAAATAAAATTATAAATAATCTGTTATATAGTTAATCTGATATATTATGTCTAATTATAAATTCAATACTCTTGAATGTTCACAGTTAAATAATTATATTGTTAGAAAAAAACTATATACTATATTACCATTGTAAGCTAATTGATTCATCAATAAAATATTGTCATTTGTAACAAGAAAAAATTGCAACCATTCGTTTAATTTCACTCTTTAATTAAGGTACAAATTCGCTATTCCTTTTATATTTCATATAACACAATTTACAATATAATACAATTTATTTTAATCTTTATTTCTTTAATATTTTATTTTTTTTAACTTATGGTACAATACATAATATCTAGGTTGAGTAAAATTTAGAAAATAATGGAATAATCTAGAATACATGGAATAAGTGAAATGAGTCATGACTTGACTTCGATAGGAGATTTAGTGAGAAATTCTGAAAGAAAAATGGGCTGACTTAATGAAAATAAGTGAACCTATGGCTCGCTTCTAATCTTTTATAACCATAAGCTAAGATTAGGAGATAATTACATCATATATGAAATTTAATACTAACATAAACAACAAGAGTACATCATGCATACATATATCAATGCGAGTAGCATTGTTATTTAACCATGCATAATATATACACATATATTAGGGAATATGGAAATATACCAAGACACAAATATATATATATATATATATATATATATATATATATATATATATATATATATATATATATATATATATATATATATAGATAGATAGATAGATAGATAGATAGATAGATAGATAGATAGATAGATAGATAGATAGATAGATATGTATATTAATAGGCATGCATACATAGAAGACAATTAATACTTAAATATTCAGATTCAATGCAAAAATGTCTTTTAATCCAAAAAATAATTCTTAGCCAAATATACTTGTTTTCCATGGTTTTCCTTATGTTGCAACAGTAATATATGTACTTCATAACAGTAGGTTGTCGTCATTATTGTGATCTATGCACATAGATTCTGATCTCTATTGTTTAGAAGGATTAGAATGATGCATTGAATGCGGCTTTGGTTAGCCTACTTTTTAGTATTGTCAATACCTAATTATTTAGACAGAATACAATGTCTGTTCCGTCTTATCGACAGATTCCGTACATCTAACAAAAATGACTACTTATAAGATTATGGGTTTTCTAACCACTGATTAGCTTCTAAGCTTTTCGTGTTAGTGCTTTTATTGTGACATTATTATATATTATTCATTAAGCTATTATTAGTATCTTGCTTAAAGTTACTTCCTTAGGTTGTCAACACCCAGGCACGTAGCCAGGATTTCGGCATGGGAGGGCTTGAATGAAATGTTGAAGGCCCAGGAGCTCGATCAATATAAACTATTTTACTGGCAACATATATTAATTTGTTAGGACAGTAAAATGAGGATACGTTAGTAAGTATTTTAATAACAAACTATGAAGAAATCTTGAGTAAAACAATACAAAAAGTATTGAAAAGATTTCACAATATCTACGTTCCTTCTTCTGTTCATTCAAATATAACAATTTTCGTTTCATTATGACCTCAACTATTATAAAAAGTACATACCCAATATTGTCTTGTAAAATGTTTTACAATATCTACGTTTCTTTCTCTATTGAATTAAATGTTAACAGAACTGTGTTTCCAGATAACTTTTTGTTTGTTTGTTTGTTTTCATTATTCCATCAACTACTGTCTGTTCCAAATGAGAGGTTAAAGGAGCAGTAGAAAATTGTTTCTGAAATAACATGTTTGATACTGCGACGACGAAAAATTATGATTAAAAATGTCCACACTACTACAGAACGGCACTATGTTTTCGAAAGCTTGAAATTTTCCTGACTAGTAGCAGGAATTCTAGAATTCAATAACTTTTCTAGAAATTTCAAATTCCCTGACTTTTCCACGATATCCTGCTCATTCGACAAAATGTATTGCAAATAACACAAATCTCCTCATAAAAAAGAGTAACCAAAAGCTTGCTGTAGCTTTTATATTTTTAACGCTGATTCTTCTTTTTCTCGTTCCTTTTTGTTTCATCCTTTCTTATTTTTTTCATTTCTATTATCGAAGGGGGTTCCGGACCCCCAGCATCACCTATTTGAATAACTATAAACATAGCTGTTTTATACAATTCAGACAATACACTGAATGCACTTCTAGAAAATATATCAAGCTTTGTTTTTTAATTATTTTGCATACAAGGAGTGCTTGTCAATAACATTGATGACGCACTTTCACTCCATACAAATTCAAACATTCTAAGTAATTCCCTTCTTTTCATCAAATATTACACAATTTGAGCTATTGAACGTCTACATGTTACTTAGTTTACATTTGATCTTCCTTTAGCCACAACTTTGAATCATATCTGACAAAAGGAAAAATTACAGGAAATAATATGTCTTTAATGAAAACGTTGTGGTCATTAATATCACATAAACATGTAAATAAAATTGCTAAAGTGTCTCTATAGCTCAACGTAAACCAACTTTAAAGTAAAATTCTGCTCTTTGATATCTAAATTTCGAAATAGAGCACCTATTTCCGATGTGATCAAATTAAGTTCTGAAATATCAGCTATTTCTGGCTTTAGTTTCTGCACAGTGAACGTCTTGCATCTTTACTTAATGCCGAAAATCGGCCTTTCAATACGAAGAAATAATTTAGGTGGGTCCTACCTTTCGTTGTCACCAATGCGCTAACCATACACACACACAGAGGTCCTCGCGTTTCCTTGTATGGGGCCTGCGCGACGATCGTTCTGGATGTTGGGTTCTCTCAAAGGACTTTTACTGTGCCTTCCTCATAATCTGCAAGGGGCGACGAACTCTGGCCTATCCTTTTCTACTGGAAAACTGCTTCCGCCGATTCATCTCCTCACCATGCACTTTTCTGCACCAGCACTATCGATCACTACACTTCACCAACATCACTGTTTCTATTTTGGGTGTAGTGTTGCACGGACTAATTTTTTTGTTTGGAAGTGTAATTTTTAAGTGTTTATTGTAATACAAGCTAATATTCTTAAGGCTAGTCTTAGTTTTTTTTTTTTAATGTGCAAGCAACTTTTAAGTTTTCAGACTCCTTATTAATTTTAGCTAAACTAATCCGTTGACGCTTGTTGTCTGGAATATTTATAGATATATGTATATGCGTGAAAATGTATCAGCCACACAAGAATGTATGTAAACACTTTAATATTTTTCGGAGTTTAGAGTTCTAACAAAAAAAAAAAAAAAAAAAAAAAAAAAAAAAATACGTATAAATGTCTGCTCTTTAGTGCCTCCGAAGACTGTACAGTGGGCTGCTTTTGTAGTTTAGCGTTCATTTTATCTTTTACTTAACGTGATGTTAGTGTGTTGTGTGAGGTAAACTTGGTGTATGTATAATTGCTTGCGACTCATTCCGATTCCTGTTTGCGACCGACTCGAAATTTTTGAACTCTCAACTTGCCGATCTTTTGGGACACACCTCTAACTGTTTTCGATTTCCTCCTCTTTCTCTCATTCGTCGAATTATTTGTTGCGTCCTCAATTTTAGTATCCGCTCATTTACGGTGCTCGAGCGTCGTTTTTCGAAAGCACGTGATTTCTTTAAATTTCATAAGTTGTTTCTACAATTTTTATTTAATTTCATCTGGAGTCTTGTCGTCTGTTTCGTGCTGTTGGACCAACTTACAAATCTGTGCAAAAATCTTATCTAACTTTTACATGGAGACATCTTGACTGAGATGTGCACATAAAAAATTCGCAGGAATTATTTTCCACTTCGATTCTATTCAATTTGATAGACTTTGCTATTTTTCTCCCCTTCCACAGAAAGATGCTAAAAGCTCTTCTGTTTATTTGCTTGGGTTCGTGAACGGCCCTCTGTGTGCGTGTATGTGTGGTCGTGCGATGTAGGAATTGTTATAAAGGACAAAAGAAAGGTAGTCTCCCTTCCTTGCCGCAAAAAGCTTTTTACGTTTGGATAGGGAAAGAAAATAAAGAATAGTGTTTCAGTTTTCTTTGCTTTTTTCCACACATAATTTAAAATGACATTCACTAAAGTTGTTTTAATCACATACATAATTAAATCAAATGATTTTTTTTTTCAAATTAAATAAAAAATGATATGAGGCAACTGTTACAATAGCATAGGACGTGTTCGAAAAATTTTCTTCTGACCTAGGCGTCAGTTCCGCAACAAGGCTATAGCAACACAAATCCAAGTCCAATTTGATATATATGGATACACGTTTTAGCCTTAAATTAGCTAGACGGCAGAATCATCAGGAGTTTTGGAACCCTGGCATATGTTATCTAATAATTTTGGGTACATTGGTTGAAGTTGCCTGGATGTCCCTGGGACTCCCCTAGGGGCGCTCGAATTGTTAAAGAGAATATTTTCCGTGGAATTTCTCGAATTCAGCCGGATTTCGCTAATTTATACAGCCTGAGGGATGTGTGTGGTGTCATTCGAAAATCAAATTTATTTTAAAAACAGTGACATGTAAATCATGAATCTAAGCTAGTAGGGTACGAAGAGAAATCTCGTAAACGTTTTCTAATTATTTCTCATTAATTTTACCGACAGTAGATTTTTGATTCGATTTTTTGTACTGTACGAGCAGCAGTTTCTTCAACATACTTTTGAATTTTTAAAAATAACTTCTTAGCAATATCGAACTTCAATTTTGGCTCGAAAATATTTATCTTTATATCTATTATCAGTCATGTACCCAGGAATTTATTTCGGGAGGGGTCCAAATTCAATATGAGGATAAATTATATTAAAATTTGTAACATCACCCCTAAATCACACTAACCTCACAGAAAAGTAGGGATGTCGGGGGTCTAGATCCCAAGGGGCTACCCCCTTCATACGTCCCTCCCTATTACCCATATTTGAATAATTCGAAATACGTCTCTTGGCAAGAGTATGTGTTAGTTTTTCAGATACCGTACCTTTTGTGGAAGTAGCTAATCATTAGGGATGCACAAATAGATACCCAGAAAATAATTTTCATGAAAATTAATAGAAGTTTCCAAATTAATATCAAATTTATGAGTAGAGACACATGAGTGTTAAGTCATTGAAAAGCCTAATACATTGTAAAGATAATGATGTACAGTCAGAAACAGTATTAAGTATATGTTGGAGATATCATTTCTTATACCTCCAACCTCGTACAAATAACGAATCTAAGATACTTAGAGTAGTAACAGCAGCTTCCTAAGTGAATGTCTCAAATTTCATGTGAAAATTTCTGATTTTAGAACAATTAAATCAGTGGCGTACGCAAAGTGACTTAATAGGATTGAAACGCCCTAAATCTCACTTGTCCTGAAAGGATAGAAGATAAGTGGAAGAAACCCCCTTGATGAAATTTTGCGTACGCCACTGTATTAAATTTATTAATGTCACTAACCAAAGAATCATTGGTTAAAGATTCCAGTCCATTATCTTCATAGAAGTACTGGAAATCTGTGGAACCAGAATTTTGATGTCCCTAATTGTCGCACAGTTCTTCAATCTCCTCCTACGGCTCTGTCCGCGAAATTCAAGAGAATTAGAATTATTCATAGGTCTCTATTCCCAATGTTACAAGAACTTCCTCGTGGCTATAAGGTTAGCGTACTCCCGCGGGAGACCCGGGTTTGATTCCCGTTGAAGGTTTATGTGGTTTGGATCCTACGTCCAGATCCCATATTGCCTTGGTGCTAAAAAGGAACATTGCCTCCACACTATCCATGCCACTGTACCAGAAGAATGCCAACCGTGGCTAAGCGGCTTTTTAAGAATATTTTATTAAAGTACCACATAATTTTTAAACTTCTTATATGTATTCTTATTGTAAAATAAAAAGATATTCTTTAAGTGCCGCTAACATGCAAACATCGAAACATTTAAGAATTACTGGTTGCATGAACATCTAGACGATTTTTTTTTTTTTTAAGATATTCTTAAGGTTTTGGCACCCAGAATGCGGGCTACGATCACGGATAGGACGTCGCGAAATCCAAGACAGACTGCGATCTGGATTTCTTTTTAGGGACTACACCTAACTTCTTTTTAGGGACACCGTAGTCTAGTGGTTAAAGCGTTGGACAAAACGTCCACATGGTCCTGGGTTCGATTCCCGGCTGGTACTTCCCAATTTTCGACGTCCACCCGGTGTCGTGAAGCGAACTGGGTAGTCACATGAATAAAAGAATAGGGATTGCCAGAACCGGTTCCTGGTGGAACGGGTTTTCGGCTCTGAACGGATCCGGTTCTAGAAGATCCGGTTCCGGTACCAGTTTTTCGGAACCAGGTCTGGATCCGGATTTTCTGATCCAGGTCTGGAACCGGTTCTGAAAACCTGATCTCCAAGAACTGGTTCCAGGGTTCCGCCGGAACCAGAACTTTGTGGCCATTCCTACGCTAAACCCGAGCTGCTGACAGGGTGTGAACAGTGTGCTAGATGAAATGGCAGAACCGACGGGAACAGTTCAAAACTCCCACAGCCAAAACCCCCGCACTCAAGAAATGTCAAAACGCCCACACAAACGGTCATAACCCCCACACAAATGGACAAATCTCCCAAATACACGAACGGTCATAACTCCCACAGCCAAAACCTCCACACTGGTAATCGGTCATAACCTCCAACGGTCATAATTCCCACACAGATGGACAAAACTCCCACACATAGCAACGGTCACAATCCCCACATAAATGGACAAAAACCCTACACAAATGTACAAAACTCCCACATACAGAAATTGTCACAACTGCCACACAAATGGACAAAACCCCCCAGACAATCGGACAAATCTCCCACACTCTGAAATGATCCTGGTTGCATGTCTTGCCCTTGTACTTTTTAATAACATTTTTTATTCCACTTAAACTGATGTTGCAACTATTCTTCTTGCACTGTTTTCTAATGACAGAAACACTAAAGTGGGCGTCATAAAGAGCCGCAACAAAGACGTGCAATCACGATCATTTCAGAGTGTGGGGGATTTGTCCGATTGTGTGGGGTTTTTGTCCATTTGTGTGGCAGTTGTGAAAATTTCTGCATGTGGGAGTTTTGACCATTTGTGTGACAATTTTGTCCATTTATATGGGGATTGTGACCGTTGCTATGTGTGGCTGTTTTGTCCATTTGTGTGGGAGTTATGACCGATTGTGTGGGCGTTTTGACATTTCTTGAGTGTGGGAGTTTTGGCTGTGGGGGTTTTGATCGTTCGTGCGTTTGGGAGATTTGTCCATTTGTGTGGGAGTTATGACCGATCGTGTGGGCGTTTTGACATTTCTTGAATGTGAGGGTTTTGACCTAGACCCGAACCCACAGGCAGACGCCCAGACGGCGGCCGCTTGTCTCATTTGGCTAAACAAACTGGGTAACTGGCAAACTCATTGACTAAAACAAACTGACAAACTCATTTGGCTTAACACCCACTGATGGACTAATTTTTTTTCTGGGGTGCATAAGCGGGTCTGGACGGGGAGGGCACAAGCGTGTGTTCCTCTTTGCAGAGATTTGAAGGTGAACTTTGTACCTCTTTTACGGGTCTTTTGGGGCTTTCGGATCCAGGTCTGGAACCGATTCCTCGCGGGACCGGTTCCGCCGGAACCGGAACTTTCTGGCCCTATAAAGGACGTGACAGACACTAGATCTAGAAAGCTCCTGTTACACCTGTTAGAGACAGGGAGATGCAGCGGACTGACCACCTGTTCGTTGATTTCTGGACGTAGTTCAGCTGGTCGCTAACAGATGGCGTTGGTGCGGCTCAGGTCCACAAAGGACCTATTACGCTAAGTGGTCTGTTTTTTAAAACTTCTTTTTATTTTCTTCACCAATTAACCTGCGGTTGCACAAACATTAATGCTTAAGTCTACGAGTAACTTAAATATGGTTACGGCCCTTATCTTAATAATAAATAGCAAAGCATGTTCATGAGCATAATCACTACTTATCTATTTGCAAATTATTAAATTAAAACAATATAGTTTAAGTTACAATTAAGTCGTCACAATCTTAACTATATATAAAACTACATGAGCTGACATAAATTATTGAGCATTTCCTGTAGGGCTACAATGATTAAATTTGACATGATTGTAGCTTTCCCGAATTAACCCCAGGAAAATTGCCAAAAGTGAATATTTTTAATTTTTAGGGGGTCTAAAGAAGAGGTGAAAAAAATTCCCATGTTATTTAAATGGGCCTTTTTAGGACCTATAATCTCATGTTTTAGATACTTAGAATTGGAATAAAAACTTGAAATTCGGTATACTTGTACGTTTTCTTTAGTGTTACTTAAGTGAATCCTCAGAAATAGAAATTTCTAAACGTAGAGGGGTTTTATGGGGAACTGAAAAATCTTTCCCATGTTATTTATATGGAACACCTTTTACACTCCCAAATTATTAAGCACTTCCTGTTGGCTACAATAATTAAATTTGAGATGTTGGTAGCTTTTTGAGACTAACCCACAGGAAAATTGCCAAAAGTGAATATTTTTAACTTTTAGGGGGTCTAGAGAGAGGATGAAGAATTTCCCCATGTTATTTAAATGGGCCTTTTTAAGAACCTATAACCTCATGTTTTAGGTACTTAGAATTGGAATAAAAACTTGAAATTCGGAATGCTTGTACGTTTTTGTTAGCGTTATTTAAGTGAATCCTCAGAAATAAAAATTTCTAACCGTAGAGTGGTTTTATGGGGAACTGAAAAATCTTCCCCATGTTATTTATATGGGGCGTCTTCTACACCCCAAAATGTTTAGACACTTCCGGCAGGAACAGGCGAATTCTATTTGGGGGCAGTAATTTAGAAGGCTACCCTCATTTTCACCCCTGGTATAACGGCGCCCTGCATTCTAGGTGAGGTGAGTTTAGTTTAGCGTCCCGTTCAGCAGGGAGGCTATATGAAACGTGGACCTACTGATTAACGTGGAATCCGAACCACATGAGCTCCCGCCGCCCTACATTCTAAAGTATACATAGAATACAATGAAATTTTAAAAGTAATTTTCACATCTCTCTACTCTAATAAGATTCTTTAAAAGGCAAAACATATTCCCGAATATTTTAACATGAAGCCTTGATATCGTATAAATAATCACCTCGGCTTGACACTAAAAGCGAATTTAATAAATCCATAATAGGCGAATTCTTTTTGGGGACATGGCGGCTAACTAGGTGGGGACGGACCGACTCCCGGGATAAGGAGTCAGCTTCTACCAAGTGAGAACGGCCTTCTCGGAGGGCGGATGAGCGGGTGCAAATCAGGGCACCTTCTTGTCCTTAGGACGGGAAATTGTCCTAAAAGGCGGATGAACCGCTAGATGGTCAACGGCATGGAGATGTGGAAAGGAAATGGAAATACTACCACATTATATTTTTCCCAGAAGGGACGTAGGAGGAGAATAAATAAATATGATGGTTCTTCCCGAGGTAAAAAATTCCGGAGGTAAAATAGTCCCCCGTTCAGATCTCCGGGTGAGGACTACTCCGGGAAAAATCATCAGAGGAGAAAATAATAACTTTCATTTCAGCATGGGAACCTGGAACGTACGAACTCTACGAAGTGAGGGAAAACTTGAAAATTTAAAAGTGGAAATGGACAAATGTAAAGTGGACATAGTGGGCTTGAGTGAAGTGAGATGGCCAGGGAAAGATGAGATAGTATAGGGAAACTACAGAATATATTATTTGGGTGGCGATAAGGCTGAGAGTGGTGTCACGATAGCAATGAAGAACGAAGTAGGAATAAGTGTAACTAAAGTGGAATACTGCAGTGACCAGTAGCGGTTCGTGGTCTGTAGAAGTACCGGTTGCAATGTTGCAATATCAAAGGTATGTAGTTACGCGCAAGTGTTCCCCTCCCCCCAACATTCTTGAGTCTTATCCAAAAAATATTCAGGAAATATTAAGAGGAAAGTCCTTATAAGCTCCATTTGTATATTTATTGATTAAAGTGTATTCTCTAATATTGATTTAATATATAAGTTATTTCCTTTTTTTCAAACAACCACTATCAATGTACGTTTATACACTATTTATATACAAAAACTTCTACGTTCATGTTATTGAACAAGAGATAAATCGAATATACAGCATGTGCTGTAAGCCATGAATGATATCGTTAACCCAGAAAGAAGAAAAAAAAGCAAGAAAATTGCATATATTCATGCACACAGTTAAACAAAATTATTTAATTAAGTAAACTATGTATTATTTTAGAATGAAAGGTCTTTCTTCGTTCTTTTCGAGCTTCAAATTCTTCTATGACTTCATTAAAATCTGAAATGTTGCTCGCCAAGTTTTTCTGAATAGAAAGCATCACTACTGGAAATATTTTCCGCTTTATTTTCTTTAAGGTACAGAAACACCTCTCTCCTCCAACAATATGCATTTTGTTAGCATTTCTTTGTATGAATATAAGGAACAAAGAGTTCATTTTCAGTAACTACGTATTTTTGTCTGCTGTTCTATTATAAAGAAGCATGAAATATAAGATTTTTTCCTTCAAAAATGAAAAAAAATAATACTAATAGTTTAACATTCCAGCAATTTAGGCTAAAGAAGACAGATGAGTATTGAAAGTGAATAATTTGAGATTAATTTTTTATGCTCTCCGCCGGAAATTGAACACGGGATCATGTGCACGAGCGACACACAGCTAGGAAGCAGACCAGTGGTAAGACATTCTCTTCTTCGAGTCTGAATCGCCCCCTTCCCCCTCCCCCAGAATAGGCTATTTTTTATTTTAAAAATAAAATCTATCCCAAGAATTTTTAACTTTGTATTATAAATGTAAAATAAAATCTATTGACTTCGAACGACTGCCCTCCCCCAAATATTCAGCTTGGATCCGCCCCTGCTACCACCAGACGCGTATTTGCTCTTTGCGAGTTTCTGTTTGGTGACTAACTTCTTTCTTCCAAGCGTCTATATCTCACTCAACCTATCAATTGAGTCAAGCGCTGCCAAATGGAGGAATTCGTAACTACTACAGAAGCTGACTATATAGCCTACCAGTTGCAACGAAATAGCAACTGGAAACGTGTGATACGGGAGGATAGCAGCGATGCAAGAATAAATCCACTTCCTCATGTTAAAAGGTAGGAGCTCGCTGCCATATGCTCAATGTTACTGCTTCCAGTGGCAACGCTTGCTGCCACTGGATTTGTATATCACTCTCTTTCTTTGTTTTTTTTAAATTAATTTTTTTAGACATGCATCAATACTGTTTTGCGCTCAAGAGCAAAGGTTTATTTTTTACTGATGCACTACTTTAATACTTAAAAATATCTTTAGTATTAAAGAAATATCCGGTTGCACAACCATGCAACATATAGTACCAGCCGCCACTGGCAGTGACCGCTTGATGTTTGTGAAACTACATGCAAAACCAATGGATATTGTGATAATACAAGTGTATATGCCAACAACCGACCATCATGATAATGAAGTAGAAGTAATGTATGATCAGATCAGTGACATCTGTAACAGCACAAGATGCTAGGCATGAGTCATTTAGGTGTCCCAGCTACTTTTCAGGCACCCGACACTTGGCATATATGATATTCATGTGCTAAGTATGTACTTGAGCTACCTACAGTTTTATGTACTTGTTACACCTAATTGATATTTGCAACTATGTACCATAAATATAGCATTTATATACCTGGCTCAGTTTCGCACTCTAACAGTCATTTGTTTTTATGTCGTCACTTGGGACATTTATCTGTCATGTTCTAGGTACGTCCTTTAAGTACATATTGTTTCAGATACCCTAACAGCACAAGATGTGCTAGGCTTTCGCCATTTAAGTGTTCTAAATTCATCTCCCACATTTGATGCATTTGTTACTTCTTTTTCTAAGCGATTGTGTACTAGAAGCAATAAACGCATCAACTTTATTAGATGACAACTGTCGCCGATCATTTGAAAGTGAATATGAATGAACCAGTGGCGGCTAATGTTAGTGTTGCAGCGTTGCGCAACGACCAAAGTATTTCAAGAAAAAAAAATATTAGCAATAGTAGTAAGAACAGAAAAAAATACTTTCTAATACTCCCATATATACTTTAAATAACATATCTTTTTACTTCTCTAACTGTCCATTTCGTTAATCCGTTTTAAAAAGCGAAAAATAATCCGTCACAGAGTCTCTAATTTATATTGTGTTGCAGCGAGCATGCAACGACCAGATTCCTTCAGCGCGGGAATTGGAGCAAATGTTAAGCCTCCTTTCCCCTATCTCAGAAGTTAAAGGGACTGGCCGTTGCAGTGCTTCTGCAACACAACACGGTTTCCAGTGAATGAGAAGGTTCTTCGCGCTAAATAAGCTTTCTGAATTTTATTTCACTAGCAATTAACAAATGGAATTTGTTTTTATGCATTCATATTTTTATATTACGGTACTTATACTGAAGCAAATCAATATAATGACAATTAATAAAAGTGATAGCAGAATTACAAAATAAAAAAAGAAAATATATAGTAGAGCAGAAATCAAATGAAAGTAGATCCGCATTTACAAGTTAATTCGTAGCTTATATAGATAATGAAAATTTCTTCTACAGTAATATGTGAACCAAATATTAATAAGTCAATATGCAGAATCCTCCCCCCTCCCTCTGTGGATAGTATATTAGTATATACATATTTCTTTAATAAAATAAATATATTTTATACTCTTGATAGAACTGTATAGTGGGGAACGCCACATTGAATTTGGGACTAGTTAGCAATGCTCAGAGGCGTAGCCACGAGGGGGGTCCACCGGGTCCGGACCTCCCCAAAATTTCGAAACTCGACTAGCATTTGTAGACTTTCTTAACGAACTATACTTGTTTGACAGAGAAATGATTGATGTAAGCTAAGTATTTTATTTTACGCCTCATCATGTACTCTTTCTTTTCTTATAGAAATAATCGTTCTATCATTTTTTCTAAAAATATAGATGACAGTAATTAAGAATTACTTATCTTTTCGGGTACAGTAAAAGACAGGTTCGTTATTACGTAGACGTATTGGACCTTCCTCAAATACTTTGGACCCCTCCCAGCTAACATGTTCCTATATCTGGCGGGTTTCAAGGTTGCTTTCCAGAACGTTGATAAACATTGTTTTGCCTCATGTGGAAGTATATTGTGTTCATCGTGCATTGCGTAACAACCAAGACGCATGATTTGGAATGTAGTTCTTTTTTCTTTCACGCACAAGTGTGTGTGTGTGTGTGTTGATATATGAATAGGGTTGCCAACTCTGTAAAATAAAAAAAAAACGACATTTCCTCAAAATTCTCTGTGATAGGCCCTATAGGTCTCAGCGTGAAGTATCTCTGTTTGGACCTATCCATGGAAAGGAAATGTACTATCGTGAACGAAAGTGCATTAACACATATATTCTGTATGTCCTTAGAACATTCACTAATAAGCTTAATAGATACATTGTGCTATAAATGAGAAACTGAAATTGATCAATCGGCATTGATCAATTTATTGTATTTACCAGTAACTACCATTCCTTTAAAATTATCGAAACAGATGAACAAAATTATAATAATCTTTACGTGACAATTTTGGATTTGGAAAATGAAATTCACTCTTTAAACATATAGTCTCTACTTCAACTATAGGAAATTGCTTTAAGAAGTCCTTTTCCACTCTTAATAAATGTATAAAATTCCTTTAAAGTAAGTTTCAAATTTTCCCTGATACAGTCCCTGTCATATCTCTAAAATTTTCTAAACAGGTGAAAAAAATATATTAATCGTTGATAGATGGTGAAAGGTAACAGTTTTGAGTTTACAGAATGACAGTTAACTTTTCAATATCTGTACTTCGAACTAGATACAAATTAAAAAAAAACTGTTATAAAGGGGCTGGTGAGAAGTTTGTACCCGTCACCGGCTTTAATCAAAATAACAGCAATTTTTCCGGCCAGGCCAATGAAAAGCCGGCCAGTTTACAGCCCTATGTATGAATATGTGGCATTCGCAATTCATATACTAGTATCTCTTTTGTATCAGCTGTTTTGGTTATTAGTTATTAATTTTATTGTGTGTGCTTTAATTCTGTACATAACCTACAAATTCTGAATGAATTGCATATCATGACTTCTGTAAATAACTTACAAAAAAAATTGCCCAGCTTTCAACTGAGAAAAAACTTACAATTAAGGCTTAGACAAAACAAGCAAAGTGCAATTCAGGAGAGTGTTCGAAAAAAAAAAAAACGGTTTAAGTTTACAGGACACCTTATGGCAGTAATGTTGTATGCACTAGGTACATTTCCACAATTTATTTGAAATTTTCCTAGATAAATTGTGAATAAAGCGTGTTCAATGTACATTTTTTTATAACATTAATCTTTGCTACGAACTCTCTTCAGTCTACACTGAAGAGGAATTCGGATCACTGTCAGGGACTGAGTTTGCTAGAATGAATTGTTCACAAAAATCTAGAAAAAATATTTAGTGAATCTACAAAGTTTCTGCAATTAATATTAACTGTACCTATGGCGTCAGTAAAAGAAAAAAAGTTCTTTTTCACATCAAAAAAAATTGACACTTTCAAGAAATTGAATGTCAAAAGAAAGGTTATCACCATTGGTTATGCTTTCCTTCAAAAAAGACGTGACAATAAGCATACTAGAGTTCAACCAGCATGTATTAGGCAGATTTGTTCCAATTAAAGAGAGAAGAATGAACTTACTAATTAAATAAGGTGATTAATCGGATTAAATGTTCTGCATTATTTATTTTTTAAAAACAGATTTTTATTTAATTTAACATGTCACATAGCATTTGCATCTAAATTTATGCTGATTAGTCAATGAGTCCACTTTATATCTTCTGTCTCCGATCGTTCGTACTGCAACACCCGAAACCACAAACCACCGGCCGCCACTGGAATGAACCATGAAATAAAGTAAATGGACACTTGTCAATTTGTTATAAAATTACATGGCGAGCAGATTTTATCTGATCCCAAACGGTTATAGTCGAATATACGCGGTTAAAGGAGCACTCTGATTAGCCGAATGCAAAACACCTCAATAATTTATCCCTCTACAAGCGACGTTCTCTTCATTGCCTCTGTGGCCAAGTCGGAGAAGCACGCGGCTAGTAATCCAAAGGTTGGTGGTTCGCGCCTACCCTAGGCGAGCCTATATATATATATATATATATATATATATATATATATATATATATATATATATATATATATATATATATATATATATATATATATATATATATATATATATATTAATTACTTGTTTAAAGTGTTTAGACTTACCTTAATGGAAACACATTACGCATATAGGCGATTTAACATATTTTGGGGGAGTAATTTTGTGGTTCATTGACGCTTACGTCATGGGGAACATACCTAGAACATACTAGGCACATTGAATACTGACAAGTAAACCTTACGTTTGAGTGAATCGAGTTGCTGACTGAGACACATATGAGAAAGTAGTACTAAATGTGGTCAGTATTTCAGTGAAGTTGTAGGTGCGAAGCTCCAGGGGTTTAGGAGATACAGCTACCAGAACATCACATGGAAGTACAGAATAGTCTTCATACAGTTGGAGGTTAAAGCTCTGTAAGACCTCTTGTAACGACAAAAGGTGAATAACAAATATATGGGCACATATTAGGACTAGGAGGAAGTCATATAGTAAGGGTATACCTGACTGCGGCAATCTTGAAATCCGCCATTTTGAATTAAGGGGAAGTTTTTAAAATAGGAATAGGGTCATGTGATACATGATTTAAGGCGCTTTAATCAGAAGAACAATAGTGACGTTAATTTTGATTTACGCGCAATTGTTAAAAAGTTACAGGGAAATGAAATATTGTTGCAGCATATGTATTAGTCCTTTACCCCACCTTGTAAATTTTGTGTTAATGATAATAATTAAATAAAAAGCAGGTGGATAAATATTATGTCTATGGTAAGAGTTGCCTTGATGGCGGCCATGTTCAAATCCGCCATTTTGAATCAGGCAAAAGTTTTAAACAAAACGCATAACAGTGACACCTTATTAATAGCAAATTTTACCATAAATCCAACTGTATAACCATTTTTGCTTTATCATTAACCAGCACAAAATTAAATGGGAATAGAGTAATGCAATAGATGACTTCGAGCTAGAAGTTAATCAGAAATACAATGGTGGCGTTACAATGTTAGTTGTTTGATGCTGTACTTGCAAGCCATTTCGTTGTTTTTCTTCTATCCTGTTCACATCTACTTCTCGCTCGCCTCTAGATGTTCATTTCTTTTGCCCGTACAAAGCATTTGTTCGTTTCATTACTGATACAGCAGTAACAGAAAGTGACGTGAACATATGGCATCGTCATACAACTTCAGTAGTTTACAATTTACCAGTTCAGTGCTCCTCGTTTTCGCAATATGATTCGATTCGCTTTCAATCAGGCTGTATATTTGAATGAAGAACCTGGACGTTGGATCGCTCCTCACGGCTACTGCTTTGACGGAATTGTTAACGACAAATGCGTCAAGTGTAACTCGATTGCCTTTGTCAGGTGTGCTCACTGTGAGCAGAGCATTTGTGCAAGTCATGCACTCGTTTCTGAACTACATATTGATTGTACTAATTGAGGACTTTTCTGGAAGAAAGACCCAAGTTCAATTATGACTCAATTCCACTTTGGTCATTTTTCCTTAAATTAGCAACTTGTTTATGCGATAACAAATGCTGGTTAATGATAAAGCAAAAAATGGTTATACCGTTGGATTTATGGTAAAATTTGCTATTAATAAGGTGTCACTGTTATGCGTTTTGTTTAAAACTTTTGCCTGATTCAAAATGGCGGATTTGAACATGGCCGCCATCAAGGCAACTCTTACCATAGACATAATATTTATCCACCTGCTTTTTATTTAATTATTATCATTAACACAAAATTTACAAGGTGGGGTAAAGGACTAATACATACGCTGCAACAATATTTCATTTCCCTGTAACTTTTTAACAATTGCACGTAAATCAAAATTAACGTCACCATTGTTCTTTTGATTAAATTTGCGCCTTAAAACATGTATAACATGACCATATTCCTATTTTAAAAACTTCCCCTTAGTTCAAAATGGCGGATTTCAAGATTGCCGCAGTCAGGTATACCCTTACTATATGACTTCCTCCTAGTCCTAATATGTGCCCATATATTTGTTATTCACCTTTTGTCGTTACAAGAGGTCTTACAGAGCTTTAACCTCCAACTGTATGAAGACTATTCTGTACTTCCATGTGATGTTCTGGTAGCTGTATCTCCTAAACCCCTGGAGCTTCGCACCTACAACTTCACTGAAATACTGACCACATTTAGTACTACTTTCTCACATGTGTCTCAGTCAGGAACTCGATTCACCTAAACGTAAGGTTTACTTGTGAGGAATCAATATTCACACACATTCAACGTACTAGGTACATGTCAGACATGTGTCTAGGGACCTGTGACAATCACTTGCCATCCATGTGATTTCTTTCTCAGAAGTATATAAGGCACATACTGGACACATTCCATGTACCTGAGGGAACATGATAGGCATATGCCTGCTATGTAATTGTGTTGTTAGGGATATTGCATCAGGAAGGAAGAGGAAAAGTCAACGCCATAGTAATGGGAAACTGCAACAGCGTAGTAGGAGAAGGAGCTGCGAATAAGGTAGTGGGACCATTTGGACTAGGTAGAAGAAACAAACGAGGTCAAATACTTATCGATTTCTGTGGCCAACATGATTTTGTGGTGATGAACACGTGGTTTAAGAAAAGAAAAACCAAGCTGTACACGCGGAAGAGTACAGGAGATAAGAAACGCTACCAAATCGATTACATTCTTGTGAAGCAACGTTTCAGGAATAGTGTACGAGACGTAAAGACATTGCCAAGAGTGGACATTGATTCGGATCACAATCTACTGGTGGCGGAAGTGCAAACCTGGTTAAAGTCGATCAAGAAAAATGGGAAGAGAAATCTAAAATGGGACTTAGAGCGACTAAGAAATATCGACGATGATGTGAAAGAGATTGAAGAAAAATTCTGTGCAATGGGATATATGGTTGACAATATAGAGAATAGCTGGGGAAAAGTTAAACAGAGTCTACTTGACACACTCCACAATAACATTGGTAGGATGGAAAGAGCACCGAGAAAACCATGGATAACTGAAGCAATGCTTAAGAAGATAGAGGAACGCAGAAGGAAAAAAAACATGGACATCAATGAATACAGAAGGCTGAATAATGAATTGAGAAGAGAAACGGACAAAACCAAAGAAATGTACATGGAGCAAATATTTAAAGAAATAATGGAACTTCAACAGCGCGGCAGATATGATCTGATGTACCAGAAAGCACAAGAATTAGGAGGGAGAACTAACAAAAATATACGAACGTTCAGCATCGAAGATCAACAAGGTAATGTAACCACTGACCATCAAGAATCCTTAGAATTTGGGAGAAATACATAAAAGATCCGTATGATCAGAAGAACCTCCCCAAAGATAGTGCGATCGAAGCAGAGGAAGAGGTGGATGATTATGAAAAAAGACCCAGTTTATTGAAAAGTGAAGTAGTACAAGCAATCAAAGATATGCGAAGGAGAAAGGCCACTGGAGACGACGACATACCAGTAGATTTGCTCTACCTGAGTGGAGAAAGGCCAAAGGATTTTTTGATGTTACAATGATTGCATTGCCTAAGAAAAAGCAAGCAAAGAAGTGCAGCAATCACAGACCATTAGCCTGATTACCCACGCTGGAAAGATCATTGCACGCATACTGAACAGGCGGCTGGAAAGCAAGATAGATGAGAGGTTAGAAGAAGATCAATTTGGATTCCGGAAAGGAAAAGGCACCAGAGATGCTATTGGATTGATGAAAATTATATCAGAAAGAATTCTTGAAGTAAAGGAAGAGTTGTATTTGTGCTTCATCGACTGGCGAAAAGCTTTCGACCGAGTCAATTGGACGAAACTTCTGAAAATACTTAAAGAAATCGGAGTCAACTGGAGAGATCGACGACTCATTCAAAACCTGTACATAAGACAACGAGTGAAGATGCGCTTGAATGAAGGAGAAACCAGTAGTGTGGATATTGGACGAGGAGTCAGACAAGGATGTAGTTTGTCGCCCCAATTATTCACCATTTACAGTGAATGTTTAATGAAGGGAGTATTAATGGGAACTGAAGACTTCAAGAGTGGAGGGCAGATCATTAACAAGATCAGGTATGCAGATGATACGGTTATAATAGCTAAAACTGAAGGAGGACTACAGGAGATGATTGACAAAATAGTTGACACTAGAAAACTATATGGAATGGAAATTAACATCGAAAAGTCGAAAGACATAAGAATATCCCCTGGAAACACGCCCTTATGGATCAGAGTAGAACAAAGAGAACCTGAAGAGGTCGATAATTTCAAGTAGCTGGGAAGTATTTTGACGAGAGACGCTTACTGCACCAAAGAGATCAGGTCAAGAATTGCCATAGCTAAGGAAGCATTCAACAAGAAAAGACCACTCTTAACTAGCAGGCTCAATATTGGATTTAAGAAAAAGTTGGTCAAGTGCTATATATGGAGCATTGGACTGTATGGTTCAGAGACTTGGACATTAAGGAAGTTAGAGAAGAAATATTTGGAGAGATTCGAAATGTGGTGTTGGAGAAAGATGGAGAAGATAAAATGGATAGAGAGAGCAACAAACGAAGATTTTTTAAAACGGATAGGAGAGAAGAGGACACTTCTAGCCACCATCCTTCATAGAAAGGCCAACTGGATTGGACACATCTTGAGAAGACATTGTCTTCTTCACACCACCATAGAAGGAAAGATGGAAGGAAAGCGAGGAATAGGAAGAAGAAGAACACAGCTGATCGATGATTTGAAAGATGGGAGAAAATATTGGGAGTTAAAAGAGGAAGCTGCAGATCGAGAAAAGTGGAAAAAACATTTCCAGGCCCAAATCTAAAATTGAAAAAAAAAAATCTCATTAGTCCCAGGACCTGCCAAAAGGCAGAATACCTAATAATAATAATAATAATTTAGAAGGCTGACCTCATTTGCTCCCCATGACTAAACCCCTGGTATAATGGCGTCCCACATTCTAAAGTATACATAGGATACAATGAAATTTTAAAAGTAATTTTCACACCTCTCTACTCTAATAAAATCCATTAAAAGGCAAAACATATTCCCGAATATTTTAATGAGGCCTTGATATCGTATAATCATCAATTCGGCTTGAACTATATTTATTCTAAGCTCTCCCAATATAAATTTCGTTAGACGCTGCTGCCTCTATTTAAGAAGCATTAATCAGTTTTCATTCTCTTACTGATTTGCTTTCATTGTTCTGAAAGTAGATTTAAACCAACAAACGAGACTGGCAGCTTTTACTTTTGACCGAAGTATGCTTTTGAAGATTAAACGCTGAAGGAAAATGGAAATGCTTTCTCAAAACGACTAAAACACTAACCAAATACATATAACTTTTTGCCACGTAAAATAAGTAGGTGGCAGCACTGTATTTGGCATGCAGCTGTTGCCAAGACAACCGTCAAAATAAGCTCTAGTTGCCATAGCGACGGATGATAAGTGTCATGGTTTGCCCGCATTGATAGCTCGGGTCTCGCGTTATTTCGCTTAAGTGGCGGATCTTTGCAGTTGAATTTAGGAAGTTCCTCTGGATGAGGGTGATGGCAGAAGGAGGGAAAGAGAGCCTCAGTTGATGGAAGGTCTCACAACAGTTATCATAGCACATTGTCACCCTCTCACAGGAACAGCTTCAAAATTATTATCCCGGTTGAGAGCTATTAAAAACTTTTCTACTTCTCAGAAACAAGTTAAAATTTCACCGCGCTAGCTAGCACTTTCATTTAGTACGTAATATAACGGCGCAATAAAGCTTGGTTCACACACAACACAAGTAAGCTAACATTAACGTAGACACAGCTTACTTCGCTAGGGTAGAGGGGCTTCAACTCGAAGTTATTGTGTGCTAAATGAGGTTAATTTTATCGCATTTATTAAAAGTATGCACGTAATTATTGATACATTACATATTACTAATAACTTTAGATGTTCATTACCGCAGAGACAAATGGACATGAGGTTCGCGATGACTCAGATACAGTGGCGGATCCAGGATATGATCAAGGGAGGGGCTAAACCATAGTTTGCAGCTTTATCCAGTGTAAAGCAGTATTGAAGCCAATTTTATCCAGTGTATACCTGAGCGTCAAGGGGGCTATAGGCCATATAGCCCCCTTAGAAACGCGTATATATATATATATATATATATATATATATATATATATATATATATATATATATATATATATATATATATATATATACAGTAAACTGGGTATACTTTGGTACATTTTTCATTTTCAGAATTTTCATTCTAATATCTCCTAAGATCAGGAATGTAATTTAATGACATTTCTTCTTGTTAAAATGCAAACATTTGTCTTTCTTTTGAAAGCATTAAATAATTAATGTGACCAAAATGATTATTATAGTTTCAATTTTTTGATGCCATGCAAGATTTTTCATGTTTGGGGTAACTTTAGCCCATTTGTCACAATGACAAATTAATATACGAAAGTATTATTGTATTTAAGAAACAGAAGAGAAGAACAGGCTATTTATAAACACATTGGTGAAATTATCAATGTTTATACTCAATTTCAATCGAACGAGAAATATCGTTCAATGAACATATTTGTATTCTACTTGGATGAATGATGAATACGCAACATCTAAAAAAGAATGCTACAAATTTCTGAATGCTTTACTTAAAATACAGTTATTACAAACTTATGATTGAAATCACTTTCTTCAATTTAGAGGCAAACAAAAGTGTCATTCAATGAAAATCTTTCTAAGTGGATGAATACTTATTATCCAAAAATAAGAGCACCATATTCTTCATTGTAGTAGAGTATTTTATCAGTACCACACTGCTCAATTTTAGGAAGAACATTCTTGCAATTCAGACACTGTTAAATATCCTTGTTTAGAAGCCAGTGGGGGGTTAATCTTCCTTATTACATCGCACCATTTATACACAATTTCACCTTTAATATTGGCCCATTTCCAACACTTACAAGGGACGTACGCACAGCGTAACAGCTAGATATTTACGAAAATGGGTACCCTGACTAATTGTAGATCGCTAATTATCGTGGTGATAATCACTTGGCACGAAAATGACTTGTTTACCTACTATCTATAACACATACACCCATTCGCGCCTACTACGTGGGTGTTCCGGGGCTCCGGCACCCACAAGATTTTTAGTTTGGACCCGGGTTTGATCCCGTTTCTTAGCGTTTAAGTCAGTCGTGTTACCGATTGAGCTAGGACAGCTCCAACTTATCCTTATAGTGCTGGTATATAGCACAACCCTTTATGACAGTGTTCATAACAGATTTTAACTAAAAATAAATCAATCAAATATCGAGATTTCCCTGAAAACATATAGGCTAACATGTCTCGCCATTGATATGCACTCACATAAATTTTGGAAAGTCGGCGCCGTTGCATACACCAAGCAGTGAACGGGTGAGTATATGCCGAGTTATATCCCCAAAGCGTCGGAAAAGCCAGAAAATGAAAAAAATGTATGCAGGAACCTGATACCTACGGGAGGGGAACACGTGAGCAAGAACACGGTAGTAGTGTCACACAAGCAGTGTTGCCATCCCAAAATAAACTTATAGATTTTTAAAATAGAACGTATACCATTTATGGCATTAAAACTATTGGCATAAACATGAAAGAAAATAAGCAAAAGGTAAGTTATCAGTGTTGCCAAATAAGGGAGATAGGAGGGTGTAAAGCTGAGAAATTATAAAGTCCGTACAGAGAAACGAATAAATGTACTCACAAAGAAACGAAAATACGGGAAATACTTTCTTTGGACCGATGTTGCCCCAAAAGCTGTGCCAAATTTACCCCACGCAATTAAACGCTTAAAAGTTTGTGCGTAATTGAACAAACATTTAAAGCGTTAGCTTATCAATATTCGCTACTGAACATATTTTTATATTGTACTTACTTGTGCATATAAAACACATCATTTTAATGCAATGAACAAAAGTTGTGGAACTTGAAATATAATAAATGTTTAATTGCTAAAAATTACTCGCATCTTGCTTCCAACGTTCCGGAAACAAATCACTAGCGCCAATATTCACTCCCAATATTGCAACACTTCGATTCACAACTTTTTTTTTTTACTAACAGAAACTATACTAACCATTCAGAGAAAAATCAAATCTTTCTCTTCCTTTGGGCCAAAGTTGCCTTTAAAAGGCCAAAGCATACCCAGTTTACGGTATATATATATATATATATATATATATATATATATATATATATATATATATATATATATATATATATACAGCAACTACGAATAGCGCAACACACACTGTAAAAAAATCCTACACTTTTTTGATCAAAAGATCCAATATATTTCAATCAAAAATTTTCTTGTACGGCTTAATCGCACCTTCTCGAGAAAAATGGCACAAGTCAAAAAAAAAACCTAAAGGTCCAAGTTCGTATCCCTCGCGAGAAAAGTGACATAACACGTAATTTGTCATTTTTATTTCAATACACTCTAATTTCAGGATAATTTTAAAGCTATATTTACAACACTTTTACACACAAAAGGAAAAAAAAAACATTGTGGTTATAAAATAACTTTAAAACAAGTTACGAGTTATGTCATTTTTTCTGGCGAGGGATACGAACTTGGACCTTTAGGTTTTTAGACTTGTGTCACTTTTCTTGAGAAGGTGCGATATCTGGAAAACTACATATAGTATAGCCAAACCCAAACTATCACTTTACTCAGTATGATGTGTTTATTCCGCAGAAAATGCGAAAACTCGATTTAGGGACCGTTCAAAAATCAGGGATGCGCACGAAACAAGATTTGTGACTGTCTCGTCTTGAAAATGTGCTGTAAAAGTGATGTCTCGACTCGAAAAATGTATATTTCTCTATTGGAAGAGCCATGTCTCGACTCGAATTTTGTCAGGAAAATCATGTCTCGACTCGTCTCGTGCGCATGCCTATCAAAAATCTTATGGCTCCCGATCCAAAAACTAATCATTGGCCAAGATCGCAAGCTTTTGATGCATTTTTATCATACCTAAAATTCTTGGCCAAGATTGTAATGTTTTGATCTATTTGTTTTGATCATTTCTAAAATTCACGAATCTTGTAGGGAACACTATTCTGCCAAGTTTTCGATCTCAAACGCTGTTGTAATAATACATGATTCATAGTTTAAAAACTATAAATTGATAAAGTGGTTGTAAGAAGACAATGAACAGCATGATTTTATGGTGACATGTTCCTAGATTAAGTCACTTCAGTTGCAACGAAGTTGTTATCTTCATTCACCACCTATCTAGTAACGATGTTTCTTAAGTTGTAGTTTTCCCGATTATTTTCATCAAACAAAAAGGTGTTTCCTGTTTCCAGAATGAATTCCACAACGGCAGTAATCTATTTGTTTTGATCATTTCTAAAATTCACGAATCTTGTAGGGAACACTATTCTGCCAAGTTTTCGATCTCAAACGCTGTTGTAATAATACATGATTCATAGTTTAAAAACTATAAATTGATAAAGTGGTTGTAAGAAGACAATGAACAGCATGATTTTATGATGACATGTTCTTAGATTAAGTCACTTCAGTTGCAACGAAGTTGTTATCTTCGTTCACCACCTATATAGTAACGATGTTTCTTAAGTTGTAGTTTTCCCGATTATTTTCATCAAACAAAAAGGTGTTTCCTGTTTCCAGAATGAATTCCACAACGGCAGTAATCTATTTGTTTTGATCATTTCTAAAATTCACGAATCTTGTAGGGAACACTATTCTGCCAAGTTTTCGATCTCAAACGCTGTTGTAATAATACATGACTCATAGTTTAAAAACTATAAATTGATAAAGTGGTTGTAAGAAGAATAACGAATTTAATAACGAATTTTATTAAATATTTGTCCTTCATTTGACTTTTTTATATTTGAATATTACTACTTGTACTGATAATGAATTTTATTAAATATTTCTCTTCTTCATTTGACATCTTTTTTATAATTGAATATTAATACTTCTGTTAATAATAAATTTTATTAAATATTTCTGTTCTTCATTTGACTTTTATATTTGAATATTAATACTTCTGTTGATAATGAATTTTGTTAAATATTTCTGTCCTTCATTTGATTTCCTTTTTATATTTGAATATTACTACTTCTGTTGATAATGAATTCTATTAAATATTTTCTCCCTTCATTTGACTTTTTTTTTTTAGATTTGAATATTACTACTTGTGTTGATAATGAACTTCATTAAATATTTTCGCCCTTCATTTGACTTCTTTTTAGATTTAAATATTACTACTTGAGCCGATAATGAATTTTATTAAATATTTCTGTCCTTCATTTGACTTCCATTTTATATTTGAATATTAATACGTGTGTTGATAATGAACTTCACTAAATATTTCTGCCCTTCATTTGACTTTTTTTTTTTTAGATTTGAATATTGCTACTTCTGTTGATAATGAACTTCATTAAATATTTCCGTCTTTCAGTTGATTATTTTCATATTTGAATATTAATACTTCTGTTAATAATAAATTTTATTAAATATTTCTGTTCTTCATTTGACTTTTATATTTGAATATTAATACTTCTGTTGATAATGGATTTTATTAAATATTTCTGTCGTTCATCTGTCTTCTTTTTCAGATTTGAATATTACTACTTCTGTTGATAATAAATTTTATTAAATATTTCTGTCCTTGATTTGACTTCTTTCTTAAATTTGAATATTAATACTTCTGTTGATAATGGATTTTATTAAATATTTCTGTCCTTCATCTGTCTTCTTTTTTAGATTTGAATATTACTACTTCTGTCGATAATAAATTTTATTAAATATTTCTGTCCTTGATTTGACTTCTTTCTTAAATTTGAATATCACTACTTCTGTTGATAATGAATTTTATTAAATATTTCTTTTCTTCATTTGACTTTTATATTTGAATATTAATACTTCTGTTTATAATGGATTTTATTAAATATTTCTGTCCTTCATCTGTCTTCTTTTTTAGATTTGAATATTACTACTTCTGATGATAATAAATTTTATTAAATATTTCTGTCCTTGATTTGACTTCTTTCTTAAATTTGAATATTAATACTTCTGTTGATAATGGATTTTATTAAATATTTCTGTCCTTCATCTGTCTTCTTTTTTAGATTTGAATATTACTACTTCTGTCGATAATAAATTTTATTAAATATTTCTGTCCTTGATTTGACTTCTTTCTTAAATTTGAATATCACTACTTCTGTTGATAATGAATTTTATTAAATATTTCTGTTCTTCATTTGACTTTTTTGTATTTGAATATTAATACTTCTGTTGATAATGAATTTTATTAAATATTTATGTTCATCATTTGACTTCTTTTTATATATGAATATTACTTCTTCCGTTGATAATGAATTTTACTAAATATTTCTCTTCTTCATTTGACTTCTTTTTATATTTGAATATCACTACTTCTGTTGATAATGAATTTTACTAAATATTTCTGTTCTTCATTTGACTTCTTTTTATATTTGAATATCACTACTTCTGTTGATAATGAATTTTAATAAACGACATAAAGTATTGGAACAACTTTGTGTAGTGACAATAAGCAAAAAATAAACGAACACGGGTTTCTTATTTTTCCCTCATCTTACGTCTACAATATCTGTGCACAATTTCGTTCACATCGTCCACTTGCTTTTGCCTTTCGGGCGTCAAATTCCAAAAATTTGGATGGGAGCTTTTGCCCCCTAAAACCGTTTTTCCGCACAAAATAAAAAAACCCGTTTTCGTTTATTTTTTGCGTATTGTTCCTACACAAAGTTTCGTTGCAATTGTTCACGTCCTTTACACACATCTGATATACTGCTATTAGCACTTTTGATATTTCGTGATCAAATGTTTGGAGGGGTCCGTGCCCCACTCAACCGTTTTTTCCAGGAAAATACGAAACACGTATTCCTCATTTTACGTTTACAATATCTGTGCACAAATTCCTTCACTTCGGTCCACTTGTTTTTGCCTTTCGGGCGTCAACTTTCAAAATTTTGTGTGGAGGCTTCTGCTCCTTAAAACCGTTTTTCCGCAGAAAAAGAACACGTATTCGTTTATTTTATGTGTAGTATCTACCTGTCAAATTTTATCAAAATCGGAGTGTTACACTTGGGAAGTATTACTTGTTAGTCATCTTTATGCATATCACCCATTGTATTTGAAATTTAAACATGAATGAGGAGAGGGATATTTGTCAAGTTAGAGATAATATGTCAAAAAGAATTTAACATATTTCTTATAAAAGAGATTATTAGTATTATTAGATTTGTGGCGTATCCCTCATATAATATTTCCGATTACACCATGAGAGTGGTATTATAACTCCTACATATAGGCTAATTTTATATTTAAACGATATGTATAGAAACATTTTCGTTACCATGTCAGTCACTCAATTACTTGTGTTACTAGCATATTATTGAAAACCACTACAGTATTGTTCATATACACATCTATAAGCATTGAATAATGAGTTTTCTAATGCCTGTGCTCAAAAATCTTAAGTCAACAATTTCCACACAAAAGTTAGTTGGTAGGTCTGATTGGGACGAAGAGACCTCGAAGGTTCAAAAACGACCTGTTTGGATATCCATTTGGGGACGCAGCTACCGTTTTCTAGGGTCGAAGAGACCTTACGGGAACAAAGAGACCGCTTGTGCTTTCTGGAGACCAAACTGGGGACCAAGCGACGATACAGTATATATATATAATGGTCAATTCCGCGGTAACTGACCCTACGAAGGGAAAATTTGAAGTTTCACCTTGGCCCAGATAAGTATTAAAATTCATTTTTAAGAATGCTGAATTTTTCATGCATGAACAAGATGATACCAACGTTGATTTGTAGATGGCTCTGCAGGAGGTAAAATATGGCTACTTGCATGTCGCAGAATATCGTACCTACACTTGGATTTTAACACAAAGTTTTTTTTCTGCTAATACCTGTAGGTAAGTGAAGATCACGTATGATATTTATTAAAATAATGTTTGTGTTTACATCAGTATCATTGTTTTGCACATAATGTAATAATAGCAAGAAAATTATAATAATTAATTTATTCAAGTAGGCTGTCGTGTAAGTCACAAGAAAACATATATAAGTTTATGTATTCATATACATAATCAAAGAAAAGAGCTGTAATTTTAAATTTTCTTAATTTGGACAGACGGTAATCCAAGGCCGTGCAGAAAGTCCCCAAATAATATTTGTAACTCTTTTAAATACAAAATATAACATGTCGTGTAAGTCACATTTCTTTCCCTGTCGTGTAATTCACATTATACGTGTCGTGTAAGTCACATTTTGTTGCAATGTTACCACATTGCCAATAGTAGCTAACTGCAGTAAAACGTATAAAGAATGGATTGATAACTCAATGAATGTATTAGGTGCCATGTTTAGTGTAAGAGAATGAAAGATAAGGAGGATAGAACCAATATTATGAAATATGGGTGTAAAGTGTAATTGACTCGAATATGAATGTAAGAAATGAATTAAAAGCTAAACAATATAAATCAATGTGATCTAGAAAGAAGTTTTATAAAACGTGACAGAAAGTGTCTATTGTCTTTGGAACAATGTCGGCATATGTGGTTCCGAAGTTTCTAGCTTCAGCTACTCTTAATACTATTATTGGTTCTCTCGTACTCTTTTCGTTGTTTTGGAAACATGCTTGTAAATTGGTATTTATTGCCTTTAGGCATCTAAAGCTCAGGCCGGTATGGACGGAGGTGGGCATGTGGGAAAGGATTTGTTCAGATCTATTGAAAGGATATCATCTCGGCATTTGCCTGGTATGAATGAGGAACACCTCAGTCAGGTTTTAAACCTGCAACCTACCGAGTCAAGTCTAGCACACTACTACTCTGTCACGCTTCCTTGGTGACGAAAATATGTAAGTAAGAACGAAGTTTACTTTAAGATTATGAAATTAGGACATGTCAGATATGTAACACTCGTCTTTTCTATTGCATTTTCAAATATGTCTAGTTCAGAAGCTGAGTGGAAGCGGAAATAGAGAAGTTGAAAAGAATGATATTGCATCAAATGGATTTTAGTGGAAATTATTGTTTTATGTATTAAGAAGAGATATAAACCGCTCACTGGATATTGCACAGTTGTACTATGTAAACTCAATAATATATTTTCTGAAGAAAATGAAACCACAGAGCATGATTCGTGCGTAATTATATCTGATTGTATGCATCAAGATATGTTTGCAGTTGCTTGTTTCAATTCTACACTTATGGAAGATTTTGAAGGGCGTCATGCGAGTTTTCCGATCAACAATGTGAATTATCAGTCGGATGATGGTGCACAACATTATTCATTTTGTTCAATAACATTACAGAAAGTTGAAATGTCTTCCCATTTTTCGGCTACGTACTATGGCAAAGGCTTTCAAAGACAAATTGATCCTCAATCTGCTTCAGAATTTATTGAAAGCGCACACAAGTTATGTCCGAACATAATGTAATATACTGTAGTAAAGAGTATTACTTCAAAAATTTTTTGAGCTGATGCGCCAATGGAAACATCATAAGAAAGAAATATGTAATATTTCAAAAACACGAAACTAGCACTACTTTCATAGTGTTTCAGCTATACTATTGAATGTTCTCTCATCTAAGATATTTCTTCAAGTTTTATTCATTCCAGAACAGTTCAGTGACGCATGTGAATGGAATAAACGCAGCGACGAAGTGATGAAAACACTCTACTGGAGACAGGGTATTGATACCCTTCGCCGGAAGAAGAACTAGTAAACAGGGATTTATTTGTAGCCAGGGAAGCCTGGGAATTTCCCCCCTTCTAAATTTCGATTCCCTGTCTCTAGGTTTAATTCAGCCTTCTCAGCCTGGGAAGATATTTTCCCCGTTTCTAAAGCTATAAACTCTTTTGAAGTGCAATGATTCAACTTCATGTTTTAGTAGCGATTCTTTATTTTTTTTTCAGTATGTTTATTGTCGCGAGCTATGTTGGTCTTGTTTATAAAATTGCTTTCTGAAGAATTGTTCTTAGAATTGCTTTCAGTTTCTTCTGCAGAGTGTAAGAGAGGCTTTTCCAACTTAAACTTACAGCCATTGGCGTCTCTGGCATGTAAAATTTGGAGGGGACATCAAAGGAAATGATCTAACTGCTAGTATCTCTAGTATCTCAGCGGAATTTTAGATCATGTCACTTCAAAATATTGGGGGGGACGCGTCCCCCCCGTCCCCCCGCCAGAGACGCCCATGCTTACAGCATACTGACGCTAAAAACCATTTATCTGTAAAAACCCTCAAATCTCTTCTTTCCATAAACGTTAATGGGCCGGACATTACATCTTTCAATGCAGAAAAGTATGCCTTCAGCTGGATAAAAAATGGACATCATATTGCTACCGACAAATCAACTAAAAAAGACGGTATCCGATGTAAACCAACCTCCTATTGCTTCACCATTCTAAAGTGAGATACGCTGTGAATCATCATTATAGGTATTCTGCTTTTATTGGCAGGTCACTTGCCGCAGCTGAGAAGCTTCCATGCTCCACGATCCTCCGCTAACCTTTTCGTCTTCGCGTATGATCTTTCTGTTTTAATATCATCCATTAATTGTAGTCTCCTTCGCCCCCTCCCTCTCTTTCCCGCCACCATACCCTCTAGGACGTCCCTCATGATACAATCTCTTCTTAGACAATGTCCCAACCAGTTTCTCTTCCTCTTCCTAATAATATCTAAAAGTGTTCTTTTCTCACCCACCATTTCTAACACTCTCTCATTCGTTTTCCGCTCGACCCAACTAATTCTTTCCATTCTTCTCCACACCCACATTTCGAAGGCTTCCAGTCTATTTTCGTCACCTTTACGTAATGTCCACGTTTCCGCCCCATACAGTACAACCCTCCACACGAAGCATTTTATGAGTCTTTTTCTCAACTCTTTGTTCAAGGTCCCACAAAACAGACTTTTCTTTCTTTTAAAGGCTTCTTTCGCCATTCCTATCCTTGCTTTTATTTCACGTTCGCATTTCATGTCATTACTAAGAATACTACCCAGGTATCGAAAACTATTCACTTGTTCTATTTTCTCCCCTCCTACTTTTATATTTGACACAGACCCCTTCGTTCCAATCACCATGGCTTTTGTCTTTCTAACATTTATTTTCATCCCATATTCTTCAAAGCCCTTTCTCATTTTTTCTAACATTTTATTGATTTTCTTTTAAGATTCTGCAACAAGCGCCATATCGTCTGCAAATCTTATGCATCTAATCATTCTACCTCCTACCGAAATGCCATCATCATCATGTAGGCTCTTTTTCACTATCTCTTCTAGATATACATTAAATAGTGTTGGCGAGAGGCAGCATCCTTGTCGAACTCCCCTTCCAATTGCACTCTCTTCCGTCAGTTCTTCCCCTATCCTAACACTTACTTGTTGGTTCATGTATAAGTTTCTTATGAGTCTTCTATCTTTCCATTCCAACCCTATCTTTGACCAATTCCCAATTCACGCGGTCAAAAGCCTTTTCTAGATCAATAATTACAACATACACCTCTTTCCCTTTTTCTATAAATCTTTCACCGATCACCCTTAATAATCCAATAGCATCTCTTGTGCCCTTGCCTCTTCTTAACCCGAACTGCTATTCCTCAACATCTTTATTTGTTCTTCCATATAACCTTCTGATCAGTATTCGGAGCAGAATTTTAGCTGCATGAGATATGAGACTAATAGTTCTATAATCCTCACATCTCTTTGGGTTCGATTTCTTAGCCATCGGTATCATGATCGTTTTCAGAAAATCTCTTGGCCATTCTCCTGTTTCATATATTTCATTGCATAGTCGCCACAATTCTTTCTTTCCCTTGTCTCCTATATTTTTAATGAATTCGATTGGTATGTTATTTATTCCTTTTGCCTTTCCATTCCTAATCTCGGATATAGCCTTTTCAAACTCATCCCGAAAAATACTAAATCCTTTATCATCCTCGTCTACTTCATTTTCCACTCCAACATTTAGGCTACACGGTCTATCCCAGTGGTGTCCAATTATAATGAGCCTGAGGGCCATAACCGTCTTTGCTAACAAGGTGAAGGGCCGCAGCTAATAATAATAATAATAATAATAATAATAATAATAATAATAATAATAATAATATTATTATTATTATTATTATTATTATTATTACCAAATACTACAAAAGAAAAATATAAAAATGTATTTGGAATATTACATTCAATGTGATAAATGAGGGTGACTAGTGTGTAACGCAAGCTTACACAACCCCACATTATTTGAGGGAAGTGCCAAAATGAACTGTGTTTAGGGAATGCGATTTTTTTTACCAAAAAAATATTCTGAAATAATAAATGAAATAAAAATTACATATCAAATGTAAGTGATATTAATAACTAGAAAATGTTGATAGAATATATAAATATTTAAAATTGTTATGTATATTCACATTCCCCAGCTTGCGAACTAGTGGGTTCTTTTTTTATGGTCACTTGCCCCGTCAGTGACTCCTTCCAAATACATAGCCTAATACTGCGCACTGTATATATTTAGATGTCTTCCACCATCAGACAATTTTATATTATTAATTACTTTGATTCCCGGAAGGAAATCACACCTCTCATCCTGAAAGAGAGACAATACACGATAAAAATCTGTACTTACCACACAGCCTGATGAAAAAGGATTCAAGAAAAAGAAATAATAATAATAATAATAATAGTAATCCTCTTTCCTGTGAATGGATACAAAATGACTTTTATTCTTGTTTATAAACCAATGTGATTTAGAAATGCCCTACAAACGTCTTCTATCTGGAAACTAATATTGATTATTCACTTGTGATTACACAAAAAAAGTTTTTTTTTACTGTTCGTGCGCACTATAAATTGAAATGTTGGAAATCATCCTTCTGTCCTTATCCAGTGTCCTTAAGTTGGAAATCATCCAGTGTCCTTAAGAAATATAAGTGGAATTCCTATAACCTGAGAGTTTATGGAGTAGAGTATTTGTCCAGCTAAACACACTTATTTTCGATTTTATCACACATGTTAGACTTTTTATACTAACTGATGCTCTGCGACTAGTAACACTGTTCGTTGACTTAATTACTCATTTTTATGTCTTGAAATATTCAGTTAATAAAATAAAAACACAAACTTTGCCACCGAGAACACAGGCATTATCACCAGTTTTCTCAAGTTGCATTGCCCGTTAACTTTTCACTATAGTCTCCTGGTCAGTTTTTTCTGTGAGAAGACCACCCTCTTCACACTTCAAACAAAAACACACCAACTGACCCTCATTTCTCCTTCCAGTCATTTCTTTCAAAACTGTCGCTCTCTCTCTCCCCCGCGACTCCATTCCAGATATCCTATTTCGGAAAGGGACGCTGTCTGTCCGTTGGTTTCTTTCACGCTTTCTTAAAAAGAATCTTGTGGAAAACTTCAGGCTTTTCTTCCTTGCGTTATTATAATGTCACTTCACATACAAAAGCTCTATACTAATTGATATATATATACTCACTTCTATCTATCTGAAAAGCAGTTTTTTTCATTGTTTGTAGAGACGTCCGGTTATTTTTTTTAATTTGAACTAGGCACTGAATTTTCGATTATATTTAGTTATATGATTTAAAAAAATAAAAATATTATAGAAAACATGTGAAAATACTTATATAGACTAACATAGCACATCTAAATACACCTGTTATCACTTGAAAGTGATTATTAGGTTGAATTCTTTTTCGGCTGGGTGGCATCGTTCACTCTCAGGTGAGAAGCACAACAGTCCTTCTAGATGCCAAAGTAATTACTTTATGAGATGAAATTGTACATTTACTTGAAATGAATGAGGGCGCGTAAGGGTAAAATATATATAAGTACGGCAGTTCCAAGAGGATTTGGAAATTCATCTATTTAATTATATATCAAATAAAAGAAATATCAATACGTTAAATGCAAAATTAAAATATCAATATGTAAATAGGTAAGATTTGCATATTGAAAAATAATAAAATTGCATATTATTATCAAATTGCACTTGGGAAAGGTGTGCCTTTCACAATCCCCCCTTTGAAATTTTAGAATATTATGAATATAATCTTATAGAATTTCACCATTGGTAAAATTAAGGTATTTTAAATGACATCATAAGTTTTTGAAAATCTTATACATTCTTATAATATACACTGTAGTCGTATATCTCATATCCAACATAAATAAAGAAATTATATGTAATTTTTAAATGAAAACAGTAATACTGATAATAATAATTATTATTTTACTCATCATTAGAAATTGAATAGTTACTTATTGAACTACACAAGTCAATTAATTAGCTTACAAATTAAATATCTAAATGAATATATCAACCATTGATTTGGCTATATCTTTGTAACTGAATTTTTTACTACTTAATGAACATATATACAACAATACTACTTAGACAAGAGTAACAGTCCCTTCTTACTTATTACTATCCTTCCATTTCCATTTATTTCTTAATTTTCTTCTGCTTTCTCTTGTACTTCTCGTTGATTATACTACTTCAACAAGTATGCATTTCTTTTGATAGTTTCCTGTTCTTTATTGGGATTCATTAAAGTGTACACATTTTTATCTGTTCTGCTGACTACTTTCAAAGGGCCTGAATATAACAACATTAATTTCTTTAACACGCCTGCAAATGCATCAGACTTTGGAAAAACTCGTACCAGAACCAATTCCCCAATTTCATATTGTAGTTTTATGGTGTGCATCGAAATATTTCTTCCTGGCCATTGCCTTCTTCTTCAGGTTTCTATGTGCGAGTTCCACAAAATACTCTGCATTTGTTGATCTTTCAACCTCCGGAACTTCAAATAACTTGGCGACTTCGCTGGTCGAAGAAACTCACAAGTGGACCTCATAAGGAGATAGTTGAGTGCTCAGATGTTTTGCGGAATTGAGACATCTTTCTACTTTATTCAAGTATTTTGACCAAGACTTCTGAGTGCTGTAACAGTATTTTCGCAACATGCGCACTGTACTCTTCAGAGCTGTTTCTGCCATCTCACCCTGTGGATAATAAGGTGTGCTCATTAAGTGTTTTAGGCCTAATGACGTCATTTCTCTCTTCCACCTCTCCGAGGTAAACTGTGAACCTTTGTCCGTCAGTAGGAATTCGGCATTCGGGCACAGCTTCAAAAATTCTTTTAATTTCCCAAGGGCAGTCTCTGTAGTTGTTTGCTTGCACGCGTACAGTCCCACTAATTTAGAAAAGGCATCTTAGAATACTAAAATGTACTTCACGCCTCCAATTCCTGTCACCAAAGGCCCACAGAAATCGGCACAGCGGAAAACACCTTTCTTATTTGGGACTAGTGGATTCAATGGGCCACTTGTATAGCATGCAGGGGGATTCGCCCGCTGACATATCTGGCATGTTCCACAGTATTTTCTTATACTCTGCCTCATCTTTGGCCATACATAGCATTCAGACAGTTGTGGTACAAGCTTACTCGCTGAAAGATGGCCACGTTCATCGTGATAAAAGTTTAGAAGAGGTTTCACCATCACTTCAGGAATGCATATTCGCACTCCATTATTATCTCGCTTACACAACCTTCCATTCAAAACTTCGTATGTGTGCGTTCTTCCTTTAACTTTTCTGGATATTTCTTTACCTTCAACGGCCTTCTTCAGTTTTCCATAGAAGGGATCAGACGTTTGCATTTCAGGTAAAATCGAAATTAAATTTCTTAATTCACATGGGACCTCTTCCAGTATTCCCATTAATGTTTCTTTCAAGATAGGTTTTGAGTCAATCTCTACATCGAGATTTTCACTAGGCGGATATCATGAATGGAAATCAGCCTTGTTGCCGTTTGAAGAAACGTGTTCAAATATGAAATCTAAATTTGCCAGAGCTAGAACCCAACGCGTAATACGTTGGTTCGTGAGCCTGCATAGAAGTATAAATTTGAGAGCATGATGATCAGATCGTATCCGAAAACGCCTGCCTATCAAGTATTGTTTGAACTTTGACACACCCTCAATTAGTGCCGCAAATTCTTTCTCCGTTATTGTATAGTTTTTCTGTGGCCCAGAGAACACTCGGGATGACATCCCTATGACACGTGTGTCACCATTGTCATCGATTTAGTACAACAGGCTTGAACAAGCCCGATCACATGCATCAACCTCTAAAATCATCTCTCTGTCTTGCATAGGTTTCTTAAGAACAACTTCCTCTTCAAATATTTCCTTAATTTTGTCAAGTGCAGTTTGGTGGCTGCCTGTCCACTTGTATTTGACACCTTTCTTTAATAATTGGAAAAGTGGATATAGGACTTCAGAGTATTTGTTACTGAAACATCGGTAGTAACTAAGATAGCCAATCAATTTCCTCAATTCTTTAACGTTACGAGGTGCACGAAAATCTATTACTTTCTGTATTTTCTTTTTATCCTTACCAATCCCTTCCTGTGATAACTCATATCCCAGTATTTTTATCTTAGTGCGTGCAAACTCACATTTCTTTAGCCTTAGTGTCACTCCACCCTTTCTTAACAAAGTTAACACTTTGTCAAGGTGCATCAGGTGTTCTTCGAAGCTTCTAGAAGCGATAAGGGTGTCATCCACGTAACTATTGCAGTACAGTTTGACTTCGTCACCGAGCACTTGCTCTTATACAGGAAGATAAACTAGTCTTTGTTCCAAACGGTAATTTAACAAAGCAATACGAAATACCTTCATGTACGAAACCCAGGTATTTCTGATCTTGTTCTCTGACACGGACCTGAACAAAAAATTCTACAAGATCTATTTTGCTAAACATGAACTTATCACTCAGTTCCTGTAAAAGATCGAGAGGAGGGACAGGCTGGTCTGTTTCTCCCCGCATAATTTCTCCAAGTTTCCTCCCATCGATACATACTCTTACCTTACCATTGGATTTAGGAACACATACAAACGGACTACTAAAGGAGCTGGGACATTTTTTTATGATGCCTCAAGCTAACCACCGGTTTATTTCATTCTTAACCTGGTTTTTGAATTTTACTGGAAACGGGTACATTTTCGACTTTATAGGAGTGGGTTCAGTTAATTCGATCTTGTGTTCATAACCTTTTATACATCCAGGCTTTTCGTCAAATATCTCTTTATGTTTTATGAGGAGGGCTTGGACTTCTGAGATTTTGACAAATCTTCATATGCATCAACGTGGTTAATTATATCATCGTCGGTGGCCTTCGTCTCGACTCTAAGCCACTCAGACGGTGTCAAGACAATAGTCTCCAACTCAGAGGCGGTTGGGAATTTCCTTTCATCCAACCTTTGTACTGGGGTGCTTTCGCTTGACCTGTCCCCAAACGTACACAGGGCCACCTTTTTAGTTTCTGTATGTCTTTCTAAAGCATACATATCATCATGAAATTGGCCTGTATCTTGCATGTTACCACCGTCAAGAACTTCTTCGATATTGCGTAATACAAGATCATGATTATCAATTTCCACGTCTTTGAAGCTAACTTCGACTTCATAGGGTCGCTGCAAAACTAGCATCCCCCTCCCATAATCCAAGATGGCACTTGATTCTGCGAAAAATTGAGAGCCAATAATAAGATCTCTATTTAGACCACTTACTATTATCCCTACAGTCTGAAATGTTTTCCCATTAATAGTGATTTCTAGCATCGTTTGTCCTTTTATTACTGCAATTTTCTTACCAAATGCTGAGGTAACTTTCATATTGTTCGTCTTTAAATACGCAGGTGGTGGAACACAGTTCCTCACAGTGTCCCATAGCTTCTCACTGATAGCTGAAATCGAAGACCCAGAATCCAATAGTGCATTAACTGAGTGAGCAAAGATTAACACGTTAATTTCTGGCAAAGTTATAATGTTATTTCTTGCTACTGGTTCATCTCTTGTATCTAGAAGTTGGTCGAAAATCCCATTAACATGGTCAAAAGTTTCTTTATTCAAGGGGGCTCTCTTCCCACTTCTTAATATTAAATGACGATTATTTTGTTCCGAGGTACATGATGATTCAAAATATCTCTTGTTCTTTATTTGTTCACACATATTACATTTTATACAACTTTCATATAACGTGGACTCTACCACTTTTATAGACGTTTCGTAACTATTGACATCCTCATTTGTTTTTTCTAGCACACCCTGGGATGAGTAGTTTGCCAGCTGGACATTTTCTGAAATACTCTGTACATCCGTATCTTGCTGTTCCCAAGCGTGTGCTCTTCTTCCTCACTGGTTGTTGGAAGAGCTATTGCTGGAATTTCCGCTATTTCCATACACTTGACCTGTCTGAGACTCACCCTGTGAGTCATATGTTTCGAGTAACTGAATCTGTTCATCATCGCTATAGTCTCCTCTATTATTTTGACCCCTAAACCTATTTCTACGCTGATTTCCTCTCGAACCGCGCTGAGAATTTCTGTTGGAATGTCCATTGTGATTGCTACTAATATTATGGTTTCTTACAGTACGTCCACGGTTACTGGTACTGGCCTCAGAATTTTGCGTATGTGTTTCATTTCGTTCTGGTCTCCTATTGCTGTTCCGAGTGTAGGGTCCATGATTGTTTCCATCATTTCTTTCATATCGACGTGGTTTTTGATTTCGGTTCTCACGAGTTACTTGCATCATATTTAGGTTCTTCTTTGACTGGTAGCTGTCACGTTCTCGATAGCTTGTTTGGATTTCATTTACTACAGCAAGCATCTCAGATATACTTTTAGGTTTAGCTGCCACCACTATACGGAACATCCACTGAGGTAATTGTCTTGGAAGAACCTTCAGTAAAGTTTCTTCATCCATTGGAGGATCCAGCACAGAATTTTGTTGTAATAGAGTCAACAAGTAATCAGAGGGTTGCTGCTTGTTGACTTTTGGATCATAATGGCTGGTAAGTATATTTGCCCTCAGTGTTGCCAGCCTCTCATGATTCAAGTACGTAGATTTGAATTGGGTAATAAACTCTTTATATGTTGTTATTTTGTTCTGCATTACCTTAAACCAACACAACGCAGAGCCCTTGAGAGTCCTAGGTATAAAAGTCAAACGTAATTCTGGAGCTACACCTGTTAACTCAAAATAATTATCCAAATCAATCATAAACCCGTAAGTTTGAGCTTCATCTTCCATGCCTTTGTATACAGGTAAACTTAAGTCTCTGTGCATAAACGAGGACATGACTGATGTAAATTGGGCTAGATTGCTGTCAGTCCGTGTGACCGGTGATTCTGGCGACGGAGTTACAAGTGAAGGAAATACATTTTCAGGCACAGTTCCAGAGCTTGACGGAACTGACTCATTTCTTGGTGTCGCTGACGTCACAGGTTGTGACACGGAACTGCTTGTACCTGGTCCCAGTTTCGTTGAAATTAAAACTTCCGTTTCCCTACGAATTGTTTCCTGAAATTTCGACATCGTATTATCGACATTACTATACAGTGCATCTATCGAGTCTTGCGTATTTGAAGCAATATCTCTCATTCTATGATTCACACTTTCTTCCATGTCATTGATCTTTTCCCCTAATCGTTCAGATACGGCTACCTGGGCAGTTTGAATTTCATACCTGAGCTCATCGCGTAAACCTTCCTGACCAGTGGTGAGCTGGTCTACTCGAAGATCAAATTCGATTCGTGTATGCTCTAGCCTGGTCTGCAAATCGGTTGTCCGCTCTTCAAGATTGCCTAGCTTACTATTAATTTCTGATCTAATTTCTTTAATCGAATTTTCCAATGAGGTCTTTATCTCGCAATTGGATAACTCTAATCTCTCATGTACGTCATTCAATGAATTCCTAAGCTCATCCTGTAATTGTCGGGTAGTACTCTCTAAGGATTCCTGTAATTTATTTTCCAAATTTTTGTTGGAGTCACGCAATTTACTTTCTAAATCTCTACTAGTCGTGTGCAACTGATTCTGCAATTCTTTATTAGAGCTTTCCATCTTAGCTTCTACTTTTACCAATGAATTTTTCATTTCAAGCAATAGGCCTAATATTTGGTTCATGCTGGCGGTATTCGATTCTTTCGATCCTGATTCTGTATTTCCCGTTTCCTTTTCACTATTTCCCTCAATGCTATCATTGCTAGACATACTTTTCGCATTTGTTGTGTTTTCTAAATCTTCTTCCCCCTCGGGACTGACATGCTGCGAGTCGTCTAGATTTGATACTTTTCCCTCCATTTTCCTTAACTGTAACCTAGTTATTACCATACGAACAGGTCTTAGGTAGCTAGCTAAACTCTAATACTCTAAAAAAAACTTTTTCTAACACGTACTTCTAAAACTTTTTCTCTCCCCCCTTAAACTCTACTTGAGTTCAATAGCTTCGACACATGACAGAAATGCAACAATTTCCACTGAACACAGGCACACATTCAAAACAATACAACATTTTTCAATAAAAAAAAACATGAAAATGCACTACAACAATTTAGAGTAAACGCAAACCATCAAAACATACTAGAATAATTTCTCATGCTCTTGGAATTGATTTGGAATGATATTCATAATCCCGAAAACTTAGGCCAAAACAATGTCTGATGGACTTTTGTTAGCTTCACGCTTAGGGCGCCAAAATTTTGTGTAACGCAAGCTTACACAACCTCACATTATTTGAGGGAAGTGCCAAAATGAACTGTGTTTAGGGAATGCGATTTTTTTACCAAAAAAATATTCTGAAATAATAAATGAAATAAAAATTACATATCAAATGTAAGTGATATTAATAACTAGAAAATGTTGATAGAATATATAAATATTTAAAATTGTTATGTATATTCACATTCCCCAGCTTGCGAACTAGTGGGTTCTTTTTTTTATGGTCACTTGCCCCGTCAGTGACTCCTTCCAAATACATAGCCTAATACTGCCCACTGTATATATTTAGATGTCTTCCACCATCAGACAATTTTATATTATTAATTACTTTGATTCCCGGAAGGAAATCACACCTCTCATCCTGAAAGAGAGACAATACACGATAAAAATTTGTACTTACCACACAGCCTGATGAAAAAGGATTCAAGAAAAAGAAATAATAATAATAATAATAATAATAGTAATCCTCTTTCCTGTGAATGGATACAAAATGACTTTTATTCTTGTTTATAAACCAATGTGATTTAGAAATGCCCTACAAACGTCTTCTATCTGGAAACTAATATTGATTATTCACTTGTGATTACACAAAAAAAGTTTTTTTTTTTTACTGTTCGTGCGCACTATAAATTGAAATGTTGGAAATCATCCTTCTTGCAGTGTCCTTAAGAAATATAAGTGGAATTCCTATAACCTGAGAGTTTATGGAGTAGAGTATTTGTCCAGCTAAACACACTTATTTTCGATTTTATCACACATGTTAGACTTTTTATTTTATTTAGAAATATTTTTTTTAAGTCTTTGATGAGTCCAGTTTCTGCCGAAATACTAACTGATGCTCTGCGACTAGTAACACTGTTCGTTGACTTAATTACTCATTTTTATGTCTTGAAATATTCAGTTAATAAAATAAAAACACAAACTTTGCCACCGAGAACACAGGCATTATCACCAGTTTTCTCAAGTTGCATTGCCCGTTAACTTTTCACTATAGTCTCCTGGTCAGTTTTTTCTGTGAGAAGACCACCCTCTTCACACTTCAAACAAAAACACACCAACTGACCCTCATTTCTCCTTCCAGTCATTTCTTTCAAAACTGTCGCTCTCTCTCTCCCCCGCGACTCCATTCCAGATATCCTATTTCGGAAAGGGACGCTGTCTGTCCGTTGGTTTCTTTCACGCTTTCTTAAAAAGAATCTTGTGGAAAACTTCAGGCTTTTCTTCCTTGCGTTATTATAATGTCACTTCACATACAAAAGCTCTATACTAATTGATATATATATATACTCACTTCTATCTATCTGAAAAGCAGTTTTTTTCATTGTTTGTAGAGACGTCCGGTTATTTTTTTTTAATTTGAACTAGGCACTGAATTTTCGATTATATTTAGTTATATGATTTAAAAAAATAAAAATATTATAGAAAACATGTGAAAATACTTATATAGACTAACATAGCACATCTAAATACACCTGTTATCACTTGAAGGTGATTATTAGGTTGAATTCTTTTTCGGCTGGGTGGCGTCGTTCACTCTCAGGTGAGAAGCACAACAGTCCTTCTAGATGCCAAAGTAATTACTTTATGAGATGAAATTGTACATTTACTTGAAATGAATGAGGGCGCGTAAGGGTAAAATATATATAAGTACGGCAGTTCCAAGAGCATTTGGAAATTCATCTATTTAATTATATATCAAATAAAAGAAATATCAATACGTTAAATGCAAAATTAAAATATCAATATGAAATAGGTAAGATTTGCATATTGAAAAATAATAAAATTGCATATTATTATCAAATTGCACTTGGGAAAGGTGTGCCTTTCACACTAGGAGAGTTTACAAGGGCTGGGATATCTACATCCAATCCTGTTATTGCGAGCCGCAGAAGATGTAAAGGAAAAGAATCTCCAAGGCAGCTTCTGAAGCGGTTCTTCACAATTTTCATGGTGAATTGGTATGGTTGGTTTGGTTTGGTTAATTGAAGTAATCGTTCTTTCAGCAACGATGCCTTGCCTATAGCTACATTACTGACTCCAGTGTTGCCTTGGATGTCCGGGCCTTTTTGTTGTACAGAAGCGCTAAATGGATGCATTATTTCGAAACAAGAGTGGAAACATTAAAAGAATGAACATAAATGAAAATATTATCAGTAATAACAATCGTATGTTGTGAGAACTTTGTGGGCTGAAGAAAATGGTTTGGCAAGCCGCCATTTGGACAACTCTGGTCTATCCCTACTCTCATATAAGTCTTCAACGTATTCTTCCCATCTTCCTATGACCTCATTTCTCTCGCTGACTACCTTCCCATTCTTATTCTCTACTGCCATCATAATACTCCCTTGTTTCCTCCTGTGTGAATATTGTGAATACGCTGTGAAAATATTGTTAATTTCTAAAGACAGTTTTAGATAACACGCCGCAAGTCATCAGTCATGCTCCAGCTTAACTCAAGGTGAAATCGGCAGTCAATCCTTTCTCGTTATTTTGTTGTAAAAACTGTAAATATTGTAGGCTACAAGGGCTGTTTCAATTTCGAGAGTAAAAGTGAAAGAAAAGGTATTTTTTTCCTGGGTAGCATCATATTGATAATTGTTTAATAGATGCTCATGATTCTTCGGAGACCAGATTACAGTCTTTGTTCAATTCTGGATTCGTTTTAATACCAGTATGTTTTGTTGACCAGAAGTTTACTTTCAGCAGAACAGTGCTACGGTCACACACCCCTGAATCTAATTTTATTAAGTAGAAGGAGCAAGTGCAAAAACTCATTTATGATATGAGGAATTACATTTAATACCGCCTTTCCCCTTCTATTTAATAAAATCAGGTTCAAGTGTATGTGCACCTATCACTGTTCTGCCCAAAGTAAACTCTTCCTTTTATCATATTTATTGTTCGGGTGAGGAATTTGGTTTTCAAAGACCAAATTAGAACGGACTAAAGAATTATTTGTCATAACGAAACTATTTTACGTAGGAGCGTGACACTTGTTACGACAAATTGTGCAGATTGCAATGGAACTATAGGGCTTTTACTGGATGCTGCACACTTGTCTTCAGCAGTAGAACGAAAAGTAGCAAGGTAACACATGTAAAGTAAGTTACCTAACCAAATCTTATATAACGTACCTACCCGTATTTATCATAAAATTGTTTTTAAAAAGGTAGAAAATGAAGAACTTGGGGACCGCCTATCAAACTAGTACCATAATTTTAAAGTAGATAGGTTTAAAAATAACGTTGTCCCAACCCGACTGTAAAGTTGTTCTGTTGTACGGAACACAATCTTGCATAAACATTCCCCCCTTTAAAACAAACCAATTTTACGGTCATAAAAGAAATGAATACATATAAGGCAAATCCTGGATTGGATCGTCAATTATAACAACGCCGTCTTAGGGCATTGAAAAAAAAATCAATTCAAACATGCGCAACAAATTTATCAAAAAATTTCAGATTCTTGTTTAGTGGCTAATCGAAATGAAAGAAGACTCAACGTCGTTAACTTAAATTGAATGAAGAAAGAAAAAAATAAGATCAGACTTGCATATGCTTAACTCTATGAGCAGTATTCGAAATTATAAAATCAAATTTATCGTGATTGTTTATTTGTGCCAATCAGTCAACAGTTACATTGTAACAAGTATCAGGGGAAACAGAATAACGTTTGTTAAATATTTGCCTACATCGCAGTATGTTCAAACCACTTACGATATTATGTTATTACATTGACTCAATATAAACAGTTACATAGACGAAATCACGTTCAGAATGTAATTCCCTAACCTATATAAAGCCCTAACCTACGCAATTGAAATACATATTTTCCAAAATATATCACGGGACAACACAAAAGGACATTATTTAACAGTAAGCGCACGAGTTCAATTTACCTAACCTAAGCAAGCAATTGAAATATGTATTTCCAAAATATATCGCGAGACAACACAAAAGTACATTATTTAACAGTAAGCACACAAGTTCAATTTACCTAACCTAAGCAAGCAATTGAAATATATATTTTCCAAAATATATCATGAGACAAAACAAAAGGGCATTATTTAACGGTAAGCACACAATCAGATTTCCTAACCTAACAATGAAGGTAGATGTATATTATGGGACACGTTCAATTTAAATCTTACCTAACCTAAGCAACCTAAACACATTATTTAATGGGGCACACGTTCAAAATGACATCTTAGAGTGAAAATCTTACTTAATCTAACAATTAAAAGAAGCGGTGCGTTCAAAGTAAAGTTCACCAACAATTTTTCAATTATACGTATCAAACATATCAAATTTAGCGACTTGATCACATATGCTTATAACATCTTGTTATGAGTGGAAAAACGTGATGAGCTGTCTAAACGCGTAACGCCCTTCGTTTTAATTACACATATTTATTTCGAAGCACTCCATTTGGTAAATTCGTGATTCTGTTTATAATCGAAACAAGAAGAAAACAAAATAAAATGGATGGATATTATCAAGTTAGTGGAGGTTCCTACAAAATAGTCCTCTCGGTCCTTGTCACCTGGATCTCTGGCTTCACAGGATAGACTAGATTGTCAAACCTGTTTATTTACACGTCGAAACTGATCTCCTCGGGTATTAGTCCCACGTCCTATTAAATATGGGACATTGGTTCTATTAGCCGACGAAATGAACTTCAACCACTATACTTCCTGCCCATTACTTTATATCACTCGTAATGGCGGAAGTAATACTCGATGGCTTTTAGCCAAAACTTGTTTTGATGAATTTTTACTTCGGTCAGACTCCTCAGTGTTTCCTTTCTTCCAAAATAAGTCAGGTTATCCCAATTAACAATTTATACTAGGTTGACTTCCAAAATTTTATACTTTTGATTACGAAATTTCTAAGTTTTGAGGAGCCGACCTAAGCCATCGTCTTTATACACTGTAAAACGGCGTTTCACTGCGTCATCTTACTCGCGTCACCAGACCTTAATAATAGCGGTTTTAATATTGCATAGTCGACTACGAACAAAAACAAATTTACATTCCTTCTGTTACTATACAAAACCCTAGTTAAATAAGCAGTTGTTTTACCTATTAAATGACATCTCCTGATTATTGGAACTAATCAAGTAATAAAATTGTTAAAACTCACCTAGTCACTTCTTGGAACTATTTACCATTGTTATGGTAACCACCGTTCCCGCTGTGTGAGAAAATCGCCATTTGCAATCTAACTACCCGTATAGCGATTCAAACGCCCTCTTGTAGTGATAGCCAGAATGAGTAACAAATGAACGCCAGAATGATTAACAAATGAACGACGTGTAGTAACACAACTATATAACAACAGTAACTGTATTGTAAATCATACATTCCGAAGCTGAGGGAAATATTTCTATCAGGTAAAGTAAAGATATAAATTAAATTTAAATGTATATTAAGCTCGGAGTTTCTTAAGGCCAACATACAACAGGAGTGAAATTATTACGGTAACGCGAAACAGTTGTAGATAAACACTTTGAAATTTTCGACGTAAGATTATTGATATGTTTTGCATATCCCATATAAAATTAATCACATTTATGCCATTTATTTTATTGGCAACGGAAACAAATTAACATTAGAACGAATCTTTGAAAGCACTATGGTGCAGTATTACAATACAAGAACCAACTTTAACCCAACATAAACAACCGGTAAACATTACAATACGGGAGCCAACCTAAACAGAATGTAAATAGCCGTTAAACGGTCGGTTACACCTTCTACAAAATCCACAAATAAATAACTGGTATTAAATATTTGTTAGATGTGGAGAAAAGAATCAGGAGAACTGTATGTAACGTTTCTTTGCCATTACCATCAAGCTAAAGAATTTTATTGGCCGCAACAGAAAGATTAGGCCTATGTTGCATTAACAGATGTCAAGCAGGAATTAAGTGAACCAAGTATCGATCATAGACATAAATTAGAATTTGACAAATTTTGCTCGAATAAAAGAACTATTAACTTTTTGTTTTGTCTGTTAACTTCCTTTTATCTCTCTAAATCATTAGTGCCACTGTCAATAGATTTTGAAAGTGTAATTAAACGAAGACATGGATGTTAGACTTGTCGTGTAAGTCACAAATTTATGTCGTGTACGTCACGTGGCATATATTTTAAAATAAATACAGAAAATATAATAATTTTCTTTTTCTCTTGTAGCTTGGTGTCTACTTAATGTATGCAAAAAGTTTTAGTTTCCTTGTAGCAATAGAAGAACAGAATTTTCAAATAGTTAACCGTTATTCAAAACACGATGTCTCCTACTGTCGTGTAAGTCACGTATATATTTAGAGATTTGTCTCAGCAATTTTGTTTACATATTTAAATGCTGCAAATAAAAATGAATGAAGGACTTATTGCCCCTTATTTATAATCTAAAACTTGCCCATGAAAATATCATAACTTTTCTAATACATAATATTTACTGCCGTCTGGTGTCGTGTAAGTCACAAATGGAATTAGCCATATTATATATATATATATATATATATATATATATATATATATATATATATATATATATATATATATATATAATTTGTGTATGTCCTCAATGATCATTCCTACAAAAGGTGTGGGAAAATAATACCCCTCATTTCTGGGAAATGTGGTGCCATTCGAAAAATCTAGACTTTGGAGGAATAACGTACTACATGTATAAAATCAACTAATTATGAAATTTTATACTTGTAAAAAACTAGATATATAGCAAATAATAATGAAGACTCAAAACATAACGGTACAAATGATCAGGGATCATCAGCGACGGCCATTGCATAGGGCAATCCGGACAACTGCCTGGGTACCGCACTTCAGAGCACTGCTCTTGAATTTTTAAAACATGTATGGTCAACTGCGTCATCCAATAAAATTTCGATGTTTACGAAGTCCTATTCGATTCGACCACAGTTTTATAAGTAGCCCATCTGCGGGACACCAGAAAATGCAGCACGGATAAAAGTATTCCCATTATTCCCTCCATTAGCGTGAGATTTACAACTAGGCAAACTGTCTAGGGCCGCTGAGCTCAGAAGGCCCACAAAAGAAAAAGTCAACTTTTGGAACAATTTCATTAGTGGATAGCGTATCAGGAGGTGGTGCAGTGACGGGCGAAGTGGCCTTCGACCGTAAGTCGCCTAGGCCACAAAACCTAAATCCGCCATTGCCCTCCATCTACGTATATATTCAGTGTATTAGTGAGTCCCGTTGTCCTTCAATTTATCCTGTAACATCCTTGTAAGTAAATTAATAGAGTTGTAAAATTCAAATTGTATTTTCTGAGCACCCTTACGCAAGCGATAGGTTTCTACAGTGACATAGTGGCGTAAAACTAAAACATTAAGATTATTTTTCAATACTAGTTCAATTTGCTTTGGTGTGGAGACAATTAAGGGGAAAAGAATCTCGTTCACAAGCATCAAGGTTCGCTGAAAATGATTTTATTATAGGCTAAATCCATTCAGTGACTTGCACACAATAGTGAGAATAATTTCTTTAAATAAGCTGTTAACCAACGTTTTCGAAACAGCTCTTCCCACTGGTATAGTGGTTATGCGTGGGCCATTAATGTACGTAGTTCCGGGTTCGATTCCTGTTCGAAGAGCGTTGAAAATTCCAACGCATTACGGTGATACCAATTTCACCTTAATCTGCAGCTCCACGTCTTACATAATCTTGTTGCTAAAAAAGGGATGCTACACTTCATAGAAATTTTCGAAGAATTGTACGTTAGGGATTTCATATAGAGTTGCCAACGCAACATCTGAACTTTCCGCTAGTTTCTTGTGTAGGATATTAGACAGACACACAAACCGACAAAATGATTAAAAAGAAATCGTTCTTCAACAGCCCGTTATAGCAATTTAACATTTTATAAAGAGAACTCGAAAGGTGATTTTAAATAAACAAGAAAGTAGAGTGTTTCTGGTACTTATAAATCTATCTTAAAATAAACTAGACTGCCAATCCAGAAAAGACGGAGCGGCTAACGAAAGGCGTAGAAAGAGCTGTAGAAAGTGAGTATTTATTTGGCTCTTTAATCACGTACGCTTCTATAGGTTGATGCAAGGAATATGAATATCGATCTAACACAGGGATAATGTTATGTGCACGGGGTTCCGGGTTCGATTCCCTCTGGGAGAATCTTCAAAAATTTGAAATCATTCCGGTGCTTTAAGATTCCTTCTTAAACTGTCAAACTAGTAATGATCTATCAAACCGCTTAAGCTACGGAATTGAAATTTGGGCAGGGTATAGAATTGGTGATAGAAGGTCCCACTAATAAAGGACTTTTGGAAATACAACGAGAAAAGAAGGGTGGTAATTATTATCTTAAATTGTTCATATCTCGGAATCTCTGAATGTTAAGACATAAAATTTGGTATATAGATTTCTCACTTGAAGTAAGTAGACACATTTTTATTTACTTATTTTTATTTATTTATTTATTTTTATTTTTTGACATTTCCTTAGAAGGGAAGAAAAAAAGATGGGTAGAAAAAAGAGTAGGGGTTGTAATTGTTAAAATAAGATGGCCGTATCTCGAAATACGTTAGGGTTACAGACATGAAATTTAGTATTTACACTTTTCATTTAAAATAATTAAGGATACTTGAAAATTTTTTTGATAATCAAAATTGATTGGAAATTTAATTTTTCACCCATTACATAATACACCCGTACCTTTTCACTCGTACATAGTTAGTTACGTTGTATGTCTTTATTTCAAAATAAATAAATAAAAAACAGACATTCATCTGTTAATGACATCATTTTGCGAGCCCTCACAACGGCAGGAATTCCTTCCATTCGTGAACCGTCAGGCTGTTGTTGTTCTGATGGTAAACGACCTGACGGCATGACATTAATACCTTGGATGAGAGGCAAATCACTAGTTTGGGATTTTACATGTTCGGACACATTTGCCCATTCAAGCCTCCCATTGACTGTTATGAATGCTGGAGAAGTTGCTAGACGTAGAGAAGCAGAAAAGGAAAGGAAATACAACAATCTCCTCGACAAATTTATCTTTGCTCCAATATCCATCGAGACCAGTGGGGCATGGGGTTCTAGAAGCCTTGATTTTATCAGAGAGGTAGGCAGACGCATATCTATCGTTTCTGGAGATGTTCGTTCAGCGTCCTTCTTAGTACAACGTATATCCATTGCGGTCCAACGTGGCAACGTTTCGTCAGTTCTTGGTACGTTGCCGCCTGGAAGGGAACTGGAGGAGATTTTTCTTCTCTAGTAGAGTAAAGCGGGGCAAGAGGCCGCACTTAATGTTCAGCATGCTATTGCTGCTATACCAAAAACAATATTGAGATGATCCATAATTGTTATTTTTTCTCGAAAGCCATGTGAAATGAATCTTTTTATAAAGCATATATAAATATGATAAATTAAAAAAAAAAAATTGAAATAAGAAATAATTAACTCCTTTTTTAAGTTTTAATTTCTGTTTAACTATGCCCAAGGTTGATAATACATCAGCTGATAGCAGGGCCTAAAATTCAACGAAATCACAGCTCCACACTGGTAAAAATTTTATATAGTATAGAAAAACTAGTTTAGTCAGCATTTGTTTAGACATATAATCAGTGTTTTGTCCAGTACATCATGTTTACCTGCGACCCCCCCCCAATTATTATATTATTATTATTATTATTATTATTATTTAGGAAAATTTTGGCATCCAGAGCAAACAAAATTAAAGGCACATTAGGATACATATTTAATTGTATTGTATTAAACCATAAAATACAGGAAACAAATCGGTAAGAAAAATAGTCACATTGGAAGAAAAAAGTCACTTTTTCTTACATAAGAATTTCACTGTCATTTTTCCGTGATCATCACGCTGTCTCAGTCTGTTTTCTGCCGAGGAAAATACACCGTTATACCAGGGCTGTTCCTTTGACTTTCTACCAACTTCAAAACGCCTTTACTTTCTGGCCAGCAGGGGTTGGGCTAAAATCTTGCAACGGACCCATATTTATATTAACGTGAAACTAATTTTTCACAGTAGTGGGAGCTAAAGACAGTCTGTTGTCTGTTTTCAATATGTTGTAGTCACTTATAAGTCTTTCAACATCGGAAGAAGATGGTTTCAAAGCAACAAATCGGGCTAGACTTGTTGACAGAGCATGAAATGTCTGATTTCCACAGATTTTCATGAGAAGGCTTTTAGCGTCTAGACCTTTCAACATACTACACGATGATGCCTCTGTATATTGCATTGCGAACTGCAAAAGATCTGTATCAAGACAAATAACTTTGTGCCATTCTCTTAAGGCATCATCAGTTACATCCTCTTGCAAAACACGCAAAGGCTCCAAAGTAACAATACTGTCTTCATGCAGCAAACGCTGACTAACAAATTTAATTATGGAATCCAGGCTTCGTAGCCTACTACAGTAAAATCTCTTTTCTCACTGACATATTTGTTATGGGATTTATTGCAACGTGTGTTACGATGAAGTTGAAAACCATGTAATGAGTACTGTATTTCTCCGTTGACGTTCTCTCGCACACGTTCGTTTAAAAACGTTTTTTTTTCCCATCCGCCTGACAGAGGTTTCTCTTTCATACTCTCCAATTGTGCTACAGTTCTATTTTTATTTGTTATTATGTCCAAAAGAAACATTTCATCACTCTCAAACTTCTGCTGGCAGTTCTTGAAAACATATAGAGCGTCTGTCACAAGACAGAAGATGGAGGCGATCTACTTCTATCCATTTACGCAGATTACCATTGGCTTCATTACATACATGGCTTTCCGTTTACAAGTAAAAGCAGCTTGGATAGCAATTTTTTAGGAGAGTAGTGAGCATACTGAATGAAAAGAGTATTTTGTCCACCTGACGTCAAAATATTCTGGGTAGTGCAAAACTTCTAAGTTATTTTCTGAAGCTACCATCGTTAAACCTTTCGCTCGCTGCCCTGAAGAGTGATAGAAAACACACAGTCCAGATGCTGCTTATATGAGAGATGAAACTTCTTGGACATTCTTGGTGACTTTCCATGCTAAATTAATGCGATGGGCAGTATACCAAATTTTCAACAGAGGCAACGTTTCACCTGAAGCACTCTTTCATCAGTTAACAATTTCCACATTCCTTTGTGTTCTCCTGTATTCATGTTTTCAGTATCAGTAACTATCGAAGTCACTCTGGGAAACATTACTCTTTCTACTGATTTTCGTAACGCTGTGCTTCGGCTAAATTTTTGGCAGTTATTGATGTATGTTATCTCTGGTAGTACATATTTCTATAACGGGTTCAAAGGATTGTGTAATTTTTATCTACAAAACAACACATTTCATTATATCGGAAAAGTGCAATGTCCTATTGAAACAACAGATAAACGTGCAGTTAGTTGCATATTTTAAAACTATATGAATGCAACCGAAAACGTTTGAAAACTAATATAGTTAAAAAGTTCCTTCACCTCAAAATTGGCAATGGTTTTCCCTGCCATCTAGGAGACACCTATACGTATTAACTCTGGCTTAATGTCATATACTGGCAGTTATATGGAATTGAGTAACCCCCCATTGCATAATGAATGTATTGAATCAGTAAGACTTAGTTTGACACACTAAATGCTTTGAAATGTATAATCCGAAAAAAGTAAGGTACTCACATTAATACCACTCCACACTTTAAGAATTACAGTTCCACACTCCTTTCCTACAGTTCCACAAAGTGTGGAGTACTCCACTCAATTTTAGGCCCTGGCTGATAGATGAGATCGAGCTAACAAAATAAGATGCTCAAGAGTAAATTTCTATGTGTAGTTTTAATAAAAATGAAGTAAAACTACTTTGATGGCGCTAACACGGATATTATCCGTTGCCAATAATAATTGGCAATTTTTATTCTATTAGAAACAGCGTTTTATTTAAGCGGTATCACATCGCAGTTTGCTACACAAAATCCTAGAAATGTGATGCAAGCGAAAAATTGTATCGCAAAATGCGATGCATCTATGATCATAATTTATACCGAAGTGAACTATTTTTGCAGCAGAAAACAATTTATCATTATCTTTCCTTTATGACAGAATGGGTATCTTTCGATTTACATACAATTAAATCTCAATGACTAGTCTTCTACGAAACCTGACGTTTACCTTTAGGTGTATGTAGACTCTCAAGAAAACAATTTACTACTGACTACAGGTCAAATTATTGGCAACTGACTTCGACATTTTATTCAATCTGTAAAGAAAGTGGCTCAATCGACTGTCCAAATCCAAGACTCGAGCTTACTTTTCAAGTGCTAAACTAGCTAAAACACGGGACTTTAGCAGTACTCTTTTCTGACCTCATACTTTTTCATATTTGTTTCATAGCATTGGCCTAGAAATATATTTCTGTTCTGTTATGCTCGTTTATTTTGCATTGAAGTTACGGGGAAAAAATAGTGTTCGGTTTAAAATGTTTAAAATATATAGAAAACGAAATGGATCCGAATAGCAGTTGGCTACAATTAGAAACTAGACTTTGTGTGAAAAAAGTTATTTTGTTTTATCGTAAAAAAATAAGTTGATTTCATGGCGCGTAATACCAATTGCTTGCTTCTTCAAGTTGTTACGGATTCAAAACTTGTATTAAGAATAAATATATATATATATATATATATATATATATATATATATATATATATATATATATATATATATATATATATATATATATATATATATATATATATATATATATATATATATATATATATATATATACCATATAGGGACACTTAAAAGATAAACTTAAAACAATCTTTAGAATATTAAAGCTAAAACTTTTTAAAAAATATAATAAGTAGCAGATTATATTGTAGTTTGTGATTCAACCGTGACACGCATACTCTTACCAATGTCCCAGATACTTCTTACAGTTACAACCATACTACTTGTAGCTTACCTATTCATTTGCAAGTGATCTTTGGCTCTGTATAACCTTGGATTTCCGTGATTATAATTTTAATATTTGGTAGCACGTTCGTGATTTTATCCACAACTTTCATCACAAAAGGTCAGCCACAATTATTTTGCAAGGTTGTCCAGGTTAAAAAGTTATTAACACCTATTATGCTTATACTGCGGAAGGATGATACTTTAGGTTATTTCTATTATATAAGTAAAATAAATTATACATAGTTTTTACGGTGTTTAGTTTATTAGAACTCCTTGATACATTTACGTTGACCCTACGTACGTCCGAGAGACAAAAAATCTCAAGAACTTCTTGATCTTTAGTAAGTGTTCTCGGCAGGGGCGTCATTTCAGACTTCCCTTGAGGAGGGTAAGAGCACCGCCGACATAAGGCTTTCAGGTTTTGTACTAGCATATTAGTAGACAATCGATTAAAGTATATGTATTCCTCAAACTCTTGGGGGGGGGGGATTGCCCCTCCTGCCCCCCTGGTTCTCGGGCTATCAACCAGTGAAGGTATTGATATCCGACGTTTCGAATGCAGACATCGCATTCATCTTCACGGATTGTAATAAGTCTTCCCGGACTATCAACCAGGTGAAGGTATTGACATCCGACATTTCGAATGCAGACATCGCATTCATCTTCACGGATCGTAATAAGTCTTCTCGGGCTATCAACCAGGTGAAGTATTGACATCCGACTTTTCGAATGCATACATAGTATTCATCTTCATTACAATCCCTGAAGATGAATGCAATGTCTGCATTCTAAACGTCGAGTGTCAATACCTTCATCTCGCTGATAGCCCGAGAAGACTTACTAAAATCACATCGCCAGAAAAAATTCACTTCTTTCTTCAATTTCTTCGTCACTTATCACGAAACTTGGTCAGTATGTAGAGGACCAAAAATTAGAAACTAAGTTTGTTTTGGGAGAGATATTCAAACCAGAAGTGGCAGAAATTTTCGATTTTAAGGTAGATCGCTACAGAGCGAAAACGTTAAGAGAGAGAGCGAGAGAGAATATTTTCTGCAATCGCTTAAGAATACATTACATCTCCATCCTTAACTCCCTAATGAAACTAGATGTTGTATAAATCTACTACCACTTCGGTTTGAATAATGAAGAAATTATACAAACTAAACTCCTTTACGTGATGCACAAGTGGCATTGCTACTCAAAGCTAGGAGGACGTAATATTACCATTAAATAACGTGCATGAAATTTTCTCGAATAATTTGTTTTAAAAATGATTTCGAATATAAAGTATTTGTGACTGCACTTGTTTACTTTGTACTTTTACAAATTATAATTTTCAGTATTAAATAACAGTTACTAATCTCTTTCTATTTTAAGTGTGCCCTCGGAAAATATGTGAAACATACTTCGTCCCCTTCCGCCACTCTCTTACGGAGGAAACCTTCCCTTTACTTTAGGGAAAGAACTGAATGACCTCGGCTGTGTTGCCAATTTGTCATTCAATCATGTGGTCTTGGTGAGTGAAGATAGTAGGTTACTTAGAATGGCTAACGAGACAGTGCACAGCGAAGCTGGTGAAATAATTCAATGTTGCAATCCTGTGCGCATAAAACTATTGAAGGATGTCGACCATAGCAACTTGACCCTCCTCTTCTGAGGAAGGTAGAAAAAAAAATCGACAGCAGCACCAGCAGGGATACACTTGAAATAGAAAGGCACTATTATAATATACACGCTTGTATTTTATTATTTCTAAGATTACTGCTTTGTTTGATTTCCACTGACATATTTTATTCTATTTTTATATTTGTTTACTATTCTGTGTTATCTTGCTTTCGTCTTATATGTTTGAACAACCAGGTGGAAAAGTTTTGGGTAACAGCACCAATGTGTTTCACAATACAAAAAATAATCAAGCATTAGCCAAACTGATGGTAGGTACGACGCTAATCACATGTTGAGAACGACACTGATTACTCCTTTCGGTGTATAGTTATACGTTTCAAGACCTGAAGAATAAGCATGATATACTTCAGCCAGTATTTGTTGTTCATTTGTTTCCACTCGGTTCCAAAGTCCTGAGCTACATATGTAACTTACTATGGTTATGTTTTATTGACTTATAAATATTCTTAAGCAATGTGAAAACTGAAGCACTTCGAGGCGAGGGGTGGAGGGGAGTTAGTATGTGTCTAAAATATACTTGTACTAGGAGAGTGCTCTTGCGCGTTAATTTCTCAACGTATTCCAAAAGAAACTTTTACCCGCAGCAAAATACCCCTGTATAATATGGAAAAGGTTATGATTTCTCAGTTCATAGTATTTTTCTCACAAAAGACTTGAAAAATCATTTTTTTCTGAAGTACACTCCTCCACTACTATGCTCAATTGTACTTAACCGTTTCGTTTCGTTTGCCAGTTTTTCAATTGCATCGAGCTACATATTTCTGGTACGAGAACATCATTGACTGTCATCGAATTACATGGAACTTCTGGTGTATTTTTAGAGAATTCCGAGTCATGACTTTCTTCACATTTGCTAGACTTTTACAGTTTTTTATCAGGATGTACTTTGAGCTTAAAAAACTGTCTTGTATTCATTGTTCGCAGTAAAATAGTTTTCAACGAAATACAAAACTAAACCTGAGAGATTGCAACACACCTCAATCTGTTACTTTTCAGCGTTTCGGGTAAGACACTGTACAAAAACCTTTGTACTCTATCTTCTCGGAGTAGATTCCATTTCGATACAGATTCCTTAGTAGTAAGTTGAAAACTGATGATTTCTTATTTGCTAATAAATTTAATTTTTGTAGTTACACATGAAGGTTTGATATGATTATCAAGTTCCCCCTAGAAAGCACAATGGGAACGAGGTTCCGAGGAAGTGTTCAGAGGTGCCTGGGAATTCCCCCCCCCCCTTTAATTACCACACTGTTGTTAAGAAAGGGAGCATTGCTAATTTTGTTTCTGAAAGAGAGAACTTTAGAGAACAAATAGATCAAAGATAAGTAAAGGAGGGAAACATATTTATATGAAAATAAAGTGAAACATACGCTGGCCTGTTTTCTTTACCAAGAAAACATATTGTGTAGAACCTAAAATTCGAGTTTTAGATCCTTGCACTTAGCCTGAGAACGGAAGTGACCAAGTCACTTAGCTCATCCATAATTTATGGTATCAGAAAAGAGAAACAGAATTTAAATAGAGGAGTAGAATACGAACATATTAAAAACAGCGACGCCCCCTAGCACAACCTTATGATACCAATGTCAATGATAGCTCGTTCGAAATAAGATTTTGTGGAATTTAATTTGAATCTTAAGAAAAAAAGGTTAAGTGTGCTCTAGAAATGACAGAGAAGTTAACTGTATAATATTATATATATATATATATATAATTTGTATATAATATAACTTTTATATATTCTGTTCTTTTGGGATGAAACTTAATACAGAACAAATACAAACTGCAAGTTGAACAATAGCGTTCTCCAAATCATTGATTACATACATTGATTAGGTTCAAAAATTTTGGCAAGACAATAAATAGCACCAATCTATACTGAATAGGTGCTCTTTATTAATAAAAGGGAAGGGGGTACTCTACATTATTTCTAACTAACAACAATTGTTTAATTTGGCCTAATAAGGTTTTTGGTGTATTTCCATTTCTTTTCATAATATATATATATATATATTTACTTTATATAATATATATATATAACTTTTATTCATACAAACTGTAAGAACAATACCATATTTTTTATATTTACAACACTTTTCTTCCGGTTGCTTTACTTCGATACCTGCAACTTTACATGTTTTCTATTCTCCTTCTTAAAAAAAAAAAAAAAAAAAAAAAAAATGACAGTTTTACTGTTCATATATGAACCTATGACTTGAACAGGTCACTCGCATCACACAATCAGTCTGTTTCACATTTCTCTCATTTGTTTTTACATACACACACACACGCACATACATACACACACACACATACATACATACAAATATATGCATCATCCATACATAATACACACAAATAAAACATACATACATCGTACTGGCAGATGAGAGAACTTAAAAAAAAAATATATATCACCTATAATTTTCTTTTTAAAAATTCCATCAGTTCAAATGGGACTCAGAATTCTTAAAACATCAGGAACGGATACTTTTGTGAAAAACTTATAAAAACAAATAATAATAATAATAATAATAATAGAAGGATCACAATTTCTCAAAGTAACTAGTGTAACTCAATATTGAACAGAGTAACCTGATAACACACAGATTATTCTTTACATATATATGTATATTTTTAGTTGTTTCCTTTCTTAAAAAAATCGTAGATGTTTCTTTTCATCAACTTTTTTTTTTTACGAACACAACAGTCAAATATCTACAATTATAACGTCTTTTCTCTTTCTTCATAATATATATATGTATATATATGTATGTATGTTCTTTTTCTTTTTTTTACCTGTGTAGGTACATATAAAACACTATCATTTATAAGCACTTAAAATAAGTCCGCGCAAAATTAACAAAAATACTGATCCCGTTAAAATTTTTAATCTTCTATTCATTTAAGAATCGTTTCTTTTATTTTCATTTTGTCTTCCTTCAGTTTATAATTTCTTTTGCCCTCAATTCTTTTACACAAAAATTTCATATATGTATGTGTTGGTTCGTGTTCCCCTCTTTAATTAACATTACCCTGACAAGTGCTGCATTTTGCTTTTTTTAAAAAAACAATAATAATACCTAATTGTTATAGAAAATATAAACAAAATATACACAGAATATTTTAGCATGATGACGATGACTTATTTTGGTCCCTTTACTGACGATAGGTGGGTACAATGATAGAAAAATAATAAAAATAGGAAATAGTTGGGGGAGGGAAGGGGGTATATAGAAGAAGAATATCGGGTAAAAAAGGAAAATACGCTGCCTCATTACTGTAGAAGCTCTCGTGGATAGGAAGGAAACAAAACGCATAAGATAAAAAAAAAAAAATCACAACAAGACTTACACTAAAACAATTTCTTCTATAACAACTCATGTAGTTCAACTCTCACAAGCAATATATATAGAACGAAATAGGCACACAAGATTATATTTTCCATTTTTTTTAGAAAAAAAAAATAATATATTTTACATGTCTTCCTTGATAAGGAACTTTATACTGGCCAACGGGGATTGGATTTACTTGAGAAACTTGCCATTACTAATAAGGACCAACGGTAAAGTGGCTTCCACAATTTCGTCGTTTATATAAAGATATACCGGGAAATACTGTCCAAATTATAAAATACTCCGAGAAAGGAATGCTTTACTAATATTTCAACGAAAATTTATAGTTGAAATGTTTTACGGAAGACAGAATTTTCAAAGTATTCCCCCCTTACAACCCGGAATACAAATACAAGTAAGCCAAAAACTATATGAACCACGCATTATTTGATTCTTTGATAGTACCTATATCACTGCTCGAAGTGAAAGAATAATTCTGAAGATTTTGTATATCCATATCAATAATCAAAACGTATAAACCATACTGTATTTTCACTACCGATATGTTATTTTCCAGTGAAGATATGTTCAACTTGAAAAACTGTCGCCCTCTCTTAATTGACCATTACTCTTAATAACAACTTAAGAATTTAAGGGAATTTCTAAACATTCCCAAAAGATATTTTGTTTAGTTGATTTCTTTAAAGTTTCAGGGACGTATTAGTCGTGTGCTCAGAAGGAATCATAAGTAAATATCCAATTGAATTATTTACACGTTTCAGTTACGTCATTGTCTCACATCAAACTTAAAATGTGTTCAACCCTAGTGTTACTTACGTTTACCATTACCAGAGAAGTTACCGTAAAAATAGCAGAATATGACGTTTATACATTAGTGAAATCCCGACCTAATCTTCTCTGGTGATAGAATTAAATATTCTGGCGTAGGTATGGCGCCACAACTGTGACTCATACAAGTAATCTCATCAGTTATTTGCAATAATACTGTTTCCGCAAGCGGCTAACATATTCATGACAACTCACTTGATCTCTTTCAAAGTGAAGCCTATATGAGACATGCCACCAGATTCAATGGTCATTGGAACTAGCATATTGTTTAATATAATTTAACATCTTGCTTGCAGATTAACCACTTCTTTACTGTCTCTTTAAATACTCTTGACGTTTCTTTTTATATGATATCCGTTTGACCAGGAAAACTGTATGCTTATTGTGGACTGAATATGCTCAAACGGAGAAAAGCAGTTTCGGTGCATTAACCTTACACAGCATACAGAGTATAAGCACAAGAACAACGTCAGCTGCTAGTTCATCGGCACATACCAAACAGCCGAAATGAAAATGACAACAGAAATTAAGTCCACATGGAATTAAATGACTCGCTGGGACTTAACTAGCTAAATTAATGCTGACGATATTTCGGAATGCGAATATGAACGAGAGGTCTTAGTTTGTGCGAGTCATTTTCAGCCTTGTACTGATTCTGATGACACTGGAAAGCAGTCAATCATGTACACCATAACACTGAACATAGCTTTAGTGAGCCTTTATAAAGAGTGTTAGTAAAACCAACTGACAAACTCTGTTTAACGTCATTTCCGACATCTTGTGACAAAGGCTAGGTTTTAACTGCAAAATACTTCTTATTCTTAGGCACAATCCTCACCTCACCTCAAAAGCGAATCAATATTAATGGTGTTTACAGCTAACGAAATTCGTAAACTATCATTCCGATAAAAATATTTTGTGCTTACTTGCATTTAGATTTTAAAACCTCAGAAGGAAAAAGAACTTTACCTTGGTCCATGAAATTTTATCACAGCATCATTCCTTAAATGTATAACGTTGTATTACTGTGACAAGTAAACGGGTTTTATATTTAGAATTCACTTAAATATAAATAAATAAATAGGCTAAATAAATATAGGAACAACCTACATTATCAACAAATAAACTGTCTGTATGCAGATTCGTCACAGAAATCACTTGCACTAGCTAGAAATTCTAACAATCCAATATAAAGAATTGCAGTATCAGATTGTTCGAGTGGTTTTTGAAGTAACTTTAAAAATATTGATAAAAGTTTTTTAAAAATATATCCCTGATCAGAACCCCAGGTATATTTTATGCATTATTATGTATTCTTGACCATTAGCATGTTATTACTTAATATTGCGCCAGCTGCAGTCTATACCATCATTAGTTATGTATTTACCATGTACATCAGAAGAAATAGAAAATGAATAATTACATTTATATTTGAAGGGTACAAGGGCAAATGGTGGTACATTTCATGAAATAAGCAATTACACAGGAGGGTAAAAAAAATTAAGTTTGCGAACTCCTACTCTACCAAAAAAAAATCTCCGTTAATCTTCATTTATTACTTCTGAGAAACTTCTCATCAAACAATTTCCGGTATTTGAAACTCTTGTACTTAGTAGTTTGTCAACACATATATGACCCTTCATGAAACACTACCTCCATTTTCCTTGTATCCTTGTTTCCTTCTATGAAATACTACCTCCGTTCTTCTCTTCAGTTCATCTAATTTAACACACTAAACCTTTGTTATCGTATAAATTCTGATAAAAAAAAAAAAAAAGTCACAATTCATGGAAATATTACGCAAACTAATTCAATAATAATAATAATTTCTTCCGTTACCACGTCGGAATCAGGTATTCTGCATTTTGACAAGTAGCCATTTGAGAGCACTGAACTTGACACATTTAGAAATATCAGAAGTACTAAGTAGTCGTTTTCATTGCTTTATGAGAAATATTTTATTTTACAATAGAACACTGGCATTCCTTAGGTTTTGCTATTTTTAAGGCTTCAATATAATCAGAATCTTTCAAAAAGTAAATGTTCCTTGCTAATAATAGGGATCTAAATTCCCTGCCTCATTATACTGTATACTTTTGATGTAGGACGTAACTATCACACTTCACATGGCAATTAAACTATTGATACACATTCCACGCGTTCCTTCACTGTTTATTTGTATAAATCATATAAATGTCTTATTCTTTTAAAGCCTTTTATGAATTCACATAGACAACTATATAAAATATATTACTATATTCTGTTTATTATACCATGAACAAACTGAACCCTTATGTAATGTTTACAAAATTAATTGACGTATTTAATTGTTAAAAGTTTCAAACCAGTCTGTGTTTTATGATCGTACTAATACTTAATAACTATACGTCGAACGAGCACAACAGAACCATTACGACCTATAAGTGTGAATATCACTGTTCTCAAACTTCGCATTGTTGGACAAGTAGGTTCCAGGATAACAGTACTGCACTGAACTTCATAGCTTCGCTGTTTTCCAATATAACCATAGAAAAGCGATGTCTATTTGGGCATCAAATGGAAAACTTCAGTTATTTGATAGTAGTATCGTACAGAGAGTTGATGACACGTCAGGTCATTTCCGAAAGTATGAATTGATTTTTTTTTTTTTTTTTTTTTTTTTTTGTCTTTCATAATTTGTTGCATGTATTCTTTCGTATTGTGTATCAAGAATTCTGGACTAAAAGAAATTACAGGGAATACACATATCTATGAATCAACCTGAACTTCTATGAGAATTACCGTTTCTCATATTTTCTGCAAGACATACTATTTATTACGAAAAGTACCTAAAGGGGAGGTAAAAGAAGGAAACAAATATAAAAGGATTCACTAAAAAAGAAAACAAAAGTTTAAACCAAGTAATGATTGTGACAAAAATGAAGCGCATGTGAAGCCGTATTGGTCAGCGTTCTTACTATTTTAAGACAGAGTTGAATTAAGTTTTTGGCGGCCACATATTTCATCAAATTGCTTCACTTGACAGTACTACTGAAATAAGCAAGTGTCTCCTAAATTCTATGGTTCATACACGCAAACCGCCACTTCTATTACTATATAAACAATATCTGAATACACTGCTTGCTATAGAGTAAGATAGATTTTTGATTTTCGTGTATTTGAAGTATTTAGAGAATCAAAGGCACTCTGCCGTATCATCCCGTATGAATAATAATAATGATAATATTTAACACGAACTATTTCAAGGGTTCTTTAGACCCTTCCTCAGTATGTGTTATTTTGCTCCGCTGCTAAACTTATGATATGAAGAAAAGATTTTTCACTTTGAAGAACCCTACAATTTGAATAAAATATCTTCCAAAATGAAATCCTATACCATTCGTTTCACATTTTCACGTTATGTAGGACAAAAATGCTAAAATGTTCCTCTTGTAAAACCGTTAGTAGGTAGAAAAGTGTTTTATCAAATGTTGGTGCACTGGAAATATACTTCATTATACTAGTCACTACTAAACGTCTAAATTTTAACAAGTGCGTCCAGTCTCATATATGGTTAAATGTGTTCTTGATTATTTTATTTATATAAATATAAGTATCGCAGCACTAACATTCACTTGTATCTTCTAGATAACCTTTAACAAGCTGCAGAACAAATGAACTAATTTCGCAGCAGATTGTAGGGATCAATTTATATGAAGCAGTTTTCGGGTTACAAACCGAAGAAGAGGCGAGAGAAAGCCTGAAAGATTTTACGTTAATAAAACAAGGATATTTATCATTTGTAAATAGTAAATATGTATTCTATAGCATACATTAGTAAATATTTGAAGCATTTATTTTATTTGTGCAGATTGTTAGTTCATCAACCAATATCACTAATTATTGTTTCTTAGTAGTCATTTTATATAATCATAATTGTAGATATATCCTGATCTCTGATTTACACATCTTTGAACTGCATTATATTTTGTAAAATGTTGCATTCTTAGTACATATGTTATTTCTTCATAGATAATGGGATTAATGTTATTAATGTTCACTTTTTTTCCATCTCGATTATTTTTAAGTAGTAGTTGTATAAATTTTCAATGTTTATATAAATGAAATGAAATATTTGAGTTTTACGTCTCACGGTTATGCCGGCTAGGCTAAAGGAGATGGTGATGACAGGAAATGAATGAAATGGTGGAATGAAGTAAGTGGGAGGAAACGGGAGAACCCTGAGGAAAACCATGTACACGGTGTTTGTCTAGCACAAAGTTCACTTGGCGGGAGCCGGGATCGAATCCGGGAGCCCATGCACCAGAGGTGAACGCTCTACCACTGAGCTACCGTGGCCCCCTTCAATGTTTATAATTCGTTGTCTTATAATTATATTTGTATACATAATACATAAAACGATAAAATTAAACTTGTATAAAATAAATATTCCAAAAACATTTTTCACCACAAAACAAATGCTTCAAATGGTGAGATCATAATGAACCACTTAACCAAAGATCGCCACGTCTTTTCTTTCTTAATCTTCATGAGGTCATTAAATTACTGAAAGGACTGATAGGATGAATATTTATTAATGAAATACCAACCTTGGATTCCATTTAAGCACCCGTATTATTAATATATTTGTATACATTTCGATGACTGCTTGTGTTGGACATCAGTACGTGATAATTAAGGAATATTCACATTGATTTTGTATAATGGTAAATTTTCAGTCCTTGGAAAGAAATATATATATATATATATAAAAGTACGAAAATAAATTTATACCCCAATATATCATTTGAAGTTTCGCGAAATCTCTAGGTTTTATTTACGTCCTTACATTCCATTTTCATTTGTTGCACCATGACGTGTAAGAATATGTCTGCAGACTGGATTAAAAAGAAGTCTGTCAAGTTTAATAGTATCAAATTGTTAAAATGTTTCTTTTAGTAGTTACAGCACATACTGTAACTAAAGTGGTACAGACATGGGTTCGAGATTACCGTATTCGAGTGTTATGCTTGAATACTTAAATTGTTACAAGAAGGTCCTAATATTGGTGTTCATTATATTTTACTTAAACTACATGTTATAAAAAGTCGTAACAAAACATATAAAGTTTACACTAAATATGTATTAAAAACTGAGTATAAAACTCTGCTCCCTAACTGTCCGCCATCTTACCAGAATTCCATTTATATCTCTCAATTCAACTTTTTTTATCTACAGATGCAGACCTACATCCCATCACCTATTTCTGTCATCTTACCAGGCCAGGATCTCACTTATAACTCCCAACTGAGGTTTATATCTTCAGTTAAAGACCTACATCCCAGTCATATCTGCCATCTTACCAGGATCTCACTTATATCTCTCAATTGAGATTTTATATCTTCAGATGCAGACCTAGATCCCAGTCACCTATAAATAACTATTTTGTAATATAGTCATTTTAGTGTAAAAAATTTATGAAAAAGATGGATGATGAAGAAAAACGGCTAATAAACCTCAGTTCAAATCGCCACTTCTTAACGTAGCATGTTGAGAGATAGCTACTTATAATTCATTTTTCTGTAACATTATTATTTTATCTAATGCCTTATGGATATTAATTCTTCAATGTCATGTACCTTTAGTCTATTGGGAATTTTTGATCTATTAGTATCTGATAATATGTCACCTTTTATCTAAAATTCTCAGTTCCACATTTAATGTGACGTTTATGGTTCATATGACAAAGAGATTCAAATATTTATTTTTTGTGTAAGAAGAAAATATTTAAATGACTTCTGTACTTAACAGATCATTTTTCGAGCTCTGTTTCTAAGTTTTCTTCTAATTTTCACTTCTGCCTCCCTTCACTTCCAAAATTTTCCTACATCGAAATTTCCTCGCCTTAGATTCTTCATAATGTCCTTTAACAAACATGAAAATTTTTGTACATTTCACAAATAGTGGTTTCTGTAAAAAAGTTACTATTTCACGTTATATAATTCTGATTTTCAACTATATTGGAAATTATTATTATTTTCACAATACAGTATTTTAAACTCTTACCCCAAAATAGTCACTATTAGGAATTACTTTCAAATTATTATAATACATGAATCCTGCACTTGGCTACAACTAGGAATGCGAAAAAACTCAAATTTAAACTCAATGAGCACTGATAGTGTTCATCCTGAATTGAAAACATGCATCTTAACTTTACATTTTGTTTCTGGTTCAGTCTACAGTACAACAGTGAAATCATAAAAACAATACCTAGCTATTTTGACCATATAAACGTGCAATTTAAATGTTGTACGTATCGTCTCGTAGTTATACTAGCATACTAGCATGAAGTAAACAGCTTTATTTTGGTGGTATGGACGAGAAAATATGTTTATTTAATATATATATTATGTACCCTTATTTGAAGGGCATAATTATACAAATTCAATCCTTTTCGAATACTATGTGAAAACTGTAAATTCGTTTTCATATTGAAAAGTATTTTTAACAATATAAAATCTAGGAGATTTTGTAAGCAAATTTACAGACCAAGAAACGAAAAAATAATTTAAGATAGGAAAAGGGTAATTATAAATAAAATATACGCATACGTTGATTTTCTGTTACGCTTTCATAATATGTCACAATGAAACTCTGATTTTCAATACAAATAAAAACTCACAATGGACTTAATCGGACTTTGAAAACAGAAAACGTTTCTCAGATAAACTCCTAAATGACTGACGTATTCATGACTCTATAGTTGCTTTTACATTAGTTAGTGCACTACTGTTATCTGTACGATACTTCTATTAAATAACTGAATTATCGAATTCGTTTCACTGTGAAACATAAATTGTTACCCCTGGATTCTCTACAACACTGTATTGTACGGTAAAAATTAAAATTTGTACCAAATCATTTAGTAAAGGATTCTAGTTCAAATTACGTGTATTATATTTCTTAAATTATTGCAAAATGAAATAAGAAACGTACTTTCCTACTGAGCATGAAATACTACAACCAAGGATGTTGCAAAATCAAGGATCTGCCTATACAACAAAATCGTGAAGCCATACGTCACAGTTTCGCCATTCCCACTCCGCCCAATAAGATCGCAATGTTTCGAGCCATGGTGGAAACGAGAGTAGCCAATCAATGAGAATAGACGTCCCGATGCTACGTTGTTTTGCTTCATTGAGTTAATAGGATGAAGATACATATAAGCATCCTTGACTAAAAGGTCAGTTTTCTTCTTATTATTATTATTATTATTGCTATTACTATTATTTTAATGTTCAAAAATTTCTCTACTACATCTAAGAAGCCATTATTAATTCGAGGGAAGACAAAAAGGATCAAACCAAAGATTCTTCACACAGGAGGTGAGTGACCTATAAGTCACTGTACTATTAGTTCTTAAGTTTCAAGTTTGATATTTTCTGTAGAACTAACGATAGCCAGTTGAAACATGTTATTATAATTCTCCAACATACTCCAGGATACTTTCCAGAAATTGGTAAAATGATCTACGAAGTTAGTTTCTGTGATTAATACCTGGCTTATATATTCGAACAAGAGTAAACATAGAAAGGGAGAGTAGTTATTTATTAACTTATCTATCTAACTAGAAGCCATTTTGTCAACCATAATAGTTTCTAATGTTGAGGAATTTAGTTTATATTTATTTATTAGACAAAGGAATGAGGAAGCCGACAAAATCGCATTGACACCGGTGAGAAGCTTCTGAAAACAGCTGATTACTCGACTTGATAATCATTAGAAATATGGTAATAAACTGTAATAATACCTCTTGATCCAACATTATGAAATCTGACTATATTGATTACCATTGATGCTTCTAAAAAATGGCCAACTTAAAGAAAAAAAGATATACAATAAGCGTATTTTGACAGAAAATATCTCTAATGGTCTCGCCGAATAATTATACTGGATTTTGGAGAAATCCAAAAGTTTTTGTAGTTCACCAATACTTACCGCTTATTGGCAAATTCAACCCCCAACATTCAGTAAAATATTATGATATATATATATTATTTATTGTATCTTTCCGCCAAGATAAATTGGTACGTGCGCATTACCAACTGACAACTGTCATTTATTAGCGATCCGCTGTAAGTGTTCCCAGAAATAATAAATATCTTTAAAAAGTAAGAAATGAGAAAAACGTTCCATTAGAGTTAAATGGAGTGTAATTAAAAAAAAAAAAAAATCTTTGAAACAGTAATGAACTGGGGTATCATTCGAAACAAGCGCCATCTGTTGAAACATTTACTTGCAAAAAACATGAAAGTCGCCTTCTTTTTTAATAACTTGCATAGACTTCCCATTAACATAGTGTGGCCTACTGCCCTAAACACAGACAGTTTGAGAAACATAACATATGTTTCGTAAATGTACCATTTTAAGTTTCGAACGAAGCACATGCATGTTAATATATTCATATACTCCTATAGTCCTTTCAAGTGTCAAAATATACGTATTTTACAATACGTCATTCTAGGGAATGGCCAAAATTTTTCGGAATCAGAAATCCGGAAAGTAAAAATTCCGGAATTGGCTATCCCTAGTCAATTCATGTGGCCCAAATACAGAAGCTAACTCAGAATAGTTCACAAATTATACTTTAAGGAAAATTATAGATGCAAAAGTGACGTTAAATTAGGCAAGTGGCAAAATTAAGGAGTTATGCTGTATCTCTAATAAAAAAAAAAAGTTTTGATGAAGTGATAACCATTGATGGATATGAAAAACTTAGCAATTACGTTGCTAATTTGATTTCGTTAATGGCAAGTTTCTCTTACATTTAATAGAGAGAGAAAAAAAAAATGATAGTCATACAAATTTTGAAACCAATACAACGACATTTCTCCCCAAGCCATATCGTTCCATCAGAACACAAACATAACAAAAAAATTTTTTTTTTGAAAACAGAAATGGAAAGATGAAAAAATATAATATACATACATAAAATTTATATTATATATATTTATATATATAGTATCTTTGGACTTACAATGCAGTACCACAGGGAATGCTCATGTTCTTACGCTCAATACAGAGCCTTATAATTTGGTACTTTCTTGTTAGCATATACCTTGTTCATTCTTCGTATCTTGTGTTTTTATCTGTTTACTGTTTTGTTTACAAAAAATGTGTCATTAACACGGTTTATCATTTGCGGCATATATAAACAGCACATATTCACCACCAATTCTGAAGAAGAAAAAAAATTGTATTCATTGATGCTGCTGTTGATTCCTTATTTTCTGCCGTATCGTATTTACTAACAAGAATCCCGCAAGACACAAAAGCCATAATTTCTCATCATAATTTAATCCTCACAGATTATCCAATAGATTTAGATTAAACCCATTGTTTGCATCGAGGGAACTGAGAAAGTCTTGTGGAAAATGGTTGCCGTCACTGCCTGGGAGCTGATCCAGGAACTCTAACGTGAAATCGTTGGTGGGAGTGGATGTTTGTGGCGTCGGAGTTGGCGTCGATTGACCTCCGCTGCTTCCACTGCCTGATCCACACCCGCTGTAGCTCACCTGAGGCGACCCTTGTCCGCTCAGCGACACCGACTGCGACATCTGCATGTTCATTGTCATTTGCTACAGGGGAAAACAAAAAAAGAGCCATTAATTAACATTCCAGCTAGTGTCAGTTGATTACACAGCTTATTTGATTTTACATCAATAAAACCACGGAAGCTACACAACAGTCCTTATTTCCTAGATATGCATCATTAGGAGAGGTCCGCCCTCAAATATTACTCTCACGCTCTCAATGTTAAAGCATGAGGTAAAATAACGTAAGATATTAAATAACGTGCAGGGTGGCCCAAAAGGAGGTATACAGTACCGAACTGATCAGCTCATTGCATTTTATATAATTTCTTATTGCTTTCCATCAAGTAGACTTAATTTCTTTATTATTTGTTGTTAATATGTTTTTACTTACATCTTAAGCTCGGAAGAGCCGAAGCAAATACACCCATAAACTAGAAAGTTATACTTGATCAATGCACGGGTGTATACCTACTTTTGGGCCACCCTATAGATTAACTGTTCGAAAGTATTGCAACAGAATGTGATTATTTTTCTTATTTTCTAGACCAAAGAATAAACTTGCGATACGCGATAACTTGTTAGGAGGGGGGTAAGTAAAATTTACAATAATGTAGTAGTATTCCTTAACATAATTCCATTAAATTTATAGCATGATTCTCTTGTTTAAGTGAAACTGGGTTATTTAAAAAATAAGTAATAAATTCTATAATTTACTTTTGATATAGTAACCTATAATTTAAATTACAGATAGCTTAAATCTGGGGGTCAACGCTTCAATCCAAAAGTCCTATTGACGTACAAAAAAGTTGCGTACCACTGTTCGAGACTAATGCTTTTAAAATTGGAATTAGACCAAAACAATTATTCGAACAGCTGTTCAAATATTTTATTCATATACCAAATAAATATTATTCCTTTAAGAGGCCCCATCACGGCGAAATTAAAAAACCGGTAATTTTACAGTAATTATGTGATATCTTCAAATAGATAAAAGATAATCGAAAAGTGGAACAAAAGCTCCCTCGACAATATTATTTTACATGAGATAGCGTTATCTCGACTCACTTATCTGATTTTGATTTCTAGCCATTTAGAAAATCAGCATTTATTTTCACGTTTCCAAATGGCTGCAAACGGAAAGGCTACTAGGTGGTGACTCGTGATAACGGTACCTCAAGCAAAATAATATTGTCTAGGGAGCTCTTGTTACACATTTCGATTATCTTTTGTCTATTTGAAGATATCACATAATTACTGTAAAATTAGCGGTATTTTAATTTCGCAGTGATTAGGCTTTTTAAGTCTAAGAAAAGCATGACAAAATTACATGTACAATCACTTACGCCTTAGGTAGCCACAGATAATATGGGCATTTTAATTTTTTTTAAAAAAAGCAACTATTGTAGTAAAATACTACAAGTAATGATTAAAATCAACAGAACCAATAATTAATACTTCCCAAATAATAAAAAGAATACAAACTAACAACGGTCAAGAAGCAAATAACATTTTATATATATAAAATTTTAAATATATACCAGCATGTCTTATTTCTAATTAAAAATATCTCCAAAAATATTGAAGGTAAAGTTAATTTCATGCATGAAAATATTAAAGAACAATGAATAATATTTCCTATCAAAAGTTACAATTGAGGTGAATTCTTTTTAAACGTAAAAACATGTCTTTAAAAACATACTTTTTTTAACTGAAAAAACTAAAAAATCACTGCAATAGTAAGGGTGGCCCAAAAGTAGATATACATTCTCGTACTGACCAGCTCATGGCATTTTATATAATTTACTTATTGTTATGAATACAAGTAGTGACAGTTGTTTTATTATTTGTTTTTAATCTCTTTTCCCTCACACCTTGAGCTTGGAACAAACAGAAGCAAATAAACTAATTATCTTAATAAATTAAAATGTCATACTTTGTAGGACTGTATACCTACTTCTGGGCCACTCTCATCCTTCGTTAAGCCACAGACGAGAACCACGTGAGATAGCGATAGGCAAATTAGTAATATCTGTTCGTTGGTGATCGCATATCCTCCGCATTAGAAGACTGACTTGGGGTTCAATCATTGTGGAATAGTGAGCGTGAAACCGTATCGAGTGCAATCGAAGCGCCCCCCAAGTGTGAAGTACATGATATCAATTTCTCCAGGCGGCTGCTGATTTTCCTAAATTTCCAAGATCAGACAGTTCGGAAAACCGTAATTTATCCTTTCACGAACCCCACAATTCATGTATTCATCAAGGTTGTTTATCGCTACAGATATCCACACTTGCCTTCTCTCGCTGTGTAGGTTGGTTAAGTCTTTCTTTAAACTCTCTGTAGCATTTGTGCACACAGCAATCACACATGAAGTTCCCGTCATAATCCTTAATCATTCAATGATGAATGGCGGCTATATTCTACCCTCGCGTCTGGAGGAATCGAACTATATTATGTAGTTCACACTTGGCGGGCGCATTTATTTAAAGAGCAAATTTTTAGGAAAAACAAGTGGGAATCTTTTCATGGTTATGCAGAAGAAACCAAAGATACCCCACAAACAAAACACACTTTGCATACAGATTTCTAATCTATGTAACATGAAAATTTCACTTCCTCTTTTTCAAAGTTCCGATATTAATCAAGTCTTATTTATTATTAAATTGCTTCTACCTTTATCTCGTATTCCTGGAGTCGAATCTTACCTGGCTTGAAGTGGCCATATTGTTCGCTGCAGGTCCCGAAGCAGTTTGTTGCATTCCCATTGGTGGCTGCGGTTGCTGTTGAGCCATCATCTGCATCTGGTTACCTGGTGGTGTTCCACCTGGGACGGACATTGTTTGACTGCGAACCATTTGTTGGTGTTGCATTTGAGCGGCCATCTGCATGCCACCTTGGGAGCCTTGCATACCAAAGGAACCTGGAGGAAACGAAATATATCATTAACTACAGTATATACATACAAAATCGGTACTGTATTATTATTATTATTATTATTATTATTATTATTATTATTATTATTGAAGAGGGTAACCCAACACTTACTTAGAATCAGAAGTGGAGCCAGCATGATTTTTTTCCATGATATTTAAAACTCTTGCGTGCAGTAAAAGATACAGTAGAGAAGAAAACATGTACATACTCTCTTGGTACAAAGTAGCATTATTACCAACAGAATATGTTACCTGCATTATGAAATTCGGAGGTAAGAAGGTAATTTACTTATTTTTTTTTTTTATTTATTACTTGCAATATAAATATTTTCAAAGTATTTATAACTTTAGAATTAAATTTTCTGCAAAGTAGAGAACCTACTGGTTTTGAGTATATCGGAATAGAGAAAAACATTTCGATAATGTAAAGAATGGATATACACAGTGTGGCCAGAAAGTCCCTCTATACCGAAACTTTCCACCCGAAATGTGTGGAATAACGTTAAGATGTAAAGATATTTAAGATATGAACCTCCCATCTTCATCACTTGTATGGCGACGCGTTAACTGCCACGTGACTGCCCGCGAAGGGAGAAGAATAAAGTCTGTGCATTGACCAGTTCATTGCCTCGCCTTTCCGTGCTTGGTGAACAATAATGGCAGATACCAACTTCACTTTGCAGAAGTGCTTAGTGGAAAGTGTGTGGGCCCATGAACGGTTCGGTAAAGAGCCACCGAGTCGTCAAACTTTGATCACGTGGGAGAAGGAAGCTGAACAACACTGAACTGCCTCAATAACACATCTTTGGTCCAAACTTCTTTGAGGGTTCCTGGACCAGGTTACTTATCTGGAGATGTTGAATGATTGGCTTCTTTCATAGCTGTAGAATCTGAGCATCAACAACACAGGCTCGGCAACTTCCCACTTCGTGAACGCCTGAATGCACTTTTCTCTGATCAGTGCATAAGACGTGAGTTCCCAAATTCACCAGTCCCTTATCCTTGATTATCTCGAAATCTCCTTACCCGACAATCGCTTGTGGGATATCATCAAATCACACGTCAGGAGGAAGTTGTACGTAGACAATGATGCTCTGCGGGCAAGTGTGTTTGAAGCCTTCCAACTTGTGCGGGTCTAAAGCAGATGAGTAGGAGGACAGAGGCGTATCAAACTTTGCAGTGATAATGGAGGTACACATAGAACGTTTTGGACAAACAACTGCACGTATTATTAATGTAGGGGTAGTGCAGGTGTAAATGGATTTTCTGGCCGCTCTGTACAATATACTTGATATCTTCTCTAAGAAACAGAGAAAGTAAATGACTCTCCCATTACCCTGTCTGTAGAAGCCCATGCAAGAAACTATCACACGTAAGTGGCAAAAGTGCCTACGGGTAACACAAACCTCATCCTGCTATACGGGTATTCATGAGAGCTTCGGGTCAGATTTCTTCAATACAACCTGCATATTTTGACAGTAATTTTCAGCTACCTTGCATATCAGCAAAAAGCAATTTTCACTTGCTGATGAACACACCTCAAAGTAGTGTAGAATATATATATATATATGAAGAACTTTGTCCTATCTCAAAAGAGATTAATCTAAGTTTTTGCAACCAAATACTATTCAAGAAGTGGAAATTTTTCTATCTCCTGTAAAATTTACTTATTTTATTTATTTACTTATCGACACACATGTAATTATAATAAATTTATGTCATAGGAACGGATTTACATGTCGAGAATTCTGAAACTCTTGAACAAGTAAGATACCACAAGGATGAAAGTATATTCTGACACAAACAAATCATTAAGAAAGTGCACAATTACGCATATGTTAGGATGGGATGCATATTGACTAATTAAAAAAGTTCAATTTCCCCTTACCTTAAGCATCCCGTACTTTCACAGTCGGTTTCAGAATACTATTCAATCTCTCATTGGTGCCAACGTTAAAGTTTTGCTGCTAAACAAGTGAAACAGTGAAAGACATTTTTCATTTGAGTAATTTTGAAAGCTATTTGTTGAGAAATCAACTTTAACAATTGTTTTTATGTTCTTCTCACTCTTCAAATGTTAACATATACTTGAAACAAACTAGACTCTCAATAATGGTTCTACGTACAGTATTTGAGTAACACCAAAAATTTATAACATTATTCCGATAACTAGAAAACCTATAATTTTGTACAAATTGACTAGTAACAAAAACCGTGATAATAATAATCGTGTCTTGAAAATTTTCACAAATGATTAGTAGAACCGGAAACTCCCTATTCTCGTTTCAGAACAGATTTCTCAACGAAGAATAAATGAAAAACGGCTGACGGAGAATCAAATAAACACAGAATTTCGATTCTCGAACTTAACGTAACACTTATCATTGACACGACATGAAATAGTATGAAAAATTTGAATTTACACCTGAAACACCTGAATTTACGGAGAAAGTAAACAGCAACAACAACAACAACAAAAACGTATTGGTTATTAACGCTTTCATTTTTTACGCTCATAATTATGCTATTCCCCATCTCTTGTCCAAATTTTCTTTACCCAGGTTCAAGGTTGGATTTTTTTTTTCTCTAATAGAAAAGATTCGAAAACATTTCTATCAATCTGACATGAGTCTTTGCGTGAAACCTCTACACCCATTTACTTCACAGATATACACAGGAATCTTCATTCCATCATGTAGTTCATTATCATCACTACCACTTCCCTTAGCCTTGGAGAATACAGTAAGCGTGGAACGTTTAGCTAAAAAACAGGTATCCAATCACAGAATTATGAACGTGGTGATTTTACATAAAAACGTATCTCAAATGGATAGAAATATCTTGAATATTTTTCCATTACAACAAAAAATCCAACCTTGAACACTGATAATGACACTTGGAGAAGACAGCATGGATGCCAAAACTCAAAGCATCAATAACCAAATAATATACTGTATATTTGATCCGTTCAGCTGCTCCATAGTATCTCACGTCATGTCAATCACAAGAGCTAAGTTGGATTCGAGAATCGATCTTACTTTCCTACTGGATTTCTCGCCGATCGTTCTTAACTTGTTCTTCGTTTAAAATTTTATTCTCAAACAAGAATGGAAAGTATTGGAAAATTTTAAGACAATATTTCTATCTAAACGAATTATTATCACGATTTTTGGTACACAACAATCTGAAACGAAGAACTGTACAAATTATGTAACGGAAGTTTCTCTAGTTATTAGAATAATGTGATTAATTTTTCGTGTTATTAAGATAGAGTCGTTACTGAGGGTTTGGCGTGTTCAAGTGCACATAGGAAGTATATCCTGGTATTTGAAGAGTGAGAAAAACATTTTTTTAACGTTAGGTTTCCTATAACTAGTTTTCAGGATTAGCCAGAAGAAAAATGTTTTAACCATATCATTTGTTTAGCGGCGAGACTTCGCTATAGGCAACGAAGAAACAGTGAATAATACTCCGAAACTGTTTGCGAAAATATGGCTACTAAAAATTAAGGAGATCGTTATAATTTCTTAAACTATGGGAAAAACTGACAATAAAATTTGCTCACCTGCATCCCATTCCACAATCAAATATTTTAAATTACCAGAATAAACTGTTTTTGGTCGCCCAATTGAGCCATTGGTACATAAACATAAATTACATGTAAATGGAATGTGAGAAATTACTCATTTACTTTACTTTAGTTTAAGTGGCGTTTTGTAAATATATAAACTTAGTTCCCTGGATACCTAACTTTCTGAATTGTTGAAATCATAATAATAATAAATTGCTATGTTCACAATGAAATGTGTAAAAATGAAAACAAAAATCTTACATTCTTCAAAAGCTTCACTATAAATAATTTGTTTTAATCTCTGAATGGTAAAATAATTAAAACTTTACGACTTCCATGATAGGATAGGACTGAATCACTCACTTTTAACTAGTAGTTTCCCATATTGGTTGTTGAGTTACACATATCCAAATATTCAAATCAGTAGCAGAACTGTTGGGCGTTCCAAATTGGTAGTGAGAAAATGATCACTGATACTATATTTACTAAACAACTCTAACCCATGAAAACCATGGGCAAGAACAAACTTTCGACGAAGTACAGCCCATTTTCAAATACTGAACCCGAAAAAGATTTACAAGATTACCTCGTATTCATCTTTCTAGGATAAAAGAGATTGAATTTAAGAAATTCTCACTACTTCTGTAAGAAGTCCATTAATTAAATATTGTGCTATAATCAGTAAGTATCTGAGCAACATCTTGACTGGAGACCTACCTTTGGGTTCCGAAGAATATCAACTGCTATGCCACTGAGAGTGCTTTACAGATATTTTCCACACTTGAATTTTCGAGTAGATTGATGTTTAACCTTGCATTGGAACTATGTTATTTCTATATGTAAAGTCACCTCACAATGGTAAATTGAATCGACTCTTGATGTACACGTATCAAGTATTGAACTGGTCGGAAAGAATTTTGAAAATATACTTGAAAACAACTCTATTTCCAATTTGTATATGAAACTGTCTTGTTATACATATACTGGTAATTCTCAATCAGCAAAATAGAGGGTTGCCTCCAGTGATCGAAGTAAGACGGTACGTGGTGGTATGCCATATCGCATCTGTTTTTTTTTCAGTGATCAAGACATACTTTAATAAATCCATTCTTATACCAGTAATTGACAATTAGCTTTACACGTAAAAACATTTTATTTCTTACGTAGCAATAATTTGTAAGTTGACAACACCGACGTTTTTATCTTTTTTTGTTACCTTTTGTTCTTAAAATGAGGTGTCCTCAAAGAAGTTCATCTAGTTTATATTTTAATTGCCATAATGAATTGTTTCTTTTGTGTGTATGTGTGTGTGTGTGTGTCTTCTTGTCTTAATTCATATAAATGTCGTGTTTTGAGCATGGGCGGATTTATGGGTTGTCTGCTGTGGGGGAGGCTCTTACGGGGTTTGAAATATCTCTCATTCAAGTGGGGGTTCCGGAAGTTTTCCTGCAGGAACCTGTTAATATACAAACTCGGTTTTTGAGCATTTTCGTGTATAATTTTCTATATACAATAATACAACATAAGGGGATCTTTTAATTTATTTTTTTCGAGAAAGTTGTTGGCGATAGATCAAAATCTGTCCATGCCCCCCCCCCCCCCCTGTAAGTAAAGAGAAGCTCTCCAGTGGTTTTCAGTCATATGTAAATAGAAATGCAATTTTAAGACAACATACCCTCACTGTATTTCAACATTTAGATAGCCGGTATGTCGAATCAAAATCGTAATAAAACATACCGCCTCTGCTATTTTTCCCACTTCGAACACTGGTTGCCTCTATAGATAATTCAAAAAGCCATCTGCTCAGCTAAGATCCGAAGAGTAACGAACAAGCACAGGAAAATGCCCACATCTCTGGTTACTCCACTTTGTTTTCATGATTGATGTATGTTTGTTCTTTTAAAAAAAATACCTATACGGACTTAATCTTACTGGAAGTGTCAAGTAGGCTTATGCGGGGGTCTACATATTTTAGTATTTCATAGTTACCAAGATTTATGCATTATAAATACTTGCAATTGTATACAATAAAAATGTACTTACTTGGTTGTCCAGCCTGGGAGAAATTAGGCCTCATCTGCGGCCCTACTCCAGGCATCTGCTGACTTGTGAACACAGCACTCTGCTGCTGAGACATAAAAATATGACGCCACTCTGGCCCACCGCGGCCACCGATATTTATCCCATCAGGTCCAATGCTCACATTTGGAGGACGCTGTCCCCGAACAACACTATTAGCGTAAGTAGACCGACTCATCGCTGTTCCATTATTCATAGCATTCAGTCCTGCTTGAGGATAGTTCGTGCTCATGATACCCGGTGGCCTCATCATCGGACCCGATGGAGGCATTTGTTGAATCGGTTGCCCCATCCGCATTTGGGGTCTCATTTGGGCTGTACTAAACCTTTGTGACTGTCCCATCATCCCCATTACAGGAGGCGCTCCGCCCATTTGTTGCTGCATCATTTGGCTGGTTTTGTACTCTGGAGGAGGTGGGCGGGTCATACCAGACATTTGCTGCTGTTGTTGAAGCATTTGGGCTCGCATCATTTGCTGATGCATCATCTTCTGTTGTTGTAAGTCCATCGTCGGCGCTTGCTGACGTGCTGATGGTCGTTGACGCAATGACTGCTGAGTAAAGTTGATCGTTTGTGACTGGGACACAGAGAAATTATCTCCTTGGGCGGCTGCTTGCTGCTGTTGTTGGAAGAACATTCCCGAACTGGATTTGAGATCACCAGAAATTTGAAGATGTTGCCCTGCAGATACCTGAAAATAAAAAGAAAAAGGGTTTTGAAACGTCAAATATTTTCAGTGTTTTTTATTAGCAAGTTTCTAGTGCAGTCTATAATGAAACAAGCAATATACGAAAAATATCATAAAAACATCTAAATACCAAACGTCAAGGCTGGAAACAAAACGCTATCGTTGTATATCTCTCCTTTTGCGACTCAAGTGGCCGTAGCCTTAGAGAAAAAAGCGCAATTGACATACTTTGTATCTTCTGTTGGAAACGAGATTATTGTCCAGAAACTTTGGCCAGTAAGCAGGGGCGGATCCAGGACCGACTTCTGGGGGGGTATTTATATATATATAAAATGAGAAATTTTCCTCTTCTGGGGGGCGATCGCCCCCCCCTGGATCCGCCCCTGCCAGTAAGATAGTCATAGATTGAAGTTTCGTAATATCACTGTTGCTGACACGTGCCCTGTTAATAGAAATGGTAGGGTAATTCTGCTGATAAGAAATTGCTCTTATGTTTCTAATTAGAGACTAAATTCCGACTGTAAAAGTATTGTACTTCCAGAGATAAAAATACCAACAGCTATATACAATATACAATATCGAAGCGTGGATAAATCTGGCGTTGAACAACTATGCAAATCATGAGTATTAAGAACACTGAAGAGTCTGCACACAAATCTGCGACGAAAGTAATAACAAAAGTGGCAAGGGTAATTAATATTTCTAGTAGACTTTAGGATAATTTCCCATATTACAACTTAAGAAAGGGAGATGGAGGTGAATTTTATTATTTATTTATTTATTTATACATATTTCCGGGCATTATCGGGATCTTGGGATTTTAAGTCCGTCACGTATGAGGGATTACGTCTCTGGACCGAACCGAAGACATATACACAAAAATCACGCACCCGACAACAAAGAACACACAGTACTATGAGAAATATTGTCCAATTAGATAGTAGTAGTAATAATAATAATAATAATAATAATAATAATAATAATAATAATAATAATAATAAACCATGTGACAAGCTATAGCCTTTCATGGATTGAATCGCAAGGCAGTTTTAAGTTCTAGCAGCTAATGAAATACGTAATAAAATGTCTAGGAGATAACTTTCTATCTAAGCATTACTCGATTTCAGCAGTAACTTATAGATCTCAGTGAAAGGTTTCTGTGAAAAGTGGTGCTAGGAATTCCACTGAGTAGATATGTATGTATCAATAATTTCTCCTGTTTTCTAAGTATTTTATTTTTGTTATTATTACAATTATTGAACACTTTTGTTTTCCTATTTATCGTTCAGTCGCTACGTAGTACAAAGTTCGATGCTACGTAGTTTATATATATATATATATATTGCTGTAACTTACAATTTTACTGTAAAATTACTGAATTAAGTTACTAATTCTGTGGCTTGGGTCTAAAAGGACGAATGCCACTTTTTGCAAAAAGAGATGCTCTTCAATTTTAACGTCTGTAAATGGGTGTTTTCTTGTGCAAGAAGAGCAAATGTCAACACGAAATAGTTTGGACTATATACCATTCATATTAACACTTGTTTTTCTTGCACAAGAAAATATCCATTTATAGGGATTAAAATTTGACGAACATCTCATTTTTGCCCAAAAGGGACATTGGCCCTTTTAGACCCAACCTAAGGCACAGAATTGTTCTCTACTAACTATATATCCTTTTCTGCTATGCAATCAAAATGCTCTGTAGTTGGTATGTATAGTATAACACTCAGGGTAACTTTGTGAAGTACTTTTCACATTTATGTGAAAACATTGGGCGTTCGACAATGCCTTTTATATAATCTTAGTCCCATTTCTTCACTTTACCCGATTTAAAACACAACACACAAAAAATCTACCCGTTTTCGTACATTTTATAAAAGCATTTTTAAAATCATTACCTTTAAATTCAATATTTATTACGTTGAAAATTAATTTGTATAACTGATAATTGACAGCGAAAAATTTAGGAAAATTTTCAGGAAAAGGGATTTAGAAAATTTTGGTTATTTTTCTTTTCTTTTCTTGAGCGATTACCTATATCAATTTATTATATCTTTTACACCGAAAATCGCAATACAACAAAAGGTTTTGAGGATTCCTTTCGTATCATTATATAAGTCAATATTTAATTGCATTTTTAGCCACTGTGATAATTTTTCTTTATTTTTTTTTCTTTCTTTCAAAAGGTCAATATACAGTTGCAAGAGCAAACGACGAGCCAATTATGCATCAACTCCAGGCCCTGAAATCGTGCACCACGTTCTTGTAACTTGTAACGGGGCTCTGAGTCAGAGGACGGCCGACGGAGTGAGCTGTACCGGCTGCCACTCTACAGTGTTGCCAAATTGACTCCTCTACCATTGCCTGCCACTTATGTCACATCTATAAACTAAAACTACCTGTTGCTTCATGCTCTATATCCTACGTTTACCTTCTAAAGTGCACATATTTCTTATTAGAAAGTAGTAGAGATTGCAGTATTCAGGTAAAAATAACTTCACCAGTGTCCGGTGCTATAGACTCTTAGTCACAAACAATCAACAAAATATTGACTTGATTTCTTTCGATATCACCAACATTCTTGAAAAAAACTTTCTGCAGAAATCGTGAAATATCTGTCTCATATTTGTAATACAGCGAAACCTCAGTATAAGGGACACCGATAAGACAATGATTATTTGTAAATAAGAGGTGTTCATACAGAGCGATTACACAAATATATATAAATTAAATGATCGAAAATAAACATCAAAGAGTATTTCAGTAATAGTAAAAATTAGGCCTAACTTACTAACGGGACACATTACTAGTTTTAACCTAGCGAAACGGGCAAAGGTGCCCATATTGTTGTTTCCAAGGGGGAGCAAGAATACGCGACATTTCAAATATAGTTTCAAATTTTACTCTAACTATTCTAAAAATTCAATTGAGTTTTCGATATTCTGAAGTACAATTTCTTCAAGGGGCGAGCGCCCCACCTTGCCCCCCTAATAAACGCCCTTGGAAGCGGGTAATTAACGCTAGTTTCTAAATAAACTGAAGAAATATGACAAACTATAAAAGCACTGGGCGCTCTCAGTAGTTAGCTATAATCCACTATAATCAATCTTCCATTTTTTATTTCTTGCGATAAGGTGTTTTTACATTCAATCAGTTCTTGAAGTTCATCGCGAGTTCACAATATGAAATGTAAATCTCCTGGATGTTATACCGTCCATGTCAACTCTAGAGCATTTCTGGTTACATAACACAAGATATATATATATATATATATATATATATAGTAAGTAGAAAACAATATCATATCGTTACCTTAGATAGTAAAATGATAAGTTAGAACGAAAATTAGGTGAAAATATTCTTTTGTCATCAAGTTTACATATCTATACAAAATTTCAGATCAGGTTAACATGGAAGTACGCCAACGCGAGAAAAAAAATTAAGATTAGATTTCAGTTGACCAAGAAAAACTAATAATATTTGAAAATCAATATAACGTGAACATTGATAAATGCCTACATTCTTCTCACTGTATCACAGAATTGTTATCATTATTATAATAGAAAATAAAAACTTCCGCCATTTTATAAAGGGTTTTCGCCACCAAATGCGCTTTCGTTTGGTGATGTGAAGTTCACACAGAATCTCGATTTTATAACCTTTTAGACTGAAGTAGACCTAACTTGATATCTTATGCTCTTTACCAACATTGCAGAAATGTAGATATTATTGGAGAATATAAGCAACATGTTTGTGCGTACATGAAATCACCTAAACCCAGGCCCGAATTTAGGTAAGTGCTATTCTGTGTTCGAGCAGAAGGCGGAAGAATTTAGGGGCCGTAAAATTTAGATTTTTTCAAGATCCACAATAAAGTAATATTTAAAATTAGCAACCCGCAGAATCCCACGCAAGCGCGAGAAAATATGTTAATGTGTTTAATTCGCTCTAATTACCGTAGTTACTAATTAACTAGCTTATCGGATTATTTTTAAAAGTCATCCTCTCCCACCCCCTCCCCACGGGGGGAGGATTAACTTGAACATCATGAAAACTGACACCGTTAAACCCAGCGACCTTGAACACTATGAATTCAACATTAATATCTGTCGTTTACGATAACTTTTAAAATCTCGCCAGTCTCTGGGGGGAGTAGTATGACCTTGAAATTGAATTGGATTAAAACTCTCACTACTCATTGAGTTGAGTTGATTTTGAATTTAACGTCCCGTTCAGCAGCGAGGCTATATGAGACGTGGACCTACTGATTAACGTGGAATCCGAACCACATGAGCTCCCGCCGGGAATTGAACCCTCTCACTACTCATCTCAGCGACCCCAAAAACTATGGATTCAACTCTAATATTGGTCGTTTTCGGGGAAGGGGGATTATTTAGAGCACAGGGGCGGACAAGATATAAATACGGGCCTGCCTAAACCTAATGCTATCCAGAACTTTGCAAAATAAATATGTTCATAATGCTATAACAAGTAGTGGACGGCACCAAGAATACCGATGTCCGGAATCTTCCTTTAAAACTGTTTATCACCGTCATCAAGGTTCTAAAAATACTAACACAAACTCATTGTTGGGTTATATGTAAAAGTAACCTGTTAATACAGGCCCCAACTGACACATGTGGCCAATTTTAACGGGGTACCATCACCGTAATTCTACAAGTATGTTACGCATTTAACTAGTTGCCCTTTTATTAAATTTGTTTGCTTTTAGAAATTCTACCAGTATATCCCTGACATGCACAATAATGTTAAAGATGTGTATATTTGCTGGAAGAGATTTTGAAAGGAAAAAAAAAATCATAATATCACGACACTACGTTGTCAAGATTTGTCGCAGCTGTATGCAAGCTGTCAAGGTGAACAAGTCTTGCATGATGTTTAAAGATGAAACCAGTGCCGCGACAGTCAGCTAATGCCCAAGGACAGTCTCAACAGTCAATGCAACATTTTTTTTTCTCTTTCTTCAAAAGATTTTGTTTCTCTCCCAACTAGGCTTATATGTATCCATTTCGATGGTTTGTTATCTAGTCATACGCTTCAAGAAATGACCTTAAACTCGTATCAAAACCTTCACTGGATGGATGTTTCTGTAAGTTGGCATATACATGTCCCTATCCCTAGAACTGTAACACAAAGAGACGGAACTTCAGTCTAGTAAAAAGTCTGATACAATTAATGGCGATGGACGCTAATGTTCCGAATGCATATTTCCCACCTAAAACAAGAGGGTAAGGCATGTGTATAAAAAAATATCGCTGCTAATGTCTTTTTGCTTCTGTTTGAAAGCCTAACCCCTTTTAAGTTTTCCACTTTTTAACGTAAATTTTAGACATTCAGTCAAACAGCTACTACTTCCTTACTATTTATCGTAGGATCATAGTTCATACGTTAAAAAAAAAAAAATAGAGCATCCTTTCCAACGGTACCATTCGCTTGTCCGTATTATATACCAGAAACGGGGAAATCGGGAGTTTTTTTTTTTTCGAAAAAAAAATCAAAATTTTAGCCCCCCTTTAGCCTGGGCCTGGGTTCACGTAGAGATCTGAAAAACTCTTGAAAAATACGTAGTTATTGTACACAATGTGTGTGCAAAATTTCCATCAGATATCTTGAAAACAAAGGTCAGAAATTTTTTTTTGAAAATCTGAAGGTGACCCATATTATATTCTAAAAATTTCCTACAACATTACTATCTGGCTTAGGATCTTGGTTCAAACGTCATTTTCTTCGTATAAAGCGACCTTTCCAACAGTACTACTCTAACGTCGGTATCATACACCCGAACAGAGAAATTCGGAAAAAAGTGATTTTTTCCCCCTGAAAAATCACATCCTCGAAATATTTGTGCCCCTCAGCCCGGGTTCACGTAAAGATCTTTTAAAAAATTGAGAAATAGTCAAAGTTGCACACAATCCGTATGCAAAATTTCAATCTGACATCTTGAAAAGTGAGAGCATGAAATATTTTTGAAATCTGTCCCCTCCGCACCTACTTGGCGCCGCCAAGTTGACCATCCTGTTCCAAAAAGCATCTCGGGTGTTTTTAGGTCCATGCTTGACTTCACCAATAATAAAAAAATAAAGCTTAAATCCCTGTTACAGGACCTAAAGAAGGGTTAAAGACAACACTACTCTATGGTAACAAAAGTTAACCACAAATTCTAAAAGGACAAAGGAATTACAATGCAAGAAAGTTAGAAATAACTCAGAAAAGTGATCAATTACATGCACTGAAAAAGGGTTACAACTCGAAGACCAACAGCGTCATTTCAGAAGATTTTGCTTTGAAGAGGGAGACCCTTCGATATAAGTGGAGTTCACTTTTTTATTGATATATTATCCTATTGATTTGTAAATAAAGCTCAAACTCAGGGGATAATTTCTCTTCCGGTGCAATGTAAACATTCTGGAAGCGGGATTTTCCTTCTAGATAAAACTCAGAACTTACGGGAAAATACTTGTATTTATAAGTCACTGAATTAAGTGTTGATTTCTTTGCTTTTTTTTTTTTTTTAACTTTCACGAAAGGTGAAAGAACTATTCTTATACATAAAGGAAGAAAAGATACACATATTGCACATAACTTGACCAGAATTAAGCTTAGCTACACAAAAACAACTAGTTTTATCCAAGGTAAAATGATCTTATGGAATTCCGTGCATTCTAGTGCAGCGTCTTCATTATTATGAGAGAAAGAAGAAGAAGAATGCTTGTCTCTTGATGACTACGTCACGCAAATTATGCCAAGGTCTGTTAACTTCATTGAGAGAAAAGAACAAACAGCATTCCAAGGTATCCTACTTTAAAAATCTTTACCATGTGGCCATTTGATAGAATTACAAATACTGAGAACCTTATATTAGCACCGAGGCTATATGAGATGAGGACCTACAGCTTAAGGTGGAATCCGAACCATGTTATGCGTTCAAATTCTATCAAGGATTTCCCATCGAGAATCGAATCCGAGATCTCGTCCACCAAAGGCGCGCACGCTTGCCAGTAAACCATCGGGGAGGGTTAGCATCGAGTTTCTAAGTCCTATCCGAACCAACAGGAGGATTTAAAACACGAGACTGAAGTTCGAACGTGGAATGTTTCTGTTTCTTACCCGCAGTCCGTCTATGTTCACACGAATCCATAAGATGTTAGAATTAGGGATAGGAATTAGTTTTATTGGGCTTTCGACATCTATGGCCATGTTAATTCGTCACGTACAATCATGTCCAAAATTATTGTCGCATGTCTATAAAAATGTTGTTGTAGGAATATAATTTGATAACGAATTCGCCCGTTATTTCTTATAATGTTAGCATGTGTATAATCGGCAAAGACATGTATGTGGCAAATTTCATGTCAAAAGAGCAGTAAATAGGACCAATAAAACGAAAATAAAACTTTCTTGTCCATTTAGCAACATTTTGTTTTACTCACACTAATTTTCGTATTTATAATTCTTTTCCTATGAAATTTACCACAAATATACATTTCCTGGACGTATAGTAACAGTATTAAAAGTACCCTGCAAAATTATCAAATTATTTTCTTACAAGAAGACAGTTATAGATATGCGACAAACATTTTGGACATGAGTGTACATGAGGGATGACATCCCTCGGCGATCACACTATCCGGGGAAAGGGAAGGAAGGAAGTGGTATGGGACATGTGTTAGGTACCATCCCGGCATTTGTCTGGAGTGAATACGAAAAACCTCACTCAGGATGGCTGGCCTGAAAAAGCTCTTAACACTTTTTCGACAGTGTCCCCCACCAGGAATCGAACCCGGGACCGCTTGCACCAAACACAAGAGCGTTAGCGACTACGCTATGCGGGGCCACTCCATAAGAGTTCCTTTGTGGCTATATGGTCAGTATGCAGGCGCAGGAGACCCGGAATCGAGTCCCGGTGGAAGCTCGTGTGGTTCGGATTCCAAGTTAACCTGTTAAGTCCACGTCTCATATAGCTTCGCTAAATTACAAATCAACGAACAACCAACCAATAAATCGATAAATTCACGCTGGAATATCTTACTCTTAAAATAAATTATGATATGCAATATATTATTGTTATATATGTATTTTTAACAAACGTTTTGAAAAATAAAACTATCATATACGTAGTTTCAAATAGTCCGAAACGACCGGTGTACACATCAATTCTATGGATCTGTTTCAAGTTTTCTTGAATGACAACGCATAATTATTATTCCAGTGTCAAGTCAAACACTGTGTGTGGGGGTTTTCTCGGGGTTATTCCGTTTCCTCTCACTTTATTCATTCCACCATTTCATTCATTTCCCATCACCGTCCTCTTTAGACTAGCTAGCATAAACGTGGGACGTAAAATTCAAATATTTCATTTCTTTTTTTTCTTCAGTGTCAAGTATATATTGCACGGACTCGTCCTCCGAAAGTTCCAAGAAAAGTCCATTTTATCTGTTCCTTAAATAGAAACCTGAACTAAATCAAACTGCTTTATAAAAAGAACTGGATTTGATTTTTTTAAAACATCATTCTCGTATTAATGTCTGAGTGTTATGAATTAGGATGTTAAACGAAGCATTTTGATGAGATGATTGGAATAATATCTAAGATTACATTCAGGAGCGGATGCAGAAGATAAACACTGGGAGAGGTAACCAGAACTCAAATTATGATAACTATATTATGAGTTTACTATAAACTTTCAAAAATACAAAAAGCAATAACTAAAAATATTTTTGTTACTAAAAAACCTGGGGGGTCTAGGCCTCCGGCCTAGAGTTAGATCCGCCACTGATTACATCTTTATTAAACACTAAATTAAATGAGAGGGCATGGTGAATCAGTACCAGATCGCTTCCCTCTGATGGAAGAGGTCCCTGGTTCGAACCAGTCCATGTGGACTTGTGATCAATAATAATAATAATAATAATAATAATAATAATAATAATAATAATAATAATAATAATAATAATAATAATATAGTTCTTATTAAATCTGAAAGTATTCATTCCCCTCCTATAAATTTACTTTCGACGGTAAATCAAAGCAATAACGTACTTGACTGTGAGTCTGGTTGAACTGTTATAAACAATTGGAACATAGAAAGAAAATTGCGTCATAAATAATAGAAGACATACAGAAAATGAATATTAAGAAATAAGAAAATTACAGAAGGCTCCAATATTTAAAAACAAAACATTCAACCTTAAATCAAATGAGTGTGGGAAATAAGTGAGCGTAGCAGACGGAACGATGCAAATGTCAATTTAGAAATGTTTTCGCTTCAGCAGCTAGTAGTACTATTACAAATACAAACACAGTGAAAATTTTGAAACTACTAAATTAATTCTTTTATCTAAGTGGTATCGTTAAAAAGAAAGACAAGTTCGGCTTTGCGTTCTAACCCATTGGTGTGGTTGGACATGGGCGCGCCTTTTAATCCGTTGTTCCCTTTCTGTTATTTTGTATTTTCCTGTTCTCCTTGGTAGTGGTGGCATCTGTCGGCAGTTCAGAAAGACTCCGGTTGTGCAATACGCAATGAAACGAAACGAACGATATGTCTGTCGCCTAACTAAACTCAGAATGAAATCGCCGCGTTGCGCATGCGTGTTTGATAGAGCGATGACCTGCAAATTTCCGGTGTGGCTCGATGCCAGGATATCCAACAGGTGGCTCTAGTAGTGACTAGCTTACAGTACCGACCATTTGATCTCGCCAAAGGCGTGGTTTCGATGGTTACCCTTTGAATGCAAAATTGGGTAGTTTACAATTTGCAAATCTGCAACTGCAATACTTCCCAATCAAATCTTTCTTTATGTTTGAGACGGTAGAAAACCCAGCATCGGATTATTAATATTCATAAGAACTTCCTATCAATATAATTTGTTATTGGTTGTTGCAATATATAAAGTTCAAAATACATCTGTATCTTATCCGAGAATGAGGTTATTTATTTATACTGCCTCAAACTAAGATTTTTTTTTCTCATTTGGCTACATGAGAAAACGGAGCACAGTGTTTCAGTGATAGAGCGTGGAATTCCTTGCTCGATTTCCCGTCAAGTGAGAACTCCTTTGTGGCTAAGATGCTCGCGTACGCCCCTTTGGCATGAGACACCCGAGTTCAATTCCCGGCGGAAGCTCATGTGGTTTGGATGCCACGTTAATCAGTAGTCCCCGTTTCATATAGCCTCACTGCTGAAAGGGACGTTAAACTCAAAATCAACTCAATAAACTTTTCATCATATAAGTTTGTAGTGGCATGATCGTATCCGTAAGTTTTCTCCCATCGCCTAGCACATTATTTTTCCACAAATAGGGACCGCGGTGGCTCAGTGGTCGAGCGTTCACCTCTGGTGCGTGGGGTCCCTGGTTCGATCCCAGCTCGCACCAAGTAAACTTTGTGGTGGACAAACACCTTGTGTGTGGATTTTCTCGGGGTTCTCTCGTTTCCTCCCAATTTCTTCATTCCACCATTGCATTCGTTTCTCATCATTACTATCTCATTTAGCCTAGCCGGCAGAATCGTGGGACGTAAAACTGGAAGATTTTCCCCACCAATTCCTTTATAAGCATGCGTTAATCCGCCTTCAGCCTAAAGGCATAACGGTGAGACGTGGGAGGGGCTTATTCCGGCTTCGACCTTGCCAATAAGTCAGTATTCCTTATGAATGTTGGAATGGAATTTATATTAAGATAACTAAAGATCTCCTTAAGAGGGCACAGTGCTTAGTTTCGAGTGCTCACTTTTGGTGCGAGAGAGCACTGGTTTGATCCCCAGCCACGCAAGTTTGTGATGAATAACATCGTGTATGTGGGTTCTCCCGTTTCTTCCCATATTCTTCCACAATCATTTACTTTAGCCGTCTACTTTAGCCTAAAGCGCATCAGCATGAGACGTAAACCGAGAAAGTTCATTTCAATTAACTTTAATAAATGAAACAATTAAAAAAGGGACCAAACTTTCAACACCTATCACTTGATATCAGCAGAATTACTATGATATCTATGACAACTATGACGAATATGTATCTATGGGGTTTCCCTCCCAATTTTACATTCAGCCGTAAGGCACAGGGTGAAGCATGTTTAAATCCTTCCCGCTGATCTAGTAGCACCAATGGAAAACTATCTGCGATCAATCGTATTCGGCAAGCGGAGTCTTTGTTCCGTCTGTAGTTAACTTACTATCTTACTACATACCATAATGGGATACACTTTCATACAATAATTTTGTGTCTTCTTTTACCGGATATTGTTGACAACCACTAACAGCGTTCTCTCTCACAATATTATGTTTTACACAATGTCTCTAGTATCCGCAAACTAAATGCGAATAATTCGTTGAATGAACATTTCATATAATACGATAAATGTAGTGCTTCTTGCAGAATCTGAAGAGAAAATCAGTAAGATGTTATTAAACCTGAGGAACGGCTGTGAAGAATATGAGATAAAGAAATCGTTAGAAAAACAAAAGCCATTGTGTGTCAAATATAGAAGTAGGAAAAGAGAAAATAGAACATATGAATAGTTTTCGATACATGAAAAGTATCATTAGTGATGATCAGAGACCACATGTTGGGCAAAATGCCTATTCTTTAATATTAAAGATATCATTTTAAAAAATGTTTTAAAGTTTATATGGGGATTATAGTCTCAATTTAAGCCAATTTTTTGCCTATTTCGCCCACTCCTGCCTAAATAATTGCTTTGGTGCCTAATGTTACATATTCTTCAAAATAAGACTTTATTAGGAAAAATATATAATTTAGTATTTCAAGAAAGGATTCTGCCTCTTCCGAGAAATATAAGTGTTTGTAGGATAAGATGTAAAACTTTGGACTACTAAGTGTATTGGACTGTGTATAAAAAAATTGGACTGTTATGTGTAGTGATAAAGTGCTATAGAGAATGTTTTTATCAAATATACATAGAATACAAGTTAAGTTTCGCTTATATATACAATGAAGGTAAATACTCAATACAATAAAAAAATTAATTCAAGTCATAGATAATGTTCAAAGAACATAGGAACATACCTGTTTGTTAATATATATAGTAAAAGAAAATATTCACAAATAGACAGGTATGTTTCTATATTCTTTGAACATTATCTATGACTTGAATTTATTTTTTAATTGTATTGGGTATTTACCTTCATTGTTTCTAGTTACATTTTAGTGTCTATTTAACTGCCTATTTTTAGATTTTAAGTGCTTATTTGCCTGTCTATTTTCCAGGTTTTTAATGATGATATGAAATGCGAGCGGAAAATAAAAGCAAGGATAGGAATGACGAAAGAAGCCTCCAGAAGGAAGAAAACACTATTTTGTGGGACCTTGAATAAAGAGTTGAGAAAAAGACTCATAAAATGCTTCGTGTGGAGGATTGTTGTGTATGGGTCAGAAACATGGACATTATGCAAAAATAATGAAACGCGACTGGAAGCTTTCGAAATGTACAATGTGGAGAAAAATCGAGAGAATTAGCTAGGTCGAGGGCAAAATGAAGGAAAGGGTGTTTGAAATGGTGAGGAAAAAAGAACAATTGTAAATACCTATTATTAAGAAGACGAAGAGAAACTCGTCGGGACATTGGCTGATAAACTGTATCATGAAGGACCTGCTAGAGAGTATGGTGGCAGAAAAGAAAGGGAGAAGGCGATGGAGACTACAATTTATGGACGACATCAAAACAGAAAAAGCGTACGTCGAGACGAAGAGGTTAAAGGAAGGCCATGGAGCATAGAAGCTTCTCAGTTGCAGCAAGTGAGCTGCTAATAATGGAAGAATACCATTATGATGATGAGGAGGAGTGTTTTATTTTAGTTTCAACTTGTAGGTTTATATTTTTTAAAAGAGTTTTTCTCGAAAACTAGAAATAACGTTTTGGTGATCAGTCAACTACTTGGTTCAGCTCAGGATCTTTCCTAAGATCACTTCCAATTTATTACTTTTTAATTTTATTTATTTATTTACTACTGAATAGTAAAGATAATGAAATATATCAAAAATGCAGAAAGCGAGCCAGGTAGTATCTATAAAACGATACTACATGAGCTAATACAGTAGTTGTTTTCAATACCTTCTGTATAGTGTACAAATTTGGGTACTCAATAACTGTGACGTGATAAGTTGTTCATCTAAATTTCTAGTCAATAAGAAAAGGTCTTGAAGCGGTTGTTAGTTTATTTTAAACCGTTTTCTAGATACTGTCTCGCTCATTTTCGACATTCTCTATTAGTTATGTGGTAATCTCTGGTTAATCAAAATCATAAACGTAATACAGTAGTATTTCATTTAACTCTTTCTTGTGGTTGGCACCACTGTTCGTGACAGAATTTCTCAGCTCTTACCACGCAATTTTCTTTTCGATTCTAAAGCAGTGTTAGCCCAATCACAATCCTCACTACTACTACTACTACTAATGTAGTTAGTTGTATTAGTATTGGTGGTTTGTCCTAGTTAACAGGCCGTGCTTGCAAATGGTTTCGAAAGATTACAACTCACAAGACAATAACAATGGCATGTTTACACAGAAGCAAGTCTAAATAATTATCAGTAGCCGTTCCTAATAATGTGTAATCAAATGTGTGAGTCTCATGGTAATATAGGTACTAATCCAACAGAAAAGGTGTTTCTAATATGAATACAATCTCTTAATTACCAAAAAGGAACTTCAAGCCAGGTCCGCAATTATATATATATATATATATATATATATATATATATATATATATATATAGTGGCGGATCCAGGATATGATCAAGGGAGGGGCTAAACCATAGTTTGCAGCATCCAGTGTAAAGCAGGATTGAAGCCCATTTTATTTTATCCAGTGTATACCCGAGAATCAAGGGGGAAGCTATAGCCCCCCTTGGATCCACGCCTGTATTATATATATTTAAAAAGTACTGCAGAAACCAAAGAAAAATATTTTATGTGTAATCTACAAACTAAAGCGACCAATAAGACAGGGGAAGACATTTTTGGGACTGGAGATGATTGAGTTCACCTTACATTCAATTGTTATTGCGCCCAAACTTTCGCCCAACTAACATTGTCCCACTATGTTAGTTGTTACACAGGGCAAGAACTCTCCCCCCCCCCCTTACCAACCCAACCAAAACGCACCCCGACTACACCTGAGATTGGCATCACACATTAACTCTCCTATTCCATTTTTTTTTCTTCAAGTGGTAAAGCTTGATTTTAAAATTGTAGTGCCTAATTTAATTTTCAATACAAGATAAAACACCAAACTAATTAGTATTTGATTGAGAAATTATCTGGCCAAGGAAGGGTCTGAATGGAGCACGCGAGTTGCCGAACGACATGTATCAGATATGAAAGAGGGTGTGAAACTATGTGCATATGCAAATTTATAGCGGCTGAGGGCAACATGGAAAAGCAGAAGAACCGGAAGAAATATGGCCGACTTTTGGGCCCAGCAATAGACAAAGCTAAGGAATCACTAGTTCTACGCGTGAATGGTCTCAGTAAGTAAGGTCAAATGTTTAGTAATAGATGCATGATAAAATCTGCTATATGTAATGAACATCATGGCTGCCATATTAAGTAGCCATCTTGAATTCGGATTCACACTGTAAAAGAGAAAGTGGGTAATGTGGCATATGAAACAGCACTGAAATTTTACCAGAAATTCATTGGTATTAACCAACTTGTAGTAACTTTATCGCGAGTGGAGAAGTAACATGCAAGAAAGTCGTGATGGGAGATTTGAACAAACTTCGGAATAACCTGTTGGAATGATGTTGGCACATGATGCAGATCTAGAAAAAAGATTACAAAGAGCATTTGCCCATGCAAAGAGCTGGTAATATTGCAGATGGATAGTTGTTGTCACGTTAGAATACCCGACACAAAGGAGGGGTGGGGATTACAGTTACAATTACGACGCGGTTCTTCTCAAAGAAAATAACATGTATCATCACATAAGCAAGTATACTGATAGAGGTACATAGCAATCGATGAAGGACAGTTGATGTGAAGAGTATCTATAAGAGTGTGATGAAAACACAAGAGCTGTTTTCATCCGACATGCTATCGTTTATCTCTAACGTTTGTTATTCTTCGACCACTACCAATATTCACCAAAAACTACATTTCTGATCTACACAGGGATTATTGTCGCACGTCCCAAACTCATGCACTAATTAACCTTCCTACCAACCACTCTATCTTACTTGATTACTTCACTGATAACGCATATATAAGCTAATGAGCTTTCTTTCGTATTTTCTGTCTGCAAACAGCACACAGAGTAGGTGGCACGGACTCATCTTTACTCTCTTCTTTCTCTGTCTCTTACTTGCAACTATTCTGCATATAAACCTAGTTTTCTTTTGGTCTGTATACAAACTAGAGTTCTCCAAGCTCAAGTTTTTGCGTCATACTAGTGAGACTATAACAGTTTATATGCGTCCTTCTTGAATGTTACTTCTCAACTCGCAATAGTTAGTACCAATGTATTCCTGATAAAATTCCAGTGCTATTTCATATGCCACATGACTTACTTTCTCTTTTACAGTGTGAATCCGAATTCAAGATGGCCACTTTCAATATGGCGGCCATGATGTTCATTATATATAGCAGATTTTATCATGCATCTACTACTAAACATTTGACCTTACTTACTGAGACCATTCACGCGTAGAACTAGTGATTCCTTAGCTTTCTCTGTTGCTGGGCCCTACGGCCGGCCATACTTCTTCCGGCTCTCCTGCTTTTCCATGTTGCCCTTAGCCGCTACAAATTTGCATATGCACATAGTTTCACACCCTCTTTCATATCTGATACATGTCGTCCGGCAACTCGAGTACCCCATTCGGACCCTTCCCTGGTGAGAGTAGCACGCGTGACATATTTTTAATCTTATTATAATAACTGCAAATCACAATATTTTTGAAATTATATCGGGATGTGCATATATGTAGAATGAATCAACTTGCTTTAAAATTGAATATTTAATTATGACAAACAGTCAAGCTGTTGTTTCGAGTATTATACTCGCACATTTTGCAAATCTCTTAAACCGATGCATGGTAAATGAAAATACAAAAGCGAAGGAACTAAAATTTAACTCTGCGGGCTACTTTAGTTCTTTACAATGTCCTCGAAAGATAGCTTTGAAGAACCGAGCATCGTTGCCCGTGAAAATTTTAACGGATCGACTCAATTTACGAACTCAGCCGAGATAATTGTTCTACCTAACGGAGCACCGTTACTCGTAAAAATTTTAAAGAACTAACAATTTACAAACTCAGCCGAGATAATCGTTACCGAGCACTGTTACCCGTGAAAATTTTAACAAATTGATTCAATTTACGAACTCAGCCGAGATAAATGTTCTACCTAACCGAGCACCGTTACCCGTGAAAATTTTAACGGATTGACTCAATTTACGAACTCGCCCGAGATAATCGTTCTACCTAACCGAGCACCTTTACCCGTGAAAATTTTAAAGGACTAACAATTTACAAACTCAGTCGAGATAATCGTTCTAACTAACCGAGCACCGTTATCCGTGAAAATTTTAACGGATTGACTCAATTTACGAACTCGGCCGAGATAATCGTTCTAGCTGGTATTCAATATGATTTTTTCTTAATCTATTACGTAATTCTGTCAAGCTACAAAAGGCATTATAGAAATAAAAATAAAACAAAGACTAGCGAAAATATTGCGTATCTTGAATATGACCTCCTCACCCATACAACTAGGAAATTAACAAACATTTAGCTGATAAAATATTCTTTGTCTTAAAGACTTTATAGTTTTAAAAGTAAAAATCTTAAGCTAAAACAACTGTCGTAATTGACAATGACAAAAGATTAAAGTTCACTTCGTTGTATCGCTTCAAATGTTCATTTCTGTTAGCAACAGCCTGAAGTAGATGTATCAGGGTTGGAATTTTTTTCAACTAGAATGCACCAAATTGGGTAATAAAATATATTGAATTTTACCAACCTAAACCTCTCTCTAGCATTACAATCTGCAAAATGCTATAATTGTGGCTATGGGGACGAAGTTTTTTAGCTGAGTGGTAATGTGTGGTCATCATATCGGTTCCCTTCACTATTATTTCTAGCTATCTAGACAAACTTGTTACTTCTTAATTTAGCCAGGTTTCCAGTTACTTTCCAAACTATACACCTCCACTAGGAATCGAACCCGAGGTCACTAGCCCCGAAGGTCATTTGGTTGTGTACACATTTTCTTTATAAAAATGGAGTATTTTTATCTACAAAGTCATAAAAAAAACATTCCAATGAACGATATCTTCATTTTTGAAGTACTATGATATCTCCCGAAGGAACTGTCAATGCACGGGGATATAAAAGTAATACTGCAAAATTACTAGTAATCCACATTGAGCGCAATTGGAAATATGGGCCCTGGAGGGATCTCGTAGTTCGGGGGGGGGGGGAATTGACTACACACTCATACACAATGAAGATTCACAGTTTCCCGTCAAACTAAATAATCGAATTGACGGTTTCTTCCCGGTTCAAAATTTTCCTCTTTCACAGTTCCAAAGCAAATTTTTGGGATTCGAGACTTTTATTTTTTTAAATTTTTTTTAATTAATTGGAGAATTCTCTAGATTTTCAAGTTTGATAACGAAATTTACAGCTTTTCCATCTTTTTCATAGTAATACGAAATCCACGACTTATTCACGATTGAGTGGATACCCTGTGACTTCAGAGGTGGCCCATGAGAAAACTGTCCTCCAAGACAAATATTCGATTATGCTCAACGCGAGTTGCTAATATTTTCCCTCTCTGTGTATTGAAAGTATCTCCAGGAAAATCTAAAATCATCACTTCTCCATGAACAATGCACTATCAGACAATCACTACATGAGACGTGGACCTACTGATTAACTTGGAATCCAAACCACATGAGCTCCCGCCAGGAACGAACCCAGCTCTCCCACGCCAAAGGCGTATATGCTAACCGCTTAGCCACGAAGGAGCTCTAATGAACCTTTGAATGTGGATATTCACTATCTTCCACTGACATTTGAAAGGTTGGAGTATGAATCCATCAGTCTCATCCTGACTGAGTTATACTCATGGAGTCCCTCCAAGAACATCTTAGGATGGTACTCCTTAACACATTTAAAATCCCATAGCTGTCTCTTGAACTCTTATACTAAACAACTATTTCAGTTCACTGAATGTTCGTATGCGAATTATGTTATTTCATGTATTAAAATATTGTAAAAGAAAGCGGAAATCAGTAGCTTCCCAACGAATATCTCTCATGTAAAAAATACCCTAAGATCACAGTAATTTATATCTAGTTTCCACCGCTGAACTGCATATACAACCGATAATGTAGCGAACGGAAGCTGGAGTGGCGGCGATGTTGCCACACATTTCGACCTCGACACATCGAGATTGTATAAGCAGTGAAGTCTGTTTTGAGGGAAATTGCCTTCTGCGCACGCGTAGCTCCGCCTCGAAGGCTGGTCTTCATCTCCTCTGGGTGCCAGGAGATTAATTGGTCGCTCCGTCTCATTAGGCGAGCCAACGCTAGCAGAAAAGTGCTCTCATAGCAATGATGATCCTGTGGCGCGCGCGCCCGCGCGCTCTTTCTCTCCCGAACGAGTCAACAGGTGATCATCTCCTGTGCCCGTCGGTCGACAGCTAAATACCGGTTAATTTTCAAACAGCTAAAATGGATGGCAGTGGTGCGTTTTGGATCAATCAATAAATAGCACTATAGTCTCCTTTCTGTTGCTCGTATCCAATTCGCCTTTTGACTCCAAAAGCGTGAAATTACGGTTCACTTAAAATACAATGCTTTTTTAACTAAACAAATCGATAACCAAGAAATTCGCGCCAGCACAAGAGATTTTTAAAAATACTACCTTGTTGAGTAGAATATCAAACCTTGTAAAAATCATTATTTCATACAGTGTATTGAGAGACAATGTAGGTCATGTTCCAGTAATATCTAGAGCCGCTTGAAAATTTCAATAGTTGTTAATGTTTGCGTAGAAAATGCTCCTACAAATTTGATTTTTATTTAGGTGATAGACATGTTAAGAACATATAAATACTCTACCCGTGAAGTCCGGTTTCAGTGAGCCCCTCCCCCTCCAAAAAAAAAAAAAAAAAAAATCATTGCAAAGTCTGGCAAAGGACGACGATACTGGGATGGAGGGAGGAGTGTCTTTCAGGATCTGGATATCTTTGTTTGGTTATATCACAACAAAACACATATACTGGATGGTTCGAACCGCGGCCAAGTAAGTTTGTGGTGGATAGCATTGTGTCCGTGGGCTTTCTCGGGATATTCCCGTTTCCTCCCACTTTCTCATTCCACCAATTCTTATATCATCATTCACTTGCTTTAATCATAGTCTTCTTTAGCCTAACGGACATAATCGTGGGACGTTAAGCTGAAAATGTTCATTTTCATACACATATTTGAACACTCCACACCACAATTATATAGAAATTGATCCTACTTGTTCTAACCCCGGACTTGAGGGGAGTGGGGGGGGGGGGTGGAAGTGTGCCTGTAGCACAATAGGAAGGGACTCCGGTTAAGAAAACTAGCAATCATAATGTGCTGACCACAGATTCCGCAAACTTAAATCATCGGTGGGTCGACTTAATCCCTTTGAAACTTCGTGGCAGAAAGTTAGATTTTAGACGTCAGAGCATAGCAGTAACATTATTTAATTTATAACATGAAACGAAGAAAATATTCCTCTACAAATAAATATTTTATTTTAATTTCGGATGCGTGTGAGATAACCTGCTATGATTTTCAATTATTCGTATCAGTTTCTGTTGAAGATTACACACGAGATACAGTAGTTTTCAAATACTCTGGTATTACAGCCTAAAGAACGGTCAGTTTTTTTTTTTTTTTTTTTTTTTTTAATACTTCGGTAGTATGGTAAGCGCAACCATTCCCGTTAGATTTACTATTGGCCTCCTAGACAGAAGTTTTCTTAACTCAATTATTTCTTTTTTTATTGAAATTCAGCGTCTTTTAAGTACCGAGGCTACATGAGATGTGAACCTACAGTTTAAGCTGAAATCCGAACGAACGACTGTAATGTATCCAAATTTCAATGCTTTCAGGGAATCGAACCCGGAACCCCGTACGCGCGTTAGACCAACCGCGAGGGTTTATTTTACTTCACTTAGCTCCAAAAAAAAAAAAAAAAAAAACTGCTAGATCAACATAATTGCATGTATCAAACCCAGCACCACATGCATACTAATAATTCGTCTTATTTTTATTTTATTTATTTTTCTTGAAAATTTTGTTAATAGTTTATTACAAAAGTTCAAGATGAAGTCAGTTTAAGACCAATGCATACTGAAATTACTAAGATAAGGACGTAAACACAAATTTTCGAAAAAAAGAAAAGAAAAAAAGACGGACAAAGGCGGATCTAGACTGGGGCCGGGAGATCCTGAGTAACAATAATAATAATAATAATAATAATAATAATAATAATAATAATAATAATAATAATAATAATAATAATAATAATAATAATAATAATAATAATGGAAGCTATTACTTATATACTTATATAGAGTATACCTATCATAGTCTGGGTTCTGGTTGTCTCCCCCCCCCTCCCATCCAGTTTTTATTTTATCTATCCGCCTCTGAACATGGATCTATATAATTTTCAGTGTTCTTCCTGTGTGCCTGAGAGAATGACTTAATATTCAGACCTTTGATCATCACAAATTTTATAATCAGCCTCCAATCACTCAGTAAACAGCTCAGCCAAGTTCAAAAACTGTTTATAAATTGAGTTTATATAAAAGACGAAACATTTGAGTCATTTTTCAGCTTTCATTCAAATTATTCTACCATGTTTTGGAGAATTGATTGTAATTATTATTTTAATATTTTTCCTTCTCTTTCCTTCGGTCAATATTACTAAACACATATGAAATGAAAAAAAATCTCAATATTTAGTTTGAAGTTTATTCAATACAAAGTTTACGTAATCGCGTTTATTTATTTATTTGCGTACCTGGTATTTATTATTACTTGCTTGCGCTTTTGCAGTTTAAAACTAATTTCACAATTCATTTTATTTCAGTAGCCTGTACCCCTATAATGGTCTTTCAAGCTCTCAGGAGGGCGCTCCAGTTTGGAACCACTGGTGTATTAAATGTGTTAAAGAAATACACAACATTGTGATTTATCTTCTAAATTTGAAACAACAATACCTACTGAAAAAAATATATATATATTAAAAGTCAGAACTTTGTTTGAATTGAAGCGCTCTTTCGTGTGATCCTGGATTCGAACTCGGTTACTAACTTCGATCAGATTTCACTTAAGGGACTTCACTAGAGGGAAATTAAACTATCGCTAACTTTAGAGTTCTTCTGTAATATTTTCGAAGCAAATAAAAATATTCGAAAAGCAGAAACGTAGTGAACTAGACAATACGATTTTGCATGTGATACCGTTATCACAACTCATCAATCTACTTTCGATTTGCAACTGTAGATAGATTTAGCATTTTTTGCGGATTCTGTAAATAGCGTCATATCAAAAGCAGATAGATGAACTGTGGTAAAGGTATCACATGTACAATCGTATTGTTTAGTTCACTACGTTTTTGCTTTTCGAATATTTTTATTTGTTTTGAGGATATTACAGAAAAACGAAATTAGCGGTAGTTTAATTTCGCTATAGTGAAGACACTTAAGGTTGATGTAAAGGGACAAGTATTGCCGCAAGATGTCACTACAGTCTTCGTATCTCTCTCATGTATTTTTCACCTTTCACGAAAATTTACAAATTCTCTTACAATCCGTGCCTATTTTTTATTTAGAATTTTCTTCATTGTTGAAACAGTTACACTGTTAAAGGCTTGGATATCCGTTTCAACATTCAAGCCATTCCAACAATAAAGAAATTGCTAAATAAAAAATCGGCACGGATTGTTCCTTTGGATAGATTATGAAGTTCCTTCTCTAAAAAAATTGAAGTCTCTAGATTGAAATTTATAAGAGAAATCGTGAATTTTCGTGAAAGGTAAAAAATACATGAGAGAAATACGAAGACCGTAGTGACATCTAGGGACGAAACCTGTCCCTTTAAACTAACCTTAAGATAATAGGTCCTGTCCCATACAGTCTCGAGACTCTAATTGACAACTTGAAGCATGCTTTCCTACCCTTGTCATTAATCTTACTTCAGATACACGTAACTGGATCTAGAAGCGATTGATGCACTGATCCATTCAACTTCGACTGGCGCCGCCCATACTAGACTCGGACAATATTAAAATCAAACTAACTCTTGTTTAGAAGCAACTTTACTTGTCGAATTAATACGCCGTCTTATTTCTATAATCAATGATACGCCTGGTATTTCTTAAAACACAACTTTATCTTGTTCGTGCTTCCATAAAACGTAAACTTTCCACTGCACTGCTCTAACAGTGCTTTAAATTATATTCGTCTGTAACCGCCGGCTTCTGCCGCACGTATTCGTCCTTGGTTCGATTCTGTCACGTGACAACTTCTCAGGGCCACGTGCTGCACACGAGTCGCAAGTTCCCTTCGTTCTGTAGTTTAGTTTAGTTTAGTTGCAGCTTCGCGAAGAGTAGGCAGACGAAACCACTCAAAACTAGCGGGAGCGAGGATGCAAGGTTGCTAACTATAATATATTGTAACTAAAAGGTTCAATTTATAGTTAATTCGTTAAGTAATTGGGAGTTTTGAACATTCCATTTTCAGAGCCGGTGTTGTATGGGACGAAACATGCTCTCTGGAGTGGAATTCTTTTCTAATTAGTAGTGAGTCTCGAGGGAAATCTTATCAGTAAAAATGAAATGTTATCGCTACAACCTACGGAAAGTAGGCTTCGTACAACTTCAGAAAACTGAATACAAAAATTAGTACATTAGGTAAGCGTTCTTTCCTTAGCATATAGCGATAAAATCTATTTTTTCCAAATATGATTTCCCTCAAGAGCCGCCAGTAACCCCCAACAGAAATCATAGCTGAGACAACGCACATAAACCACGCATATTAGACACTTCGCCACGAAAGAGCTCTTTATGAAATGAAATGAAATTCCTAATTTAACGACCGCCTCTCCCACGTATATGTCCTTTAGTCTAAAAGAGACTGATGATTAATGAAAATGAATGATTGTAAAAGAATTAGTGAATTAATGAGTGGGAGGAGGACGGGAAAACCCAAGGTCATGATGTCCACAGTCTCGCATCGAACTAGGGATTCTTCGTGCCAAAGATAAAAAGGCCTACCACTGAGCCAACGTTCCTCCGAAAGAGCTCGTTAGTTCTCATGAATATAAATCATCTTCCAACATCAAGTTTATATGGGATATTGACCTATCTGCAAGGTCGCAGACAGGGAAGGTTAAACTGTCCATGAATTCTCGATATTAACACGGATTAATATATTTTCCAAATTATTTTAACCTTTTCTCCAACTAGTTTCTCCAGTAGACAAGGGCGCCGATTTTTCTGTAAATTTGGGAATGGGGGAGCATTCACATGCGGAAGGCATATATGAGAATTTTAAGACAAATTGCATTCAAATTACGCCAAATATTGTATATTTATAAATACAATTCGGGGGGCCCACATGAGCTTTGGGGGCCGCCCTCCCAGGATCGGCGCCCTTGCAGCAGATATATATATCATGCTAGCTATGGGCATCCTCCTCACCAAATCTCAGTACACCATATTCCGCCACGAACTACCAGCTCTCAGTACACCAAATTTCGCCAGTAGCCTATCTGCATTCACTACACCACACACTATTAGCGCTCACAGATATTTATAGATTCCTGTACATAAATTACAAACTATAACGATTAATCAAGGTGATTCAGTGATAGAGCGCTCTCCTCTTATATGAGGGGTTCCTGGTTCGTTTCCAGTTCATGTGAGTTTGTGAGGGACAATATTGTGTCTATGAATTTTCTGGAATTTCTCCTGTTTCCTCCACATTTTCATAACACCAATTATTTAATAATTGCTCACTTCTAATGATCATCCATCTTCTTTAGCCTAAGGGAATAACAGTGGGACTTCTTTTTTTTTAAATCTTAAGGCACAGAAGGCCTTTGACAGAAGTTGTTCTACATAAATTTAACACTCCTTTCTGCATGAAGATTATATGTGATGTGGAATCTAGAGCTTATCGTGGAACCTCAACCACATGAGCTCAACTGGAAATGAAACCAAGTTATCACACGTCAAGGCTGATGCATTAATCTCTTACCCCAGAGAGGTAGTATTTTATCCAGGTATGTTGGGCACGGGAGGGGGGGGGCGAGATTTAGCCCAAAGTACTAGAAGTCTCACCAAAGTTTTGACAGTACAACGTAGTATGTAGGTCAGGGCGCAAAATTTCCGGTCGCCATTGGTGACTAGAAATTTAGAGCTGGCGACCAATGTTCAGTAGGAATTGTTTCGGCCTAAACTCACAGGGTTGCCAGTTTCTGTTTCGCACGAAAATAATTGTTACTGAGTGAGAGAAAACACGGAATGTGAAGTCTTCACAATGTTGTAATTCGTCTCTACGAGATTCCTAAATTTGCTTCCAATTGTCACATTTTGTGCAGTTTTACCTGTGAGTACTGCTTCTTGTGAGAGAAGCTTCAGCAGTCCCAACAGACTGCCTACAGGAATTCACTGAAGACTGACACACTGGGTGATTTGCTGACAATTTTCATCAATGGCCCTTCACTTAAGGACTTTGATCTGAAAACTGCAGTCGACAACTGGTACTTCAGTGCAAAGACAGTGTTACACAAACGTGAAGTCTTAAGGTAAGATATTTTTTAACATGTATATCAATTGTCCAATTCAAAATTGCTTATCCTGAATCTTAATTGTCTGGGTTTGAAATGTTATGCTCTGATGTGATCTCTTTCTTTGTGAAACCAAAGGATGTGGGTGGGTGACCAGTGACATATTTAGGGGGGCTTCCGGGCTTAAGACCCCCCGAAATTTTATTTACTATAGTAAAATATTTGGAACATCTTGCAGAATTTTCACATTTTCAGGCAAAGCCCCCGAAAAAGTCAGCAAAGCCCCCCGAAACAAAATTGTAAATACGTCACTGCTGGTGACCCTCTTGTTTGGATTGGCGGGTGCGTCTGACTTTGAAATATTGCGCCCTGATGTAGGTGATCAATATGGTTTTCTCCTAGAGCTTTAAATAATATTTGTATTTATTTTGTAATAACTTGAAAAAAATCTGGCCGGGCACTGGATTCGACGCCGGACCCTCTTGATTGTAAAGAATAAATACAATTAGCCTATACTCACTCGGTAAATCTTGCCGAGTCTCCTGCGATTTGTCTCGAGGGAGACTATCATTCGATCCTAACTGGTTCTGGTAGCACATTATAGTTTGTATCAGCGGCGCTGATTACTGTATATCTTTGAAGAGGGAGGGAAGCGTACACGCACGTGTGCTTCCCATAGTTATTCAAACAAATATCCAAGCAGGAATATCTCGATTCTGGGCCTCCCTAGCATTAGTGCTCATGGTTCGGGTCCCTAGATCCATGTTCGTGCCTTTATACTCTCAGTGCTGAAAAAGAATTTTAAACTTCAAAACAAGCAAAGTAAACGTTGTAAGAAAATAATAATTATTGCTTCTTAGCCTTATATAATCGGTAATAAAATTATACGGTTGCAGCGTTTCTCAAGATAAGAAGAGCCATTAAACCATCAGATGAAAACAACACTTTCTCACATAAACGATTATGCTATGCAACCAGTTAATAAGGAATCAAACACTCTATTGAATTCCGCTTTGAGCGCAACAATGTGTCCATTGTCTAGACCATTTTCTCCTCGTTGAAGCAAAACGGTGCATCCTGACGTTTTGCCAGTGACGTAGCGCAAAAGAACAATGACGTCACAAGCCTTGCTGTTTTCACTCCGCTCGTGCGAGGCGCAGGAATGTGCAAGAAAAGCACTCACTATCTCTTGACTGGTAAAATCACCTGTTATACAAGGCGTGGCGGTACTCATAGTATCTGGCAACATCGCAGCAAACAACAGGCCGGAAGTGTCGTCACACGACTAGCGGCCGACGCGAAACCATGACCGATCAGGATTGCCAATTTCGCGGTTTTACACTAGATTTTGTAGAGCGCACAGTTGTTTGTTTTGCTGCTAGATTTGGCTATTACAGAAGGAATGTGTCCATTTTTGTTTTGTCTTTTATTTCTAGTTTTTATTTTCGGGCAAATATCAGAAGTAAAGAATCTTCCAACCATGAAGAAAACCGAACTGGAGCTTTCACAGAGTTACATAATTCATGATTTCTACCAGTGGTGTACGCAGAAATTCGTCAAGGGGTTGAAAGCTTCTAGCTCCCACTTTCATACAATTTCGGGAGTTTATATACATATTAACACGATGTTTATTTTTGAATAATATATTTCTCAAGGGGCATTCAAATTCCGAAATCGCCCTTTGCGTACGCCACTGATTTCTACGTTTCGAAAAGTTTTTTTTTTTTTTTTTTTTTATGATTCTATCATTTGTTCGTACACAGGGATAGAGATTTCGACAACAAAACTTTTTTTTTTCATTTTCCAACTACATCCAAAAAAAAAAAAAAATACTGATAGCATTTTATATCGTATCAATAAATATACAAATAAAATCAATGTCCTGTGTCGCCTTTTCAAACAAAACGGCTCAACCGTTTGAAATTAAGTTTTGAATACTTAAGCGCTTGAGTCGAAAGGTGCTTTTAACGTTTCAGTTGGTAACTAATTCTCCATAAGCTGAGATAATTCAACATAGTTGTGCACTGCATTGTAATGGGGTCAATCTCTTATTGCTTTGACTGGATAGTGTGCATTAGCACCAATGTTGTAAGAGAGAACCGTGAGGCCACCCACTTACAAAAAAAAAAAAAAAAAAAAAAAAAGCGCTATTGCCCTATTTATTCTTTACGATTCTCTTTATTTCGATTATTTCTTTATTTTCTTATCATCATTAACAGTTACGATGATTTTGTTCATATTTCATTTAATAACTCTCCCTACAGTGTCATATGGCTCACGACTGAATCTTTAAAATTAACTCAGGGTACATGACTGTAGAATTGCATTTACCTTAGGCTATTAGAAGAATACCTTATACATATTTCAGAATTCGACAACTAACTATAAGACGGAATACTTAATTCTCTATATTGTACATGAAATGTCGAAATCAGGTACGTCATTTGGGAAGGGCGCATAGGTCAATTGAACCCCCCTTTCTTGAGTGAGAAATTCAAATACATAGTTTCTAATCAATTGTATACAGTACTAATATATTAATAAAAGACTTAAATTCTTATGTTGGTGGAGTCTTTCCCTCTTTTCCCACAAGTAAAATCTGAAGTGATGCTGCTGGTCTAAATCCAGTACCTTTTAGTTCAGGTCACGCGTTTATTCTCTATATCAATATTTAAAACTAAATAATTTCGAATATGTTGCTTATTTACAACTTCTAAACAATACTTTGTCCCTCAGCAGTTTTTCAGACCGCAATAAAACTTATGTATACAGGGTGCCTCAGAAGTCCCCTCTGTAATTATCAGAGTTACAACAAAATATAAGAGAGGAAACCGTCTCCAAATATGATGTTTTGAATCTAAAGTGAAGGATTTTTTTAAAGTCGGACAAGCAGTTTGGGCTGTACACTCTTTACGCATCCAATGTTAAATGAAAATGCAACGTTGCCATTTACATAGACCCACAATGTAACTGAATGAAGTTACTGTCATTTACGCCTCCAGCCCCATTTCAAATATGTCCCCATTCACCATACTCTTACTTAGCGTAAAAGACAGTAACTTCATTCAGTCATGTTGTGGGTCCAGGTAAACGGCAACATTGCATTTTCATTTAACATTGGGCGCATAGAGTGTATATCCTAAAAGGCTCGTCCGATTTAAAAAAAAAAAATCCTTCACTTTAGATTGAAAACACCATATTGGGAGACGGTTTTCCCTCTTAACATTTTGTTGTAACTGATAATAACAGTTACCCTATGTCAGGGGACTTTTGAGACACCCTGTATAATTACTAGATCAACAGTATATTATTGTAATGCACATAATGCTTCTGTGGAAGTATGGTGGATCAACTGTACAACACTCATGTCGGGTACAAAAAGTAACTGGTTCGACCCCAGGTAATGTCAGTTTGTGATGGCAACATTATGTCAGAGATGTTCCCTTAGGGTTTTCCATAAACGCTTCCGTATCATTTACTTTTATTTACCATATATCTCCATTACTATAATCTTAGGATGTTAACCGTCGGGCGTAAAATAAAGACTATTTCATTTCAGCAATGCCTCTGTAGATACAATTCATCTTTTATCGTAGACGTTTACGTTTCGCAAGTGGAGGTTTCAAGCTCGCATTCTGTAGCACACTGTAATGATTGGTGTTCCTCGGTTCTACCAGGCAAATACTATGATGTTACATTTAAATACAGGGTGGATCATTTATCTTGGAACGTCCTTGGAACTTTTAAATTACTGTTGTAGAAGTCTCCAAAATGCTTCTGAAACCATGGTGTCCCTAATGAATAATAAATAAATATTATAAATTTTCGTTTAACATGTAGATCTGAAATATGTAATGATCTGACGTACTGTCATTCGAAACATAAAATTATGTTGTGTTGGCAAGATAGATAATCTGATCGTGTTGCAGAGTATTTATTTATTTATTGAACAAATTCCCAGATACAGCATAAATTTTGCCATTTGACAGAAAGAAATGTTAAGAAACAGGAGTCTACAAAACGAGAAGAAAAAATTTTCGAGGCGAGAAAAGAGAACCTTGTTTCTCGTCTCGTGGATGACATAAGATGTTAAGCGAACAAGCAGGCACGAATCAGCTGAAATACTCTGTAATGTAGGCTGAAGGATATTACTCAGCGTATCATTACCTGAACTGAACCCGAGATACGTGCATCAAAGTCACTGTATGGTAAAATAAGTAAGCAAGTAGAAGTCAGTTTATCATCTCCAAAGCGATAAAGGGATGCTTTCTTTGTTCATGATTTTTTTTTTTTTTTTTTTTTTTTTTTTTAATGTGAGCTAGAGGATTGTTGATGGTCGGAGACACACCCCTTTGGAATTGCACAACATTCGTGGTTTCGAAACCAATGTGGTCCTGCATGTCGATAGCTATAGATGTCGATAGCATCCGGAAAGGTATTAGAACATCGTGGAGTAATACAGTTTGCATAGTCTACAAAAGGGTGCCAAATAAAGAAGGAGCTCGGAACGTATGTTCCAGGCTAAAAGTACGGTTTATATAACTTCCTGGAATTATTGTTGCTTACAGACCTACAAGAGATTAGTAATGATTATATCCTTTCGGCTAAAGGAGATGGATGATTAACGAAAATGAATATAAAAGAATTAGTGGAATTACAAAGTTGAAGGAAACTCATATCGCCGGGATCAAAGAGAAACCCCTCGCACTAGAAGTGAGCACTCTTATCACTGGACCACAGTGTTACCACCCCGCATTAAGGTTAGGAAGGATGTCGATTAGTTATCACATAAATGCGGACACTACACAGTACTCTGTTTCCACAGCCTTTTTGCTTAAATCTTAAACTAAGTACTTAAAAATTCTGAGAAGGAATGAAGGATATATGCATTAGCACAACACACTGCCATCTGCAACAAAATTCAGCAGTTAAATTCTCGACCACTTCGTTAATGGAGCCAGATAATTTGTTAACACGATTTCGCATCACATTCTTACACTCTTCGTTGGAGTGACTAAATTTAATCTAAACTCTGTCTCAGGTTTAGAAGATACTACAACGGAAGTACGTAAAATACGTCATAGCAGCGTAACCAATAGCTAATAGTACGCTTTTCTACCAGAAAAATTTAGAGAATTATTTACCAAAGTTATGTTTGTTCTTATAATACATTATTTCTTTAAAATGTGACTGCTACCTTTATTGGCAGAACAAGTGAAAAATGAGTTATTTGGTTAATAGTTATTTATAGGAGTATTCTTTCCTATATAATTTTATGATTTGTGTAGTCAAATATATTAATATAAGTACTTGCAACTCTAGCTGTAGTCAACAACAAAAGCAGAGGCATGATGCAAATAAGGCTGTCAGATTTACCCTCACTCAAATAAAAGTGTGTCCATAAACCTTAACGATGAAAGTATGAAAAACTTACAATAATAATAATAATAATAATAATAATAATAATAATAATAATAATAATAATAATAATAATAATAATAATAGAAATTTCCTGTGATAGGGCAAGTTTGGCAATATTAACTCTTCTGTTACTATTCACTACCCTGTGAGAAGAATTCAGTGAATTCTATGGTGCGATTTTGCTGATTGACAGCAAGATTTTTCTTTCTTTCATGATCCCCACTATTTCTACAGGCGCAGCGTAACAACAATTAGTGGCAACGTCGTGCTGCATGACATCACGTTGAACGTCACTTCCGTTTTTCTACTTTCTAAAAGCGAGACTGAGATTAGCATAGACCACCGTTCTCCCTAAGGAACTCCTCTGCTGTTGACAATGTGGAAAGAGGGTAAATTGTTGAAATGTTTAGTACAATTGGTCAAGTGCAAGGACAGGATAAGCTTGGAATCGAGCTAGTTACTCTGTCAGTGAATCAAAGCTGAGCACACTAGCGTTATTTCGGATTTATCTGCGGGGAAAGGAATGCTCCAACGACAACCTAATTCACGTTTCCTTTAAACAGTACGAACCTCTCAAACTCAGGGATGGGTGCAAATGCCCCCTGCCCTCCCCAAATGGCGCCTCTGGGTGAGCGATTTCACCCTTACACCCTAATTGTCGATACATGAAGATTGAGGTTTAAACTAACAGCACATAGGCCTATAGCACGGCTGAAGGTTATTCGAAACTCGAGACATAGCAAACAATGCATTTTATAGTTCTCTGAAAATGTTCTACAGAAGTACGAAATCTGAAAAGCTCTTACACGCCCTAACCCCGATTGTTCATAAAAGATTCCTTTGCTGGAAGCAGTGGCGGCTATGGAAGAAAGACATTGGTGAAAATTGAAATTTTATCAGTACTAGCCGAGGAGGACTCGCCTAAGATACTAACTTTTCTATATGAATATTCTTCCCTTAGCTTGTGGTAATGCAATGAGTTTTGCCGATGTGATTTTCCTCAAAAACCGACACTGACTGCACGCCCGAAAAGTCTATTCTTAGGACGTTTGCACACGGCAACGATAATATCGGTGGAAGCCCCGATAATATCGGTGTCGGTGTCGGCGTACTTTGCACACGTCGCCGACAATATCGGTGGAAGCCCCGACAATATCGGTGTCGGCGATAGTTTGCACAAGTGGCCGATAATGTCGGCGCTGAGACTAGTATTGGACAGGACGTGAAAGAGAGAAAATGAGTCCAGCTATCAACAAGATATATCTTCTTGCCTTGTTGTACTTACGACGTAGAAACAGGAAATGTAGATCGCGAAAGCTTTGGGTTCATCCATTATTGACTGTGCGTTATGTAGAAGGTGCTTTTTATACACTATATGAGAAATTACGCGAAGACGATGCAAAATTTTTTAATTACTATCGCATGTCCACACAAACTTTTGATTTTTTAATAGAAAGAATTGGAAACCATATTCAACGCCAGCATACAGAAATGAGACCCTGTATTCCACCCATAGAAATGTTGGCAGTTGCAATAAGGTAAGTCTATTATTATTATTATTATTATTATTATTATTAAAAAGATTTTAAAATATTCAAGAGTGGGTATACGTTATGGCAATAATTTCTAGAACATCACTTTCAATGGAAAAGAACGTTTTTTCCCGTCGACGGGCTTTAACTCTGACGAACAATTATACAAACAAGTGTTTTATCCAGTCAGGGATTCCGCCAGACCCCCCCGATAGGGGGTGTCACCCCTAAACTTCGAGTAACACCCTCCAAACTTCTGCCTTGATCCGAGCCTGAATAGGCGATTTTTCACAATTATTTCATGTTTTGTGCGAAGAAGTCCTATTTGAATATAGAACTTTCAAACGATTGAAAGAATAAGTTTCTTCAAGGGATTTCTAATGAAACTTTCCTGTGAAGAATATAAATCCATTATATTTCCTAATTTGTCAGCTCTGGCAACAAAACGTGTGCTTGTTCCAATCGGTACCGCTTCAGTCGAGAGATCATCTTCAACAATGAATAGAATTTTAACTTCAGAACGGTGCCGGCTCCCCCAGAACACGTTAATAATTTGAAGGTGTCCTTGGAAGAACCTTGTTTACTGATGTTTGAAGTGAAAATAAAAGTGTTGAGGCTGATTTTGAAAATTTTATAGGTTGTGCACAGGCCCATCCGCCCGTATCCAAGGGGGTCTAGGGGGGCGGCCCCCCTAAATTTTTGCTGCCCCCTCCTAAAATTTTCACGGTAGGGTTGCAAATGACCTATAATATGGTGATGAACTATAATATGGTTGGATCGGGCCATCCCTAACTTCTGCCTCTTCCCCCCTACATTTTTGGGCTGGCTACCGGCCTGGTTGTGCATACGGGAAATGGTTCAGAAGTCCTATACGAGTGACATCGGTTCAGTTGGACCATGAGTGAATCAAAATAAATGAACTTGCGTTTCAAAGAACATTAAAGAACTTGGAACAGTGATTTTCAATATTTGTAAGACTGCGCCGCGGTTCACAAATATGCTTGTAAATATATTTCCAATACTTTTTTTTTTTTTCATTAGGATCACAAAGAGCATTTAACATGCTTATTAAACAAACCCGCATAAGGCATGTATAAGTTATAAAGTGGTGTTACAATGTGTGAAAATGTGAAGAAGCGTAATAATGACGGTTCAGAGGAGAGTTTGTCAAAATATGCATACGGTAGTCATCAAGACTATTAATACATTCGTGAATATATGAGTCATATTGGTAAAAAATTACAAAATTACAAAATACAAAATTACATTGGCTATAAATTTAAACGAATTGAGTTACCTACAATGTTGCGATAAACGTACACTCATGTCCAAAATTATTGTCGCATGTCTATAAATATGTTGATGTAGGAATATAATTTTTACTTTTCAATTTTGTCCTTAAAAGAGTCTGTTGTCTTATCCCATATGCAAGGTCTGCATTCCACAAGTTCGATAAGGGTTAAAATATCATACGGAAAAATTTTTGCCATCTCTAAAATTGTAAGCAAAACTAGAAAGGTAAGAACACAAGAACACACAACCTTTTCGCCCACTCACTATAGCTAAACTGGAGAACTCTATCAGGTGGTCGATCCCGGTACAAAGGGGAGAGGGAAATCTTGCATACATAGCTCTGGTCTTTGTTTCCATTCGCCATTCCACAAATTCTTTTAAAAAATGGGGGTAGCGTTGGAAGTTAGAGAAAAGATGTGCGACAAGTGAAGCGTGGAGTCACATCCCTGTTTTTCAGATCACAATCAAGAGAATGCCAAATGAGTCACTTGTCCTCGGGAGCTTTGAAAAGAACGTTTGATTATCCTAGGTTCGTTTCAAAATAATAATAATAATAATAATTCTACTTGTCAATAAATATTCTATTCAATCATTGCTTATCGAGTGAGACCGGGAAAATTGTGTGCACACAATTCTGATGTAAATAAAAGAAAGTAATAATAATCAGGATTTTTCCATATGCTTATGTTCACAGAGTATCAAACTTTGAAAATTACGCTTGAATTAATTTCCAGAATATAATAAAACTTAAATGCATTAGTAGATTTAAAAAGATACAATCAAAGAGAGAGAGAGAGAAAGAAAGAAAAGGGAGTAGAAAATAATCAACGGAAATTGGTTATGTAAATTTCCTATATTCTATTTGATAACTATTTAGAGGGAAATCAGTACTCTTCAGACTTCCCACATTTTATATTTATTTAATAAAGGGAATTAGCTACTCCAAAACAGAGACTGTAAAAAAATAATAAGCTGTTCCAAAGTTGTTTATAGGACAAGATAATAATAATAATATACAATTGTAATAGAAAAAATGGAAAAACAACAAAATTCCAAAGAAAAGAAAAAAACAAAAATACACAGCGCCTTGTCACTCTCTTCATCTAACCCGCTGGCCGGCCGACATTATCGGTGGCGTGTGCATCCAATCATAAGAAAACATTGCCCCCGACAAAATCGGTGTCGGCGGTACCGCCGACAGTATCGGGGGCTTGGCCGACAGCATCTGCGTGTCGGAGGAACGGCCGATAATATCGGTGGCGTGTGCAAGCTACGATTTGAATACATTGAAGTCGATTTCACCGCCGACATTATCGGTGGGACCACCGATATTATCGTTGTCGTGTGCAAACGCACTTCGTCTCGAGACAGATCTGAATTGTTGATAAAATGAAGTATTTAGACAAACGTTCCCCAATTATTTATGTCCTGTAGTCTCAAGAAGTAGGATAATTAATATAGGTAAAAATAAATAAATAAATAAATAAATAAATACATAAAAAAGATAGAGATAAGGCAGTGGAAACACGGTGGAGACAGGTAAAAGCTATAGGCATGATGCTGTGAATTACAGAATCATCTTACATAGGACTGAAGAAGGGATATCGCACTCTACACATGCCCTATAATGTACTACTATGTCTTCTAATACCGAATGAAGGTAGACTATTGTGACGTAATCATGGGATTCTGAGTTCAAAACCCGCTGTCAGTCCTGCTGTACTTTTTAAATACGCAGTTTCTCCTCAGACTCATCCGACAAATGTCGCGATGGTAATTTAAACACAACCCCCAATCGACATCCTTTGATTTCTTTCACATTGCCACCGTTGACTGGGATAGCAAATAAAGGCATAGGCCAGTGTGTGCTTCATTTTATTTTCATGTAAATACATTTCCTTATATTTCTTATATTTTATTCATTCAAGCTACTTTTTTCGGCAAATTTAAACGAGTAGGAACTCTCTCATCGTTAAGCGCCAAACAAAACCACTGGAAGTTCCAAAGGTAGCTTGTGTCTTTGGGACCCGATAGAAATAAATGTAGCGGAAATATATCATACTTCACGCATCAACTGAGGCCAGGCCAAGAGCCGGTATCAGAAGTTTGACATGCACTATGAGGCTGACATCCGAAAAGACCAACGCGAGATTTCAACAAAAGTCATATCTCAGCACTTACGCATCTCACCATAGCCTATAAACTGCTGCTCCGGACTTTCTCTGAATCAATTACATTTAGAACGTTCAGTACGGCATAGTTGGCAACCCTGTGACCGAATTACAAGTGGCAACACCGCGCAGGAGATTGAGTCAGAGACAAACGGTGGATGCCAGGCTCTCTCCTCCGCTGCCGCTCGCACCGTCGGTAGCTGCAAAACCAAGTTGATACACGAGCAAAAGCAAGCGCTGAGAGAGACACAAGGGGCAAGTCGAAAACGGCTATTTTCATTCCAAAAAATCAATACAAGGGCAGAAAAGAAAAAAGGCAATCACCGTCTGTCGTGAAACCCATTATATCCGCTATTAAACTGTGGGCATGCTCACAAACTGTTACAATTCTAAATGCAGAAATAATGTAGACTTTATATTCATATCGTGAACCCTCGTTGACAGCTTGCTACGAGACAGTTTTTCAGCTATTGTTTGCCAACCTCCCTACTGAAATATACACTGCATGCATCCTTTCTATTTGCTTACTTGAGAACTTTATAATTATATTCGTTATTACTTCATTACAATCAGAATCAATTAAATTTTCATGGATGTATACGAAACATAATCTGCCTTGCACTACCAAATGACACGGCCACTATCTGGTTAAGTTCCGTTTTGTTCGGCTATAACAACAACATATACCATTAATACCGGCAATAGTTACATATTATCTTAGTGTTTGTTAGAACCAAATATTTATACCTCATGATGCAGTGCAAGGCAGGGAGTGCCCAAACCCCCAAGGAACCACTTTTACTCCCAAATCATTTTCCTAAATTGACTGTTCTGCCCCAAAATTTACCATTTTGCTAATCAAATTTGTGATTCTCCAGTTTGATTGTATCTTTTTCAATGAAAAATTATATCACCCGAAATATTCTCATAGGCAAGCAACTTGGGCACTAAAACCTCTCTGTAGGCACTTCTAGTATAACATTTTTTTTTTTTTTTTTTAAATTACAACTGTCATATAGTCTCAATTGGTTAGTGATTAGTTTATTTTGAAACCGAGGCTCTGCATAACGTAAACTTAAGAGAATTACACGTAGGATCCGATTAGCGAGGCTATATAGCACTACACTTACGTTGAAAGTGGAATATGAATCACTGAATGCATTTGATGTTCTCCCACCGAGAATCGACTCCGGGGACCTGTGCATCAAAGACGCGCACTCTAGCCACTAGGGATGAGTGCAGCACTTTCTTCTAACGTCAAGTATGTTATGGTCTAAGGCAGGGATGCAAATAAGGAACAAAATTTTACTCGCCCAAGAAAAAAGCTACTAGCCCACATTCCACAATAGAAATCATTTACTTACCTTCGGTATGATAATAAATACACGCCCGCACCGATGAACCACTCGCCCGGGGCAAGGCGGGTGCAAGGTTTGCATTTCTGGTCTAAGGTCTAAGATCGAAGTTTTTATCTTTCGTTTTGCTGTTATTTTCAAAGTGAGAAAGTTTTAACCAGTGGCGGATCTATCCCGGGGCCGTGGGGCCCAACCTCTAGTTTTTTGAGTGATAAAATAATTCAAGCTATTATTTATATATTTTGTTCTGGCTGCCCCTCTAGTTTTCACCTTCTAGATCCGCCATTGGTTTTAACGTTGAAATGAATAGCGTGAATTTTAACTTTGAATCAGTCAACTCAGTGATGCCTAAATGGTGGTCCGCGGATAATTTCTTTTAATGTACGATTTGCTCCGTTTTCTTTACATTATGCGTGAAGAAAAAGTATAGCTACCCATTATAATACACCGGAATCGAAATTTAGCTTTTAGACGTAAAAAATATTTTCTTTATTCTTTTAAGCACTAAGCTCACTCTGCAAGGTAAGGCCATCTCATACAGAGACACCCACGGGTGGGTCAACCAGGTTCGATTCCCCCAAAAACTTCGTATATTTTTTTTTATCCTTTTCCTTATAAAATGTGTATCTGTCTGTCTGTCATCAGATACATTATCACCAGATCTAATCACGAACGAAGCCCCCTTTTTTTATTTTAACTCGAGGGAGAGACTGATGCATCAATTCCTTGGGGGAAAAAATATAAATAGTGAACCATTGCATGTGAGGTAGGCAACCCAACCTTCCTACCGGCGTTCAAGCTTGCATACCTTGAATTCTTTTGCATGTCAGTTGGTCCGAGACTCGATAGAGGCAATGTTGAAAACACTGCTCGTCGTTATATATCTAACGCATTTCCTTACTTTCAAAGATTTAGCGAAAACATTGTTCTTCTTGTCTGTACCAAGGACTAACTTGGAGGTTGTCCTACAATCTTTCGACTTTGGAAACCCGAAAACAATTCTGGGTGCCAGTGGCGGATTTAGAATGTAAAAACTGGGGAGAGATACCAGAACCCAGACTATGATAGGTATATCATGAGTTTACAATTTTTCATGAGCCCTGCAGAAGTCTCCAACTTAGCTTTCTCCCGATGGATATTATGGCTGGGTTGGACCTTGATATTGTGAATCTCAAATATTGTTTTACACAAGGTATAATAGAAAAATTGCAACTGGAACTCAAAATATTTTCCAATAAAGAATAACAGTTAACGCTTACTATAAACTTTCAAAATATATAAATAATAGCTTGAATTATATTTGTCGCTCCAAAAACTGGGGGGCTAAGATCCCCCCGTCTACGTGCTAGATCCGCCACTGCTGGGTGCACGCCTAGCTACTCTTAAGAGTCTTCATCCCGGCGAAATTAAAATACCGCTAATTTTACAGTAATTATGTGATATCTTCAAATAGATAAAAGATAATTGAAATATGGAACAAGAGCGCCCTAGACAATATTATATTATTAATATTGTCTAGGGTGCTCTTGTTCCACATTTCGATTATCCTTTATCTATTTGAAGATATCACATAATTACTGTAAAATTAGCGGTATTTTAATTTCGCGGGGATGAAGACTCTTAATGTTTATAGTTCAGATCCCTAATTGAATTAGACCAGTGGTTCTCAAGACTTGTTGTTACTGCGACCCACATTAAATAATAAAAAAGTATTTTGTGGCCTACTTACATTTAGTCAAATACACATTGACATTCTACATAATGGTGTTGAATTTCAAAGCTATTAAATTTTGTAAATCGTATATCTAATTCCAGTTCGTTCAATAACAGTCTGTATGAGTGACTAACATGAAATTTGTTTGGGGATGTTGTGAACATCCCGAGCGACCACGAATGCTACAAAGTAGAGCTCGTTGCTGAAATTTTAATAAATCAAAATTTAGTTGGTTTCTTTTATGCCTATCGTAAATATCTAACTTTCAAACTAAAGTGTAATGTACATTTATGAATATAGTGGCCCTCTCGGTACGAGAATATCAATCGGTGACAGTCGAGCAAGTGTAATGTAAATTTCATTCTCAATAACTACATCATATGAAATAGTACTATCTCTAAGAGAGAAAAGTGTTTGTATTGAAGGATAACAGAGCTAACTCTACTCCCGATGAAATGTCCTACAGCATGACAGATTTTACACACCCATTCTCTTTCTATCCTAACACAGCATCTCTAATGACCGTACAACAGGGCAGAGCTCTGAGTAACCACTTACTCTTCATCTCATTAACAAACGTTTCCAACTTTCATTTTCTGAATAGTGCATCACAACATGTTTCTGCAACAAAATAGAATTTTGATAATTGAAGAAAAAACTGCTCGCGACCCACCAAAAAACGGCCCGCGAGTCACACTTTGAGAAACGCTGGATTAGACACATCAAACAAGAACAGAATATGCATCATAATACAGATTCAGAAAATATACGACGTAGCTATGGTTCCCAACTCTCCCGGTTTGAGCAGAATTAACTAGGAATTCTACGTCTTGTCTCGGAATTCTATCTACTATCTCTTGAATAATAAATATGACACATTGGTCACAAAAATAAATAAATAAATAAATAAATAAATAAATAAATAAAATGCAAGTTTGCAACTATCGCAATTGGAATTCTAAGGAAAAATAATTTAAATTCAGCTGAAGTGAAGAGAACTGATATTGCCAACAGCAGTACTTGTAAGAAAAATTGTGTTTCTGTCTTTTCCGTGTATGTTCATGGAATTCTTCTTTGCACTAAAAATCCTTTAAAGCAAGAAGTTTAGGAATTATATAAAAAAAAAATCAAAAGATTAAGATTATTGCCCAATAATCCGATTTGAATTTAATATTTTTTAAAATTTATTTTTATTTACTTTTTTTAGGGAGAAATATTATTTATGTCCGATTGCCAATTCATCTACATCACCTGATATATAATATACAACAGATTCACTTCAGAAATCAGATTCGTCTACCGTAGTATGAGTCTTTCCCCCAGAATCAAATCTGCCCGCTCCCCATAAAGTTGAAGACAACTCTGCTCCCCTAATCCTCCACACCATTGTTTGTCAACTTCATAAATATTTTGAACATCGCTTAAAAAGAAAAAATACCTTTGCCGTCTTATTCGTCACCCCAATGTTGAAGACAGATTTGCGCCGCTGGGTTTGGCTACACTGTATGTAGTTCTCCAGATATAAGGCGTACAAAAAAAAAAAAAAAAAAAAAATCAGTAGAAATAAAGTAAATTATATACCACCTTATGCAGAGTCGTTTTGACGTATGATTAGGATCATACTAAAAGCCTGACTACAGCAGGAAACATATGTTAGTCGAACTCATTAGTATAGCACTAATCAAGCGTCAGAACGACTCTGCATAAGGCCCATAATGTTTAGAAATCTACCTTTACGCTGTATTTTTTTTTTTTTTTTTTAAATAAATCTCTCAGGTAAGAGGTATGTCTCTCGATTCTTAAGCCACCTCCAACCGGATAAGTGAGTATGCACAGGCCTACTGTCACATATTTGTTCCGGAGTCGGCCAATCCATAGTCGGGTTGGCCTGGCCCAACCCGCCTAATGAAGTGGTAATAAAAATTTCAGGAATGATAAAAAAATGCATTAAGAGTGCGATCTTGGCCAGTAATTAGTTTTTTATCAGGGGCCACAAAATTTTTGAACGGCCCCTAAATCGAGTTTTCGTATTCTTAACACAATAAGAACATCATAATGAGTGAAGTGATAAGTTTGGGTTTGGCTACATTACAGTACATGTAGTTCTCCAGATACAAGACCTACAAGAAAATTTTTGATTGAAATTTAATGGATCTTTTGATCCGAAATTGGATCAGGGGCCACAAAATATTTGAACGGCCTCTAAATCGAGTTTTTTAAAATATTTTTTTTTATTTTATGGAATAAGCACATCATACTGAGTTAGGTGATAATTTAGGTTTGGCTACACTATATGTAGTTCACCAGATATGAAGCCTACAAGAACATTTTTGACTGAAATATAATAGATCTATTGATCCAAAAACAAAATTGTTCCAAAGCATATTTCTTATTTTATCCTATTATCCTAACCCACTAATTTGGGAGACATTGATAAAGGGGGGGGGGGTATAAGAATTGAACAGCTGCTTTGGCTAAAGACTCTACAAATACACTGAAGTAAGGACATTTTATTTCACTTTTAGTTTTCATATACCAGTTGCAAATAAGCATAACAATGATAAATTGAAAAAGCAAACTCATTCGTTTCTTACGTTGCTGAAGGATGCTACTTACGTATCCAAGCAGTTTTTTTTTTATTATTTCCCATTCCAAAACATGTTGCCTGAGGGTTTCACTTGTGGTTTCTGCGCCCAGAGGAGTAATTTTACAAAAGCGTTACATAACGACATCATACGTCTGTGCTGCTTATTTTATATTCACCATTTAACTTTTATTTTTAATGTAGATGTATGATACAACTCATGGTAACAATACTGTATTTCGCTCTTATTTTTAGCATTTGAAATTCTTATACAAATAACTTAATTAATAAATAAGAAAAAAAAAAAAACGACAATGGTGAAAATAATTCATTACTCTTTGTTCTGAACTGAAAATTAAAAAGAATTTTTCAGTTATTAATTTTAAATTAGCTGTAAATTGGAGGCTTTATCCTTCTTAAGAGTAAACCCACATCGTTTAGACCTGCAGGCCTCCAACTTATGACTATTTTAATATATAATTTAATACTACTAACTGATTTCTTTTTTAGTTTTCCCTTCGAAACAAAAGACAATGAATTATTATTTTTACCGTAGTCTTTTATACACATGTGTCCGTAAAGTTGCGCAACCCAAAGTTTGATTGTGTATATATATTTTGATCTAAGAATGATAAAGATCTGAGACTTGAAACAAAAGTAAGCATGTTCTATGTAGATAGTTTCGACAATGCTGGAACCTGTAACGTTTTTCTGTAATAACGAAAGAAATTACCGTAAGTGTAAAATGAAGAAAATCAATATTCAGTAGCAGAAAACTGATTTCCTGCGGGTAAATTCCTCTGTATATGTACAGTATGCATCAACATTTATCCATTGGTGCGAAAATATGACAAGGTTGATGCACTGTTGCCATATAAAATGGCTATTTAATGCAAGTCCGTAATTTTTTTAATAAACGCCGCCCCTGGCAACACTGTTGTCATAAAATTACTGCAACAGGTGTGTTTTAGGTTAATTAATGATAAGCAATGAGAATTTGCACATAATTGATAAAATGGAATTTTTATTCAAAAATTTGCGATAAATTTGCAATACTAAAAGGAAAAACAAAAGTTAGTCGTCCTTTATATATATATAGCTTACATGTCTTTGGTAGATAAAGTATTCTATAGATAAGCTATAGCACGGCCAACAAGAGATGGTTTGTGATGTTTCTTACCACATGCGGTGGGACATTGCAGCCCCTACTTTGATACCAGTGTTACCAACCACGATCACTCTGTCTTATACCATTAATTAAATTGCCACTACAGTTGCACCGAAAAAACCCTTGACACGCGAGTAGTGGCAATGTCACTGCGAGCTGTCAGAGACGTTCTCTTACTGGACGCACTATAAAACAAATCCTGTCTCATTTGTATGTTTTAAGTCTTTGTAGAATCCCGTGCATAAAATGATTCTGTATCACTGTTGCAAAAATCTTGTCTTCTATTCACATCCATAGATAAGCAATACCAATGTGATTGATCATCACTGCCGTAAGAGAAATCACTGAACTATTGGTGAAGAAAATTCCGTCACATTTTAAAGTAGTTAGGCATACCAAAAACTGAATTACATACGTATTTACTCTCTCCGTGTGTCTGTCTGGAAGGCAAACTCTCAAGAAATACTTTATAGGTCAGGAGCAATTTCTGCGAGGATGTAGGAAGTTTAAGTTAGGAATCGAGTATGTTGATGAAGATCATCCAATCCAGTCGATCCGAAGTTTATGGACAATCAAAAATCCGTTCTCCAGGTATTCCTAATGTATTATCCTTACTGGATAGACTACTCTGCACTACTGTTGAGGTTAGCGTGTTAGTATAATGTTCAGGATGTCCGTAAAAAACAACGCCAAAATGAAACGAAATTAGTCGATAAATCTAAAGACTTAAATATTTGCTATTTTCAAAATTAATTCACCTTACTAAAGTTTTTGAGTGGTGAATGGAGGATGAGGGGAATGCTAAAATTCAAAATTCAATTTTTATGATAGGTATACTGTGAAACTGCTACTTGTTTTTGTTTAAGGATTCCCATCAAAATTTTCCGCTCACAGTGTCAAAGAACTTTAAGTGAATGAATAACGTCAGTTTTATCTTTCCCTTCCTAATTCTCAAATCAATCTTAAAAAATTACGATCCGGTAACTTACACGTACAATTTAAAGTGAAACCTAAACCACTGAATACGTTCGATGTTCTCTCATCGAGAGAATCGAACCCGGTACCCCACTGCACTGCAGGCACGCACTGTAGCCACTAGGGATTTTTCTTTTGGAATATCACTTCCTGTTAAATATTTATATTGATGAAATTAAATTAAATTTTTGTGTTTTACGGCCCACGATTATGCCGGCTAGGCTAAAGGAGACGGTGAAGATAAGAAATGAATGAAATGAAGAAAGTGGGAGGACCCCGAGGAAACCCACGAACACGGTGTTTGTCTACCACGAAGTTCACTTGGCGGGAGCAAGGTTTGAACCCGGAACCCCATGCACCAGAGGTGAACGCTCTACCATTGAGCCACCGCGGCCCCATTGCTATTGATGATAATATTTGTCGCATGTGATACCGGTACTCAACTAATTTCTTTTGCACTCTTTACATGTTTTTGCGTTTATCATCTTTTTTTTTTGTTATAGAACAAACATAAGTTACGTACGTAACAATCAGGGACGTACGCAGGGGGTGGATCCTGGGGGTCCGGACCCCCCGAAATTTCGACTTTTGTGTAAATTTAGCCTAATTTTAGGGGCAATTTTAGGAATTTTAATATAAAGTACCCTCATATTGAGTTTGGACCTCCCCGAAATAAATTCCTGCGTACGCTACTGGTAACAATGCCCGTTAACGTGCGTAAACAATTCATAGTACGTATGGTATTACTGTTGATTCAAAACTATATGAACTGAAATTTCTAATTTTTCGTTCCATGTTTATTCCCTGTACGCTAAAGAAGATGAATAATTAATGAAAAGTGAAAATGATTATGGTAGAATTGATGTAATGACAATGTGGGAGGAAAGGGGAGAACCCCGAGAAAACTTATGAGAACGATGTCAGCCATCACCAAACTCACATTTCTTTATTTATTTGTGAACAACACAGCAAGCAATAAGCCCAATTACAGTTGGTGTGTTTCAAAACAAATTTACAATAGTTTTCTTAAACATATTGAAGTTCATATTCTCCAGATTGGTGACCAATAATGCGTTGGTCTTTTTTTCTTTCTTTCTTTTCCAATAGAACAGGCCAGAGTAGTCAAAACAAGTTTTAAGGGCCGGGACCCGAAAATTTAATGTCGACATCAGATCTATACAGTTAATCTCGTTTTGTATTATTTTATGGAGAAAAATTAGTTCTATCACATTTCGCACAAAAGTTGACTATTAATGTAAGATAGTTTTCATAAGGTGGGTGAATTCCAGTTCACTTGTATGCTAAAGTATTTGATAAATTTAGATTAGATTTTTTTTTTTCCAGTTGGTGTCGGTATTGCTGTTGCGATCACCTGACCTGAGATCGAACTAGGGATCTCTTGCATTAGAGATGTGAATTCTATCACTGAGCTACTGTGCCTTCCTTCTTGATCCGAAACGATTTGGTAAACAAATAAGAGTATACTCATCCTTTTAATTCTAATCTGAGTGGCTTTTTTTCTTTCTTTCTTTTTCTGGTAATACAGAGACCGTACATAACATAACAATTATCAGCATCACAAACGTGACTTTGCATCTTTTCAACTGCAGATTTCGCCACTTTGAAAATTATACGATTATAGCCCTCCCCCCCCCCCCAAAAAAAGAAAAAATAATCAACTTGTTTTCACGGCAACACTGAACTTGGCCATCTCCAGAGCCAGACGAGATAAATACATATTCATATTGAAACAATATTGTGCCTTTTAGACACGGGTGTCGCGCCGATAATTTTCCAAGGTGTGTTTGATTGCGAGAGTGTTTGTGCTGTATACACACAGAGAGGAAGGGGAAGGGGGCGCAAAGGAGGATCAGTTGGGTGATCTGAAACCCAGGAAAAGAGGATCAATAGATGCGAGAACCAGGGAAATGTGGCAACATGGCTATGCGTGCGTTAACACGTGGCTAGATTTACAGCTTCTCGTGATCCGAGCTTGTTATTGCTTCCAGCGAACATGACACGTTATCTGCCTTCTCCCGTCTAACGTCCCACTACTGGGTGGGTGATCTGGACTGGGTTCTAAACATTTTTAACCCTCAAAAATAACCTCACGTCGATATTCCATATGCACGTAGTTGACTTTGTGACGTACGTTCGCTGTAATTGTATTTACAGGCGATGCTAGATTTATCTCCACAGGGGATTGTAAATAAAAGTTTCTCTTTTATCATTTACGGAGACAAATTAGCGAATAACACTAATATTATCAATGTTCAGAGTCAGCAAATAACACTATCACATCGGCTATGTCCATAATTTGAAAATGAATTTTTTCAGTTTTATGCCCCGCGCTTATGTTGGCTAGGCGAAAGGAGACTGTGATGATGAGAAATGAATGCAATGGTGGTATGAATGAAGTGGGAGAAAACTGGAGAACACCGAGAAAGCCAAAGAACACAGCGTTTGTCCACTACAAAGCCCACTTGACGCGAGCTGGGATCGAACTAGGGACCCAACGCACCAGAAGTGAACGCTCTACCAATGAACCACACTATCCATCATTTACCGGCAAGTATCAGAACAACTGTACGAGATATCGAGAAGCAGTTTTTCTGGAATCGACTCAATGTCCTAAGAATGGGTTTCACCTCCTTTATTAACCCTTTATTCAAACCGGAAGTGCTAGAAATCCACTATTTCCGTGTTCAATGTTGATTGCCACAGAGCAAAAATGGTAATAGGCCTGGATAGCAAGAAAAAATCTCATATAGAACCAAAGTCCCAACCTCTCTCTATTCAAAGCAAATTTGGTGGAAATTACGATTTCTGGTTTCAACACTGATCACTGTAATTAAAAAGTGGTCATAAATAGCGAGAAGCATTTATTTAGGAAGTATGGATTTGGTACCAAAATAATAACAATCCATTTCCTATTTCATTCTTCCATTGCAATCAGAAGTGACAGACGTCTCCTTTCTGTAGAGTGAAAACAATGACAGAAGGCGACAATGGCTTTTTTATTTGGATTCAGGATCCCAAAGAAACGTTTAATCTCAGCTTGTATTCTTCTACTGAAACCGACTGTTTTGATTTGGATTCAGAATTTCAAGAAAACGTTTAATCTCAGTTCCTATTCTTCTACAGAAACCGACTGTTTTGATTTGGATTCAGGATTCCAAGGAAACATTTAATCCTGGACAATTAACGTCTGATGAAGGTAAGTATAAGTTATTGAAACTGTTACGACTTATTTCAATTTTAATCAATAAGTATATGCTCTGATCAGAAAACTATTAATTATTTTAATAATAGTTCCAAAGTCAATATGGATGATGTTTCACGTATAGCATTGTATTCAGCTCAATAAGATTTATGGACTGTTAAATCTCTCATCTTGGAACACATTTTCCCGAATTAAAACCTAATAATATTGTAGAAGTAACGTAAGAAGTGTAAGCAACCCTTCAGCTCTTCTCTATCTACGCCAGTAGCTGCAACATCTCAATGCAAGAGCGTGACGACGGAAAATAATCGGTTTCAAAACATAAGAACACTGATAAAATGGTCTGAGAATGACAACAATTTTACTGCTGATTAAGACTGTTGATGTCATCAAACGATTACAAACTTCGTCTTTCTTCCTGCAAATGGCACTGGTTGGTTGATATCTGTAAATACTGTTTGCGTAAGATTTAAGAAAAAGAGAAAAAAATGAACACGTGTTTTTCTGCACGACTTAAATTTGTCTATTTAAAATTAGTTTATGCCAGAAAACATTATATTTCATCCTGTTTTCTTTTTTTCTTCCTAGTTCGTCAAAATATCCCGTGCTGACGAAGTAGATATTTAATAAAATTAGTTGTTCCCCAAGACCCCGACTCGTCTCGAAATTGTCTGTATACTATCGACATCTCTTAGAGTTGGATAAGAAGCAACAACTATTAGGAGCGTGACTGACAGACTGGGGCGTCTTGCTTTTATAATGACAGACTGGGGTGTCTTGCTTTTTATAGTGACAGACTGGGGGGTCTTGCTTTTATAGTGACAGACTGGGGTACGTTGCTTTTATACTGACAAACTGGGGCATCTTGCTTTTAGAGTGACAGACTGGAGCGTCTTGCTTTTAAAGTGACGAACTGGGGCGTCTTCATTTAGAATAAAGATACTACACACTAAACTGTAACCGAATGACTATTGTGCGTGGTCCCTGATTAGATTCTCGGTGCTGGTTCGAACTTTATATGCTGATTTTGGTGAATACTTTTCGCAATATCAGATTTTAAATAGACTATAACCTTGGTCTACATTTATTTTTTATCCTATAAGATTTGCAACTCTAGGTTTCCTAACTTCATCTTAATTTTTGAAGCTCTTCTCGCGGAAAATGAAATGGAAATACAGTATTATGTTTTCTGAGGATTCTGGACGGTCAGTTTCGGCTTATTTCCTTAGCGTAACTATGAGTGACAACGTAAGGGTAGGGTGGCTAGTTTTGTTCATATGTGACTCAAAAGAAATACACGGAAAACAAAAAATTAAGAAGTTAGGGATGACGGATAAATCGCGGGGAAATTACCACTAGGAATGCCCCTTTGATCTGCGGTAACTGGGACGAAAATAAATTGCAAGGCTAATGACACAGGTGATAATTAAGTGACGTACGAAGGAATTATTTCTTTTTTTTGGGGGGGGGGTACTAATTCAATATGAGGATAAATTATATTTTATTAAAATTTGTAAAATAACCAATAAAATTATATTAAATTTACAGAAAATTCGGACTTTTTAGGGTCCCGGACCCCAGACTTTTCCAAAATTTCAATAATAATGTTTTCCCACTAAATATTTATAACAATCATCTTAATAACCATACGTATTCTGTCATTATTAACAAGTCATTTGAAGCAGACTGAGACACTTTCATGCACCATGGTCTTTAGCTAACATTTCTGTCTTCATATAAGAATTTGCTGTTCAAATACTGCTCATCAATTGTAGCTTTCTTTCGCCCTCTCCCTCTTTTTCCTTTCATTATGTCTTCAAGCAAGTTCCTCATGATGCAGTTCCTGCTAGAGATGCGCACGAGACAAGATTTGTGGCTGTCTCGTCTCGAAAATGTGCTGTAAAAGTGATGTCTCGACTCGAAAAATGTATATTTCTCTATTAGAAGAGCCGTGTCTCGACTCGAATTTTGTCAGGAAAATCCTGTCTCGACTCGTCTCGTGCGCATCACTAGTTCCTGCTCAGCCGATGCTTCAATCAATCTCTCTTCCTCTTTCTAATTACATCTAAAATTGTTCTTTTCTCCTCACCATTTCTAACACCTCTTATTGGTTTTCCGTTCGACTCAAGAGGAAGTACAACAATAATTACTACTAACTAACTAAAAACTAACCCTATCGCCTATGGAACCCGGAGGTTCAATGCTGCGTTCACACAAGCTCTCCACTGACTTCTATCCTTAGCCAACTGGATCCAGTTTCTACTTTGTACTCCTATTTCTGAGAGATCCATCTTAATATTGTTCTCCCATCTAGGTCTTCCTGATGACCATTTTCTCATTCGATTTCCAGTTAAAACTTTGAAAGTGTTCCTTCTTTCTTCCATTCTGAGCCTCCTAGACTTGATGACCCTAACAATGTTTGGTAAATGGTATAAATTATGCAGTTTCTCGTTCTGAAGACTCAGTCATTCCCTATTATCACTATTACTACTAATAGTAATAATATTAATAGAGTTTTTAATACGAAAGCTGTACAATGCAATACATACAGTACTTGGTGTGTGAAATAACACCATTCGCGGACTTTCGTATGGCGTCAACCCTGTTTTCGTTAAAACAAATTGAATTAAACTGATTGTGAGTTTAACGTCCTTTCAGTAGCGAGGCTATATGAGACGGGACTTACTGATTAACGTGGAATCCGAACCATATGAGCTTCCGCCGGGAATCGAACCCGGGTCTCCCACGCCAAAAGCGCGTACGCTAACTGCTTAGCCACAGAAGAGCTCTCGTTAGAACAAAGATACAAGCTTTGTAATAGCAATTCACTCTCTCTCTCTATCTTTCATTAAAAAAGAAAAACAGTTAAATTGAACAATAATATAAACTGTCAGTTACGATTACTGGTAGGCCTAAAAAGCATTTAATACGTTCAAGGATTTCTAAGAAATTAATTAAATTATTCTCACTATTACACTTCGATACACTAATTGTATACAGCTATAAAAGGGTCTTATAAAACGATGGTTCACCGTTTCGAAAATATTCTGAATTCCACTTTTTCTGAAGAACCTAGCTCTTTCTTTCTCTTTCTTCCAATCCGCTCGCGTCAAATAGGCATCCTTGGGGCTCTCATGTTTCCTTTCACTTTCTTCATTCCACCATTTCATTCATTCGTATCATCTACGTGTTCTTCAGTCTACACGGTATAATCGAGGGACGTAAAAGTGAAGTATTTAATTTCATTCTTTTTTCCTATGACACGAAGCCTGGGGCACACGGGGTGCCCGTCCCACCCACAAGATGGCCCTGAATACAACATATACATAAAAACGGAGTCATTATGATTTTATTGAACAGATAATCAATTGCACAATTAATATTCATCCGATTGAAGATACTTGATTTGTCATACTGCCAAGAAGATGGTGCCTGACCAAAAAAAAAAAAAAAAAAAAAGAGTGTAATACTACATCTTTAAAAAAAATGCTCTTCCTCAACTGTCCAGTATACACAGACAAGCATTTGCCAAGAAATCACCACGCGATGAAGCCTTTCCAACTCTGCTGCGCAATCAAACAAATTTCAAGGACTCTTTTGCGACTTACATCCTGTGTATTTTATACTAACTGGACTTCACATACGGCCATCGAAAACGAGGACTCTTGACGTTTCATTTGCCTGAAAATCGGAAAGAATGCTATGGAGCCTACACAAGGTCACCATTCTCATTTGAATGTGTTTTCCTAGAAGATTGTTTCTCAGTCTCTTAAGTTTATATTACGTACGCATACCGCGTTTGTTGCCTAATGGTAATATAACAACGAGGGAAAAAATACAGGAAAATATTACGCACGTTTTGGCATTGAATGTCTTAGTAATAGTAATAATAAAAACTATACTACTCTTTGGCAACGGTGCCGACTTTTCAAAATGTATGTGGGTGCATGTTAATAGCGAGACGTGTTAGCCTATATGTTTTCAGGAGTCTCGATATTTGATTTATTTATTTTTAGTTTAAAATCTTTTATGTACACTTCCACAAAGAGCTGTGCTGTGATAAAGTAAAATATAGCGGTACTATAAGCATAAGTTGGGGCTGCCCTAGCTCAGTCAATAACACGTCCGACTTAACGGCAAGAGAAACGGTTTCACACCCGGGTCCGAACTAAAAATCTTGTGGGTGCCGAAGCCCCGCAGCACCCACGTAGTCAGCGCGCAAGCTCTGTGGGCTATTTATGTTCCGGATTCGTTTTTATTTGCAAAAGTAAAAATACTAATGTTACCTTTCGTCTACTATAATCAACGCGACTAGACTTGAGCTGGGACAAATACCACGTATACGCGGTGTTGCCAGCCTTACAACGAATATCTGCAACTTGTATAGTTTTCAAATGTAAACGTGGACACTGGAGATCTCACAATAATGATAATTGTTATAGTAATGGTTAAGTAACGTACACAGAATTTCATAAAGGAGAGGGTAAAGTATCCAAGCTCATGTTGCTTCGGGTCACGCGTGACTTTTCTATACAGGGTGAGGCAAAAAACAGATGTTAACATTAAATGGCTGTTCTTTTTGTTTTTGTTTTGCAGATTAAAGCATGATGTGCCGATATTCCATTGAGGAACGAAGAAACTTTGCTGCTTGAATGGAGGTTTTTCAGTTTCCAAGAAAAATTCAAGGCCTGGACCGTACGGGATGCACCTTCGAGGCCGACAATTGGTACGATTTACGAGAAGTTTGTAAGGACGGGGTCCGTTCAAGACGATTGCAAGGGAAACAGTGGCAGAAAGAGATCTGTCCGAATTAAAGAGAAGACCGTCAGAGGGGAGAATTACCGTGCCATGCTCAGCATGTTCATGGAAAAGAACGCGCCACTTGCCATTCTCCAGCGAGGGTACTTTCAGCAAGACGGCGCCCCTGTCCACTACATCCAGATGGTTCGAGATTACCTGAACGGCACGTTCGGTAAACGTTGGATTGGCAGAGGTGGTCCTCTCCCATGACCAGCACATTCCCTCAACCTGACACCATGTGATTTATGGGTGTGAGGTATGGTCAAGGATCGTGTATATGCCAGCAAACTTAGTATTTGGACGATCTGAACCACAGCATCACTCTGGTCATCGCTGCTATCACCGTCCAAATGGCCCAAGGGCCATATAATAAACAATGGAGACACTCTATATAAGTGCATTGAGCGGGATGGGTGCCAAATTGAAACCCTGTAACCAAATCCTTGCCTTGTAATTTCAAGTGAGTAAAGCCCCATTTAATGTTAACATCTTTCTGCCTCACTCTATATATACCTTACTATGGTAAACGTTCATTTTTCGATAATATCTTACTGAAGAGCGAAGTTGAAACTCATAAACCCCACTTGGGTAAGCCAATAGAACGTCTTATCTAAGGCTGGTTTCACTGCTCGCAATGTTTCCGGTATCTCAAAATACTACATGGAATACTAGTTAGTCCTTTCCTCCTCAAGATTGCTCAATCCCGTAACTACACAATTCAGAGCCTTAACTTCTTCCTTTTTTGGTCCCTAGTAAATCTATTTCTTGCCCAACAGTAGGGTAATTAGGTTTGTGCTCCTCATTTTTGAGCAGCCTGGATTTTATCCTTCTACACCCTTTCACCTTTACAACTCTTACTAGTTAGTAGTCGTTACTTCATCTTTTATGTTTCTGACATTGATAAATAACCTCTCGCGAGTGCTAAAAACTGGGAACTAACAAACCTGACACCTTCACATGAACATTTTTATACAATAACTAGATAAGAATCGGGAGCTAGATTGAGAACTGTGTCCTGGACAGATGCTCTGAGATTTGCGAAACAGTGCTCTAACACCCGTATCCAGAACTATGAATTCTGACACTCGCAAGTAGAGGTAAGCATTCCAGATCTCAATCAACCTGACAGCATCCCAATCTCACCTCATATCACTCTAGCCCTTTGATCCAATTTTAAGTACCATTTTTAAAGGTAAGATTGAGGTTATCTTAACCAGTAACTTTTTTCACCTACGTCAGATAGAATGATGTTCTTAGATGAAATGTAAGAAGGAAAAAAAAAAAAAGATTTAGCATAGCACAGACGAAGATTCAATTCTACAAAACCAAGAACTACTGATGTCGAAGAAATGTATCGATAAAATTAGAAGAAAACTTCATTTGCAAAATGTAGTTCTGGATGCGGTGCTGCAGACAGGGTCGAATCCAGCACTTCCTGAGAGGGTTGCACCAATAACTACCAGTACATTTGAATTGAATTGGAATTCTTTAAATGCCTTTAGGCATCTGTGGTGTGAATGAGGAAATGCTCTGGAAATGCTAAGTGTCTGTTCTCGGTAAATACTTCTCTTTCAACTTTTAGAAAATTGACTTAAACTATGATTTTGCAAGACTTCCCTTTGTTTTAAGCCCAAACGGAAACACGACAGCAGAAATTTTCGGAAAGTGTTGTTATTTTCACACTTTAGATAGTGTACATTTACAACGAAGGGGGTGCACGTGCACCTTTGCACACACACACCCTAAAACTGGCCCTGGCAGTAGAAACTGGTGCAAATGTCGTGATACAAAAGAACTAACACAGACATATTGAGAAAAACAAATCAAGCATACAAACATGTCACAACAAGTTACGGAACATAGAAATAACCTGATTTGCTATTAATTCATCTTTCAGAATGTACTAAACATGCTATTGGACATACAATCGGACGTAAATTTGAAGATCGGAGATATGGAAGAGCAACAACGAAGTGTCTGGACGAGATCAAGAAAGTATAAGCTAACGGAACTAGCACCGAGTATGACAATATAAAAGAATAAAATATAACTAGTACAGAACAGATGAAGAGAGTTAGTCCTTCCGTATTGTTTACAATTTTCGGTTAAAGGAAAGTCTGAAAAAAAAAATTGCACAAGCTTCCAATGATAATTGCAACATCCAATATTCTTTCTAATGCAAAATTTATTTTATGGCGCATCTTCATTGTGGATATAAGCTTGTTTATCCTTCTAATCCCTGTCATTTTCTTGTTATATACATATATATTGTTCGGACGAATTTCATACAAATTGTTTCTGTTCCGCAACCTTGAATCTGGCAATCATTTCCCAGTACGTACGTGACTATCTGACACATGCTGATATATAGTAAAAAAGTTACTCGCTTACATCAGAGATAGCGGAAGTAACTATTACATGTCTGTTATTTACCTGATTCAAAATAAATAAATAAATAAATAAATAAAATAAAATAAACGCATCATTTATATATTACAATGTCTTCCTGTTGTGTGATTTTCACTATGGATGCAACTTTAAAAAGTTCCTAGAAATTAACTTACACGCGTTTATTTATCTTCTGGAACGTAATGGTTCCTCAACTTTCTGTAACTCCATTTACCGTCTTGGAACAGATGAACGATTATGGTTATCGCTCTGTAATTGATAGGTAAGGAGTTCGAATCCTGCAATTGACCATTTATGCTGGTCTTTCTCTATGATAACACCAGAGGTATTCATATTACATATCTGCAAGTAACAGTACTTAACAACATTGATTTTGTCTTCCCCAAACAGCAGTAAACCATCCGGCACCAAATGTACCAAAACTGAATGGATAACGCGTATGGTCCCAGATTCCATTCCTGGTGGGGATATTTACTTAAGATACAAGCTCGAATACTGGCTCAAATCCCATTTTAAACAATAAGTCCCGTCTCATCAGTAGTATACGCAGGGTAGGTTTCGGAGTTTTAAACCCCTATGAACAATATTATATGCACAAATAAACATTTACTATATTAAAATATACGAGGTGTGTTCATAAAGTATCGCACATTTGATTGGCAAAAATACATTTAATGATTTGGAAATCCGAAACACTAACCCCTTTCAAAGTAGTCTCCTTCGTAATGCACCAGGGGCGGATCCAGGACGGACTTCTGGTGGGGGGAGCGGTGGGTTGTAATACTGCTATCCCCTGGATCCGCCACTGTAATGCACACACTCTTCTCCATTATTGGAAACACTTCTGGAATGGTGAGCAACCGTGTCGCCACAATCCGCATATCTTTTCTTGACTCAAATCGGATCTCTTTTAGTAGCAGTTTCAGCTTGGGAAATTACCAAAAGTCATACGGAGTCATGTCAGGTAAGTAAGGAGTTTGACGACATAGATGCATATTGTGTTTGGCGATGAAAGCCTGAATCAAATTTCGCGGACACTCTCGTCATACCCAAATTCTCGTTCAAAATTGAATGTACCGATCCGATTGAATGATTTCCGCTTGGTTATCGCCATGCTTTTGGCAAAATTTGATGCAATATCGCTGCTCAAGTTTTTCTGTCATTTTACAAAAACTGATATCAGACGACCGCTCACTACACGTCTTCACTCGTTGGCCGAATGCCAGCAACTGATGCTTTCTGCAGGCGGAAAAAAAAATCACGACTGTGCATGAGTGTCCCTTCTACATCTACATTGAAGAAAGTCTCCCGCGCTTCATTGGTTTAGGCGAAAAAAAAAAAAGATTCGATACTTTTTGAATATACCTCGTATATACCTATGTATACGAATACCTGAAATTATATTAGCTTGGAAGCTTGAACACCCTTGACAAACTTTCGTGTATGCTACTGCGTCTCATAATGATTCGATGATGAAAAGAGACGTCAAACTCCTCCCTTCAAACAACCAACCAATCGTGATTCGATTCCCTGTAGAGACAATTCTTAGTGTCATCCCAATATCATGAGACATTTGACCCAGAACCAGCATTATGAGAATCATTACTTCAGCCAAATAAAAATTTGCCCGTCTGACCACGGTCTCCGTAGAAATACAACCCACAAAGGGCTATATGGCCGACTAAATATAGCAAGGTCAACTGTATTTTGCGCTGTCAATCCACTGAGTACCATAAGCGTTAATTCTGTTTTTCCAGACCGCAGTTCGGTATCGATTCATTCATGCAACATTTTTATGCACCGAGATATGAAGGTTCGCCCATGTACTTGTAAGCTAATGTTTGTGCTCTCGGCTTCGCAACTCAGATGGTTCCAGTCTTCAATCCGGGGGCTGCAATTTTCGGCTGGTGCCTATAGACCCTTACCAAAGCTTCTCTCATACTTGGTCTTTGTCCTCATCATGAATGAGTCTTTTCACTTTTTTTTTTTTAAATCATTCTCCCAGGTGAATGTTTGTATGGTATCTTTAAATGTATGTCCTGGCTCGGCTGACAATTTTCATTGCTGTTCTATTGTTGATTAATCTGTATTTATGTGCTTTGTCAGTAGCGAAGGGTGAAACCTCCGCTTTTAAAGTGTGATGCAAACCAGTGTAAAGTATTACACGTGTATAAGGTAATAAGGATGTCTAAAAAGACAAATGCGAGTTACAAATGGCCTTGCACATTTTATCTGGAGATATACAGGACCTTATATTTTTACAAATTGCTAAGACGGTAGCTGATTTTCAGTGTGTTCATATGGATCTTCTCCGTGTTGAATCCGTAACGTCGCGAAGAAACGGAAAATTGACATTACGCAGCACACGAAGGGAACCTTCATTTGTGACAAAACCAAAATAATTTAATTGTATACAAGTGTTAATTTCCTAACACAGATTTTAGTCAAATGCTGCTCGGATCCAATTAATTTTTCCATGTTTTAAAAGCTGTAAACCAAACACATTTTTTTTTTTTTTTTTTTTTTGCTATTTCAATGAAAAACACGATGACGTAACAAAAGAAATTTTTTGGGTCAGTACTAAGAAATGGCACTTGTATGTAGATGTGCCATACTTACAGATAAATTACTTACCAGAGCTTCAACCCAAAGCCAGCAGAGCTCTTGCATCCCGAAAGCGCATTATAGCGCTTTATTTCCACATGCTATAACATGTCGAAGTGCATATAACCTTACCACACTGCATTCACCTTTGTACACTGTTTGTTTGTTTTCAAGACAATCACATGGGTACAAAGATAAGTCCAGTACTTCATAGCAAAAACACAATAATACAAAGGTGAGTCCAGAATTACTTGCACAGCGTCTCGTTCGCATCAATCCTACGGCCAGTCACCAGTTCTACGGTGTGTGCTGTGTAGTACATAGTAGATTGATATGTGTTATTACAGAAGCAGAGAGCCACATGAAGGGAAACGTTCGCTTTTCGATTAACACAACCATATGCGAGATCAAAAAAAAACTCTTATCATAAAGGTTAAGTTTAGTTGAGTTTGAGTTTGAGTTTAGTGTTCCTCTCAGCATGGAGAATAGATACGACGTGGATCTAACTGATTAACCGGAATCCGAACACATGAGCTCTTGTTGGAAATCGAACCCGGGTCTCCCACGCCGAAGCTCTATCATGATTGAAAGACTATGTTATGCTGCTTTTATCACAGATATAACTCACTTCGGTATTACATTATGATCATAATGGATCGCGTTTTTGTGATTTTGTCTAGAAAAACTGCGACATTATATATATCTGAGCGGCTCGGAGGAACACAATGATACGCGCCACTTCTGGTGAAATTTAGTTATTGGCTGGATTGTGTTGGGATCGAACCACAGAAAAGTACATAAGTGATTTAATTTCGGGAATGTACCTGCAGATGGCAGGAGACGCTTGTTTGGTACTTGTTATTGCATTGAATCGCACGGGAATATTGAGCTTTTTAAAAATTTACTTGAAAGTTAGGCTATGTGACATACCATTGTGTTCCCCCGAGCCGCACATAAGACAACTTAAAACCAGAAAAAAAAAAAAAAAACGCTCCGTATTCATCTGAATGTAATACACATCGATATTTACCATCATTCTATTCTTTGTGAGAAGGAACGGTGCGACATCTATGTACAATATCAGTTATATAGTTCTTTTCCTTTTTTTTTAATTTGCGCATTCTCCTACCATTTTTTCCTTTCTCTTGCACGTTTGCCACATTTATGCCACCAAGAATTACATAATTATTATTGTGCGATTTTTCAAGCGGAGAGATACAACAGACATATACAAGGTTACTCAACGGACTGTCAGATCTCCCCCCGCCCCTCTTTAGGCTGCTTATAGTCAGCTGCATCACTGTGCAATGTTGCCTCCTGTTGGTTGTCGCCTTAGTTATGTTTTCTTTCTTTTTTTTTTTTAAACCATTATTTTGTTGCCAGGATCGCTGCTTCCCAGCAAAGCAACACCCAGTAGCTAATCGCATGATATTGTGCAACCAAATACACGGCAATTTGCTTTTTAATAATACTAATAATAAAAGTCGTAACTTTTAACACACGTTATGGCAAAATTTATTCTTTTATCTCATAAAGTACAATGTTAACATAGTAGTATTACATTGCAAATAAGTAACGCACTGACTATATAAGAGAGCCTATCCATTACTTAAAAAAGAAAGCCCCCTTACCTTCTAGTTGATAAATACTTTATGCTATCAAACGTTCAAAACCATTCTTTAATGCAATAGTGAACCACTGATAATCCATAAACCAATGGTTCCCAACCGGTATGTCGCGAAACTTAAGAATTTAAAAACCATGAGGCATACGAGTCTTCATCCCGTCGAAATTAAAATACCGCTAAATTTACATTAATTATGTGATATCTTCAAATAGATAAAAGATAATTGAAATATGGAACAAGAGCGCCCTAGACAATATTATTTTGCGTGAGGTACCGTTATCACAAGTCACCTAGTGGGTTTCCGTTTTCAGCTGTTTAGAAACGCGAAAATAAATGCCGATTTTCAAAATGGCTCGAAATCGAAAGCAGATAAGTGAGTCGTGATAACAGTTTCTCATGTAAAATAATATTGTCTAGGGCGCTCTTGTTCCACATTTCGATTATCTTTTATCTATTTGAAGATATCACATAATTAATGTAAAATTAGCGGTATTTTAATTTCGCCGGGATGAAGACTTTTAATAATCAGTGGCGGTTCTAGCCCGAGGCCTAAGTCCTCCGGTTTTTGAGTGACAAAAATAAAACAAGTGTGTCATGACGTCATGGGTAAAGTATCTCAAGTAAAGGTTAGAAACCACTAACCTTAAATATTAACCTTTGATATGAAATCTTTCAGTTTAACGTCCCACGATTATGCCCCTTCTAGGCTAAGGAGACGGATAATTACGGCAACTAAATGATGACGGAAGAATTGGTGGATTGAGAATGTGGGAGGAAACGAAAGTACGCCGAGAAAACCCATGAAAACACTGTTGTCCACCACAAACTTACTTGGCTAGAAATCGGACCACGGAGACCACACACCAGAGGTAAACGCTCTGGCACTGAGCCACCGTGCCCCTCTAGTATCAACATTTGAGTTTACCACTAGAAAAAAAAAAATAGTATACTATAATGAGTCTGGAGTGTGTTTCCTTATAAAATTATATTGTGATTGTTTCACTTAGTATATACTTTTTTTTCCTGTTACAAAACGATCGTTTCAGATTTTACATATCAAGAAGGAAAAAAAAAAACGACACCCCGCCATTTTATCTAAAAACCATGGCAAAACTTCAACTAACACGACGATCAGTTTTCGAACCTAGGACGTACTTTCCTAATGCCACGACCTAATGTACTCAAGGAGAAGAAAGTATTTGACAGCTGACAAATTTTCTTTTCCCAGTAACTCGAGAACAAATGAATTAATTGGAGTCTTTTTGTTGTTATCCTTAGAATAATTATAATTTGATAATTATCCAAAATCGGCACTCTAATAGGTTAATTTATTTTTGAGTTATTAGGAAAAGACATTTTGTCAATTGAAAAATACTTTCTTTCGTGACTGAACCAACTAACCCCGGCCGCTCGAGAAAATTAAATGAAATGATTTTTTTTCAGTTTTACGTCCTACGGTTATGCCGGGTACACTCATGTCGAAAATTATTGTTGCATGTCTATAAATATGTTGTTGTAGGAATATAATTTGATAACAAATTCGCCCGGTATTTCTTATAATGTTAGTGTGTGTATAATCGGCAAAGACATGTATGTGGCAAATTTCATGTCAAAAGAGCAGTAGATAAGAATAATAAAACGAAAATAAAACTTTCTTGTTTATTTAGCAACATTTTGTTTTACTCATTGTAATTTTCGTATTTATAATTCTTTTCCTATGAAATTTACCACAAACATACATTTCCTGATTATACACATAGTATCAGTATTAAAAGTACCATGCAAAATTCTTATCAAACTATATTCTTACAAGGAGACAGTTATAGATATGCGACAATTATTTTGGACATGAGTGTACATAACGGAGACGGTGATGAGAAATAAATGAAATGATGGAATGAATAAAGTGAGAGGGGGAACGGAAGACCCCGAGAAAACCCACCCACACGTTGTTTACCTAGCACAAAGCCCACTTAGCGCGAGCTGGGATCGAACCAGGGACCCTACGCACCAGAGGTGAACCCTCTACTAATGAGCCGCCGCGGCCCCTCGAGATACAGTGTATTACCGTCAAGTCATATTTTTTTTTTCTCGAGGCGTGTTAACAGCCTCCTGAAAATTTAGTATTTCACTAAGTTCTAGATAAAAACGGAAGTCCGTTTCACACACACACACACCTAAAAAAATATTAAAAATCGTTCTTTTTAAATATATATATATATTTATCTTTTTGGAAACGAAACCTTTACGATTTCAGGGACTTATTGTTTAGGTTAAATGAAACGATGATTACTGAAAGTAAAAGATCACGAAAGAAATAGTGAAACAAGACGTGGGAGGAAACATAATTTCGAGACAACTCATGGACACGACGATGGCACCAAAAACTCGCATGATCCGAGATCGAACAAGGAACCATTCCCATGACAAGTAAGCGCTGCACCACTGAGCACCGTCACTCCTTTTTATATAATTTTTAATGACTCAGCATCGAGCATTTAAGGTTACACATCCATATGCTCAAGGAAAGGCTTGAATCTACGACCGACAGACAGATTGTATATCCCTGAAAGTACTAACAACTCGATTATGCCCGCCGGCTCGATTATGCCATCCATTCCGCTACAGAAGAACCCCATACATTCAGAAACACGCAAAACCCTGAACTAAAACTAACCTAATACACAACGTAACGTATTACCTAACGGAAAGATTCAGATACGCAAACCACACGTGATTAACTAACCACCACATTATTCCGTTTAAACAAACGAACAGAACAATAGCATAATGTCGAAACATTAAGTTTCAATTTCAACATCCGCCTTGCGTTAACTACATTTTCCTCCTGCTGAATATTCAATTAAATAAATAAATAAATAAAAAATACAGCCTTTACATTTAAAAAAAAAGAAAGAAATATATAGCTATGACGTCACAACGAGGAATCTATTTAAACTTTTGCTCAGCTTAGCGACACGCAATGTAATATCTGCTCACTCACGGCTATGGTGCTTATTTTTCACACGATGTTAAAGTTACGCCGGTTAATAACTGGGCCGTGACGACAGAACAAAATGCTTAATTTTAAAAAAAGTTACAGACAAGTGTTGCTTAAAATAACATCATATATATATATTTATACATACACACACACACACATGGCGAGAGAGAACAGTAAGTCTATTAATAACGTTAATATAGGTATTAACCGTAATAAACTGTACAAATATACTCGCAAAGCGTTGCTTAATATTTTATTCTAACTGCTAAAAACATGGAGTCACGACTTGCTGATAAATTCTTAATTGAAAGCATGTTAGGCTTATAATTTATCTCATGTTTTTATTCCTAGATTCTACAACAAATTTTACAGCCTTTTAAATTATTTCACTACGGCTGCATTGTATGATTTGTACAGTAAAATTACAGCGCATGACTGGTAAAAGTAACTGGAAATTTGTTAATCTAGTCAAATCACAATTAGGTTGAAAACGTATAAAAAAGCAATGGTCAATCATTTACTTCATAAAAATCACAATTAGGTTGAAAACGTATAAAAAAGCAATGGTCAATCATTTACTTCATTTTTACTCTTACAACTATTTATAGTATGACGTCACTGTCACGATATTTTAAGTTTCAATTCCCACAATTATACTCCAATACTAGAGACGACACGATAATGAAAGAAATTCATGAATGAAGAAAATGGAAGAACCCAGAAAAAACTCACGCATATGGCGTTTGTTCGCAACCAAGTCCATTCGACTCAAGGATCCAACCAAGGACCCAGGGACACACCAGAGGTGAGCACTGTACCGGGGTCCTCCGCAATGATCTAATGCAGGGTTTCTCAACCTTTCCCACCTGCGTACCAGCAAAGCATATTATTAATCAGTACCACCATAGGTCGTAAGTACCACCACTATCAGCGACTCACATGCTACCAGTAGTACATGTACCACAGGTTGAGAACCCCTGACCATCTTTGGTATTTGGGCCCTGGGTTCGATATCCGATGGGAAAGCATTACGTTGGTTCTAATGCCACCTTAAAGTCCACAGAGCGTCGCTGCTGAAAGGGACACTAAAATTTAACCAACACCAACATCAGGCAGAGGCGCTGATCAAATCCGAATTCTCTTATATTGCATGAATTCAATATGGCTCCGGGACCGAAACCGATATTGAAGGGGAAGCGGAATTACAGAGAAAATAGAAACAAATTTTCTAGCAAAACTGCTGTAGTTAAGTGTTGCTCACGAGACTTGTCCCGTCTCTTAAATTCTGCAGATACTTCATCTCGATTTACGAAAAGTTTTCCTCGTCTCTTCCGTAAATTTATATCCTATTTTTTCTTAATTTCATTTAAAAGTTGTCAGAATTCTCCCACGATCCCGAAGAGCGTGACATAACATTTAAACTGTGTTCATTATTCGAGTATATCGTGAAATGACGCCTGTCTCCAAATGTTGTTAAATGCTCGTCACTGTTCGTACAATCAGTTTATCAACTAATAGCTTTTATACATGAATCATATAAGACTAAAACATTATTTGAGATTAAGAGTCTTAAATGAACTAGTGTTGTTCATGGGACTAGTAAAATTTGTCTCGTCTCAAAAACGAGACAAGAAGTGTCTTTTTCTCGTCTCGAATTTAAAAACGTGCTTCTTCTTTCTTAAGTAACACTGTAGTAATACTGTGGTAGTAAGTTGAGAGGCCTCGTTCCGGCGAAATTAAAAATACCGCTAATTTTACAATAATTATGTGATATCTTCAAATAGATAAAATATAATCGAAATGTGGAACAAGAGCGTCCTAGACAATATTATTTTGCGTGAAGTACCGTTATCACAAGTCACCTAGTGGCTTTCCGTTATCAGCGGTTTAGAAACGCGAAAATAAATGCCGATTTACAAAAATGCTCGAAATCGAAAGCAGATAAGTAAGTCGTGATAACGGTATCTCATGTAAAATGATATTGTCTAGGGCGCTCTTGTTCCGCATTTCTGTAAAATTAGCGGTATTTTAATTTCGCCGGGATGAGGCTTCTTAAGTTGTAGATTGTTCCTTTGAGTTATTTTACACTTGCTCAATAAGAGCTTGTAACTTAGCTAACGATGTTTGCGAATGATCATGTCAAAATATATTTCCGCTGTGTTGTAAACGCACACCGAATTACGGCTTTCGGTTCTGTGAACACAACTTATAGGCTGAAATGTATTTTGGTTCTCCTCCTGAAGTACACTGAATTAAAACATTTATTTAGATAATGGTATCGATAAACAAAACCTATAAGTAGAAATGTATGTCGGTTCTCTTCCTGACGTACGCTGAATTAAAACGTTTATTTAGGTTCTGGTATTGATGAACAAAACCTATAAGTCGAAATGTATTTCCGTTCTCTACGCTGAATTAAAATGTTCATTTAGGTTCTGGTATCGATAAACAAAACCTGTAAGTCGAAATGTATTTCGGTTCTATTCCTGACGTATGCTAAATTAAAACGTTTATTTAGGTTCTGATATCAATACATAAAACCTGTAAGTCGAAATGTATTTCGGTTCCTTTACGGTTAAGAACTAGTTTGATATACAGAGGTACAATGTGCCCAGAAGGGCTTGGGCACTACTTCTTAAGTTTAACATCCTGCTCCCCAAATTGATTGTACCATTCTCCAGTTTGACTTCACCATTTTCAATGAAAATGTCCCCCAAATATTCCTATGGGTGCAACCTGGGCCTTTAAACTCATCTGTAGTTACCCCTGATTTGATACAAAACTTTCAAACTACGATTTTGAATGAGGACAAACATATCCCTTAGTATGCTGCAACCCCATTTGCAGATGAAGGTTTAAATTGGGACGACAGTTTAACACAGCTATATTTGAGTAAATATTACTGCGTTTTAATAACATAATTATGTGCTTCTTCTAACACTTTACGGTGAATCTACTAATTGCACCATAAGAGATCTTCCGTTCAAAACATTTAAACAAATTAAACTGCTGACAAAAGAGTATTTAAAATAAACAAGTCTCCACAGTAATGATTTCGACGTACTTTCTTCTTTCTTTTTGAGTCTCATGGAAAATGTGACAACACTGCCGAACTATCGCAACTTACACGGTCGATGGTCAATGATTTCATGTCCTTTAAGATTCTGCGTACTGTTTCTCAGTTTCTCACGTCTCTTGCGACATTTCCGGCGATTGTCTTTTGTTCACTGATTTCCCGATCATAGTGCAAAACCCACACCTGATTCCCCCCCCTCTTTCTACTCAGGTGGTCCCCTGACTCTTCACTCTCTGCTTAAAAATGAGTGTAAAGAATCGTGTACAGGCAACAACAAATGGCAGCACCATATCCCCTATCTTTTCTAAAATGAGTGTAAAGAATCGAGTATAGGCAACAACAAATGGCAGCACCATATCCCCTATCTTTCCTAAATATTTCGTATCGAACGACAATATGCATAACAACTGAATCAATTTCAAGATGTGAATACTTGAACTTTCTCCACAGATAAATTACACACACACAAAATAAAAGATATGTGCACCGGTGCCCAGAGTATGGATTCGATGTAATTTGTTATATAGAATTCAAATTTCGAAACTCCAGGACGATCGATCGTGCCATTTTTTTTTTTTTATGGGTGAAACACTTTCCTGATAATTAGATAGGGAGGATATACGTAACACAGCCATACAGGAAAAAAAAAATGTTCTGTTCAGCGTACCCCAAGGTATGAATTCGATGTATTTTGGTACACAGAATCCAAATTTCAAAACCTCCAGGACTGTGTCAATTTTGTTTTATGGGCGAAAAACGTATATGCTGTTTTACGTACCAAAATTCGCTAAAGTTTTTCACTCATTAAAAAAAAAAAAAAAAAAAAATGACGCTGTCGATCGTCTTGGGGTTTTGAAATTTGAATTCTGTGTACCAAAATATATCGAATCTATACCCTGAAGTCCACAGAACTTTTTTTTTTCTTTTGTATGGCTGTCTTACGTGTATTCTCCCTATCCAAAATCGCTATCGCCCATTAAAAAAAATGACAAGGTCGATAGTCTTGGGGTTTCGAAATTAGGATTCTGCGTAACAAAATACATCGAAACCATACCGTGAGGTTCGGTGCACAGAATTTTTATTTTTATTGTGTAGCTGTGTTATCAATAGTTAGAAAATAAGGTGTACACTTTTTTATTTTGTTTTACTCATTGTACAAAGCACATGATTTTACTTTAACAAAAGAGACACTGACCAAAGCTTAAAACTTTACTTTATTTTAAATTATAATTTGTAACTGTTTCTCTTTTGTCTCTTTTGTTAAAACAATTAATCCAAAGCCATGAATAGTCTTACTAATGATTTTACTCTTCAGAAGCATGCTTCCAACAATAAAACTTCCACCAATGCAAGAAACAAAATTGATCCATCAAGTAGTTCCTGAGGGTTTTTTTTTTTTTTTTTTGTGGGGGAGCTCTTGGACGGACAGATAGTGTAAACAAATAAAGGAATGAATGAAAAATGAAGAACTCTACAAAATATTACAGAATTTTCATAATACTGAGAAAATTCAATTTCAGAAGAAGCCTTGGATTTTATTACTTCTATGATATTCCGTTACTTGTACTTATTGCAAAGTTTTACATTCTAATTCTATCTCTATCCAAAACTACGTTAGTCGATTTTGCTCATCTCTCCTGAAAATGTCGAAGTTACAATATCGTTCTTTGTTCTTGCATTCCTTTGAGAAAATAAACGTTCAAACAATAATGGGGTCAGAACTTACGCAATATAAACCGAAGAAAAATTTGTTCTCAAATCTCGGTATTTTATAGACTCATAACAGGGCAAGATTTGTGAGCTTTCGACGCCCTCCAATGTATCTATCGTTTCATTGGAAAACGATTAATAGCACCCTCCAGATACAGTTAGGGGTCGGAAAGCTCACAGTCAAAGGTGACGCAGCATCAGTTGAGAAAATGTTCCTTCTCCGTCTGGACGCCTTGATCATTCGACGACGATCGCAATCGATTGAACCGAGCTGCTCTCCAAGATCTTATAAGTGTGCGTGAACTATAGGGAGAGGTTTTTTCTTTCTTTCTCTCTCTCTTTTTTAACACGCACAGAGGAAGTGGGAAAAAATGTTGCCACTCATAATCATAAAAGCTTACTACCGTCTACTGTTAGTAACGAACTACTTACTTCCTCGTCATATAAAGAGATTCTTACTGCCATACATGAAAAGAAAGTGTGTTACAGAACGAAAAAAATCTCATTTACCATCACCTACTTCCTTACATATAGTTAGAATTTAAAAAAAAAATCCTTTTCAATATATAAATAAAACGAACTCTGTAGGTGCACAGTCCAAATAATTTTTAGTATTGAAAATTCAATACGCTAACTTAGTAATAGAGAAAGTAATGAAAGTTTGAAATTTAGAAAGCAATTTTAGTAATAGAAATTCAATAGCCCATACTCCTTTAGTAATAGAAAAAGTAATTTAAAATTTGGTCATTCTAGAAAAAATGAAATGAAATATTTAAGTTTTACGTCCCACGGTTATGCCGGCTAGGCTAATGAAGACGGTGATGATAAGAAATGAGTGACATGAAAGAAAACGGGAGAACCCCGGGAAAACCCACGTACACGGTGTTTGTCCATCACAAAGCTCACTTGGCGCAAGCTGGGATCGAACCAAGGACCTCATACACCAGAGGTGAACACTCTACTACTGAGCCACCGCGAGGCCATTCTAGAAATGAAAGATTAATATTTATCTTTTCATGACAAAGAAAGTGACGGAAATTTTAAAATTAGAAAGTAATGTTATTAATAGATCTCTCTCCATAATAAAGAAAATAATGAAAATTTTATATTTAAAAAGCAAGTTTAGTAATGAAAACTCAATATTCTTTTTACAATAAAAGAAGAAATGGGAATTTGAATACCCTCCACAGAGAAACTAATGAAGTCTCAATAATCTCAATAGAAAAAAAAATTACGGAAATTTGAAATTTTGAAACAAAAACTCAGTAATGAAAGCTCAATAAGAACTTTTTAATTATTGGAAGTTTAATACTCTCCTTCCATAATTAATCAAGAAAGTAATAAGAACCTGAATACTCTTCTTTCATAATAGAAAACTAATGGATATTTTGAATTTAGAAAGCAATTTTAGTAATATACCTCAATATTCTCCTTATAATAAAGAAAGTAATGGAAATGTGAAATTTAGAAAGCAATCCTGATACTATACGACAAACACCTCAGTTTGTGTGAAACGCTAAATTCCTAATAACAAACAGTCACACAAACAGATGTCGCTATCTATGCCAGCGCTTGCACGTATAACGAAATCCATGAATAATTTCCATAAACATATGGTATGCAGTTTTCAGGTGGGTAGTGGACAAACTAATAAATTAAATAAATATAAACCTAGTTTCTAATTAGGTCCGATTTTAACACAGTGCACGGCGTACCGAAGGCTCGAACGGAATAACCAGTATTAGCAATGGAAACTTAATTTTCCTTTTAATTCAAGCAGTGATAAAAGTTCGATTCTCCTTTCGTAACAGAGAAACTAATGAAAATTTGAATTTTCCAAAGCAATATTAGTAACGGAAATCGATGATCTAATAAAGAAAATAATGCAAATCTGAAGTTAAGAAAGGAATTTCAGTATAGAATGGAAGTTTGAATATTCATTAAAAAGAAATGGAAATGTGAATACCTTCCTTTCATAATACATGAAGTAATGGAAGTCTGAAATCTAGAATGCAATTTTAGTGATCAGAGTTCAATATGCTTCCTTCATAATGGGGAAAGGCAGGAAAATTTGAAATTGAGAATGCAATTTTAGTAATGACAGTCTAATATTCTTATTATATTAGATAAAGTAATGGAAATTTGAAAATTAGAATGCAATTCTAGTAACGAAAATTCAATACTCTTCTTTAGTTGAGAAAGTAATTAAAATCGAAATTTAGGAAGCAATTTTAGTAATAACAATTTAATATTATTGTTTTATAATGGAGAAAGTAATGGAAATTTAGAATGCAATTTTAGTAATAACAATCCAATATTCTGATTATAATAGACAAAGTAATAGAAATCTGAAATTTAGAATGCAATACTAGTAACGAGAATTCAATAGTCTTCTTTAGTAATTCAGAAAGTAATAAAATTGAAATTTAGGAACCAATTTTAGTAATAATAGTTTAATATTACTCTTTTATAATAGAGAAAGTAATGGAAATTTGAAATTTAGAATGCAAGTCTAGTAACGAGAATTCAATACTCTCCTTAATTGAGAAAGTAATGGAAACTGAAATTTAGGAAGCAATTTTAGTAATAACAGTTTAATATTATTCTTTTATAATATAGAAAGTAAGAGAAACTTTTAGAAAGCAATTTTAGTAATGGAAGTTTAGTACTCTCCTTCCAACTGCTTCTTCATAATAAAGGTATATTTCATTTGGTTCGAGAAGTGATACACTCTTAAAGTGAGAAGAAGACTGGATTGGAGGGTCTCTGATCTACAATACAAGAGAAGTTTAGAACAAAACACTAGTTGAATTGAGTTAGTGAAGTTTTTCGGAGCAGTTGGATATATTGCAAAACTGACTGTGACCTGACAATCAATATCGGGGGGAGAACGAACGACCCTGTCACGCCTGGTGGCTGCTGTTTCTTCACCCAACCGCTTGGTGCCGCCTAAAACCGCAACCTCTCCTCTTTCGGATGTGTGTGTTTTGCAAACATTGACGAAAAATCAATCCGCCTAGTCGAAATTTTGCACAACTACAAAGAGAGAAAAAAAGATGGCACGTTTCGAAAGCCAGAATTATCTTCATCATCACAGCGAGGCTATAACAGAATAATATATCCCTTTTCCCTTTCGGGGGGAAGATGTATGCGTATCAACACTGATGGCTTTGAGTGTTGCAATTGCATGCTTTGCGCTCTGCACAAGAATTAAAAGGTAAATCACACGCAATCTGTATTTTCTGGTAACCAAATGCTCGTGCGAGCGCCTCTTGTTGACCCCCGAGCGCCAGTTCCCCGCCAAGCTCATCCCCTCGGAACTAAATCGATACGGCGTAAAAATTGTCCCTCCTTCGCTACCGGAGACTCCCAACTCCACTTCGTCCAAAAGCCTCTGCCGCCGAGAGTTCTTCAGCCCCTCCTTTCACTTCTTTATCCACCCCACAATCCATGAAACCTGTGACATACCGGCAGTTTTTCCTTCTACACGGTTACTTTTAAAACACAAGTAAACTTCATCGCTTTCTAGCGAAACTTTTGAGACAATGCAGACATTCTATTCAAGATCTAATACAATAGCCTACTATAGATACATATAGTTAATTAATGGTTCACTTGTTTGAACAGTACTGCCAAATAGAAAAGTAAAATTTCTCATAAAATTTCCTTTTCACCTATCATCCAGATTTGAGTTTTTGTGTTATATGTCCTCAAATAACACCGAGTTTATACTAGTGGTGGGCACAAAAATCGGTTTTCCGGTTTTTTAAGAAAAACCGAAACCGGTTTCTGAAAATTTTCAAACACCGGTTCGGTTTTCCACCGGGTCCGGTTTCGGTTTTCTTCAAAACCGGTTCCTTTTTTTTTCAAAATTAGTTCTATCTCTGACCAGAATAGTATTTCGTTGTTCTCCGATTCCGTTTCCACAGAGGGGGGCGCGGTGGCTCAGTGGTAGAGCGTTCACCTCTGGTACTTGGGGTCCTGGGTTCAAACCCTGCTCCCGCCAAGTGAACTTTGTGGTGGACAAACACCGCGCTCGTGGGTTTTCTCGGGGTTCTCCCGTTTCCTCCCACTTTCTTCATTCCACCATTTCACTCATTTCTCATAATCACCGTCTCCTTTAGCCTAACCGGCATAACCGTGGGACGTAAAACTTAAAGATTTCATTTCATTTTCCGTTTCCACAGAATAGTTTTGTCTTCTAAAAAGTTTTCATCGAAACCAGTTTCGGTGAAAAAACCGAATCGGTGGAGAAAACCGAAATGTCGGTTCTTAGGGTTTCGGTTTTTCTAGAAATCGGTTTCCGGTTTTGCCCATCACGACTTAACGCGAGCTTCGACCTATGATCGAGATTCGAACATGAAATCTAAGTTTTAGGTCCCACGATTAACCCGGCTAGACTTTTAGGAGAGGGTGATGATGAGAAATGAAAAGAGTGGAATGAAGAAAGTGGGGGGAAACGGGAGAACCCCGAAAATAACCACGCACACCGTGTTTGTCCACCCCAAATCTGCTCACTTGGAACAAGCTGGGATCGTACCAAGAAACTCATGCATGAGAGGTGAACGCTCTACCACTGAGCCACCGCGGCCCCTTGATGGGAGTTTGAATCCGGTGCAGTATGTAAAATTAACCTTCACAACAGTGGCGTACGGATGGGGGAAGTTTCGAAATTTTAATTCCCCTTTGAGCAACATTATATGCAAAATTAAACATTTAACACATTAAGATATACAGTAAACTACCGATTAATAACGGAAATGGATGGTGCGGCAACCGCAGATAAGATAATTCCCCAAATAACCCGCCCAAATGGGTGAAAAAGAACACAAATCAATACGAAAATGCTTTTGAACCACTTTTATTTACAGTAGGGAGACCTATACAGAAAATTATGATTTAATAAACAATGATTTTCCGTACTTACAAGTTTGTTGGGTTACTTTTTCACACACACACACAAATGGTCAGTTTTCTTTCGTGTTAAAATACCACTTCTTTATTTGGGATTAGTTTTTGCTTAAAAATACAACTTTATGTCACAAATGTTTCTTTTAACATTCTTTGAAAACCCCAATTTATCGTCGTAAAAAAAAAAAAAAAAAAAAAAAATGAAACGAAGACTGTGGATACACCGCAAACCAGATAACCGATAATTTACTGTATATATTAACACTTGAAATTATACGAACGCCCTCTCCTTCACGAACTTCTGCGTACGCCATTGTCATAGAGACAATCAAGAACATCCGAAATGTAGGAAAATGTGCAAAATAATTTCTACAAAATGCTATTTAATGAACTAATAATCCGTTTCGAAACATTTCGTATAGTGGATAAATTTGTTTCCCTAATAATTATGACAGTAAAAATGGCACACCCAAACTTCTGATCTATATATATAAAAAAAAAAAAAATTCATACAGTTATTAGTTCATTTAACAATAATTTAAAGATACTACCGCCCTCACTTTCTACATTTTTTAATATTCTTCATTCTCTTTATTTTTATTAAAATTCAAAAAAATGGAGATGAGCTTAGCAAAAATTTATAACATCTCTTTGTTACATTTAATATTTGTAATTATTATGAATGCAATTTATTTGTCAGTAGTTTTGTACTCCACTTTATTGTTCCTCACTAGGGTGGGCCGAAAAAAAAATCAAAATTTGTTTTTCAAGTTGTAGTACCGCACAAAAGTTGCGAATTGAGGGACACTAAAAAGGGAGTAACGAAAAAGAAATACATCAAATCGGTTTATATCTTCGAGTCGCGCATGTGCTCCAAAGTTTGAAGAATCTGGAAAGAAGCACATTTTTATCATTTTTTTTTAAATCTTACTAAGGGCCTAAAATACGTACTTTGTTTCTAAACATTTAAACTTGTATTCAATAAACAAACAAACGAACAAACGTGTAAGTTGTTAGTATTTCCTTTCTTGAACTGTGATCTACCCCATCAGGATCCTGCTGCCTACAGTCGGCAAACAGCCGAAAATGAGCATTAAATGCGCCGGCGTCGCCGTCGATAAGAGGCCGGCATACGGAGTCGGCAGAGGGTCGGAAAGAGGCCTTTCCGACTGTTTTGCCGACTCTGACGATCGGCAACAGTCGGCAAAGGGCATTTTATTTTACGATTTTCAACCGCTTGCCGCCTCGGCAAAAGGTCGGCAACTTTGAACAAGTAAATCGTCGTGCCGCCGCGGACTGGTGCCGGCTGCCTCCGGCGGCAATCCCTCTTTCCGACCGCGACTTCCTGATGGGGCACCTTTATTTGTAAATTATTTTCCAAAATTTCTTTAACTTTGAAGGCAATGTGCAAGGAAAAGATGTTGATGGATTTAAAAAAATATTTAAACATCACATTCTGTAGTTCTAATACATAACAATTTAAGCTATTACATTTGGAAAGTATGTGTTAGAAATGTTAAAAATTATCGTAAAAATGTCATTTTATCCAAATTTCAGCAAACTTTACGACACATGCGCGACTAGAACATATACACAGATTTTATTTATTTATTTGTTATCTCTTTTAGTCTTCCCAATTCGCAACTTTTCCCCGGTATTACGACTTGATTTTTTTTTTTATTTTTCTTTTTTTTAAATTTATTCGGCCCACTCTACTCCTCACCTTGGGAATCACACATTGTAAGTTTTCTCGAGATTTTGTGTAAAAGTAAAAATTCTTAGGGAAGTTTCCTTCAAATTGGATGACGGTGAATGAAAATTGTTGCAGATTAAAGCGAAAATGTATCTGGAAATAACTCATAGTTATTGTGCTCAAGAAGTGAACATATGTCTGAAAAGATAAAAAAGATACAAATCCTGGTCCATCAACACAAAAAAGGTCGTACAACAACGCCTACGTTGAAAATTCGCTGTTGGCTTCTGACTAGCACAGGTGGGGTGAGGAGAGCAAGACACACACACTTTGCACAATGTAATTATTATTTAAAGAAGGTATTTCGAATGTTATACTTGGCATCGCTTCATTGGTTTATCCCGTTTCGTCTTGTGTATGTGTGTGTGTTTCGGTCGTCAACACAACACACCTAGGGCAGGGCGAGGCGGGGCAGATACATGTACTCTTCAAGGTCAAGGTGAATCTTCTGCCCTCGAGCCATCTAACTATCCGTGTCGCACCGCCAACTGCAGTTATGTATTTAAAAAAAAAAAATCTAAAAAAAAACTTCATATGGAAGATTTCTTACTATGGCAACATCGAAATCTGCATTTCTATTGGTCAACGTAAACTGAAATTATCTGAAACAGATTTCCTTTTGTAGTTACGTCAAAATCTGCATTTCTATAGACAAACGTAAACTGTGAAATTATCGCGTCTGACTGTAGCTACGTTAAAATCTGCACTTCCCAGAGACCAACGTAAACTATAAAATTATTTCAAAAAGATTTCTTACTGTAGCTATGTCAAAATCTACATTTCTATTGATCAATCAATTCAAACTGTGAAATTATCTCCAAAAATTGGAAGCAATATCACTGTAAAAGACATTAAATCTATTTGCGAAACATGGTCTTTATGCTCTTGTACAGCTTGTGGTCGGAAGAATTGGTTAGAGTCCACAAGATAAAATCTGCCATAAATTCGAATCCGATAGCATGAAACGGGATTTTAAAAATCAGAACATTTAGTAAATATTGTCCAAAGGTCCCTTCTAAACCGAATTGTTAGCACGTATAATCAGTTACCAGAAACTGTAGACGTTTTTTTCAAATGAACATACCTTCAGATCATCTATAAATAAACTATCTTAGTACTGTTGCCATTGTACTGTACCATCTTGATTTCAAATTGTTATTCTATTGTTATGTTACATAAATGTTAAAATGTTTCAGTGTAAAATGGCCTAGTGCTGTATCTGAAACCTATTATAAATAAATAAATAAATATATAAAATCTGGAAGAAATCAGAACATTCAACTCATCGGTTTCTCTCTATGTATTAGGTGTCCTCATTTTACGGGATTGAGTTGTTACATTTCAGTATAGCGATCGATATCAAGAAATATTATTGAACGATATTTTGGTATTTGATATTTTATTATCCAATGTTTCAATACTTTTTTCATTTGTGAATATTTTTCGATAATTAATACTTCGATACTTTAAAAACATTTTGGTATTCAATATTCAACGTTTTTGTTTTCCTACTATTTTTTTTTTTTTTTGAAAATTTTGTATTTGATATTTTTACCAGGTGTTTCAATATTTTCCATATTCTGACTTTTTTCTCTATTGAATATTTGGATATACAGTATTTATTTTAGAAACTGGTTTTTGATATTTCAATATACTGTATTTCGATATTTTGATGACCAATATGAAAATATTTTTCTACTTTTCGATATTTATCAATATTTTGATATCCGACATTTTGTTATCCGATAGTAAGATATTTTCCATATTCAGTGTTTTTCAATATTTTTAAATTTTGGTATTCGAATGTATAGTTCTCCGATATTTTCAATATTTTTTTTTATAATTCAATAAATTTTTTTTTCATATTTCGATATTTATCAATATTTTGGTATTCGGCATTTTAAAATAAGTTTCGTTTTCGATATTCGAAATTTTGATATCCAGCATTTCAATATTTAACACTTTGACTTTTGATAAACAAAACAACTTCCTCCTCACAGGTCAATATCTAAGAGTAATATAATTCAGTCAGGAGACAGGTCAGTCTCTCTTGGTGATAATGACAAAGTGAAATGAAATGAAATCTTTCAGTTTAACGTCCCACGATTATGCTCTTAGACTAAGGGAGACGGACGATTAAGGCAAGTGAACGATGGTGCAACGAAATGTGGGAGTTAACGAGAATACCCCAAGAAAACTCACAAAGGTAATGACAAATTACTATCTCTTTGTAAGGGCAGCAATAGTACACACGTCCCCGCTAATGCCTTTTCAGCAGTTTCATTCAGGGGTATCATGCAGGGGGGCAGGAAACCCCCCGAGTTTGAGAATTATACATTTTAATCAATACTACCATATATTTATATACTAATGAAAAATATAAAACTTTACATATATCGATTGAGAATATTGTCTCCCCTCCACTCTCCAAAGCAAACATGAAACAAACCTATAGGTCATAGTACTGATAAGAAAAGCTGATTTACTTTGTAATCCCGCTTTTGTTTTCGATATTTCGTTACCACATCCCACTCTATAAAATGTAAATTTTGTCGCACGTATCCTTACTGCTGACAAAGGACGTAAATAACATATCCAATAAAAAAACTGAGGGGGGTCACTTACATGTTTCGAGAACACAGTTTGAGAACAATGACATAAATCAGTCAGTCATCTCTAACTGGCCAATGTAGAACTAGGAATGCATTTTTACGATCAGATATAGGACAGAAAGAATAGGTTCGGCAAAGGAGAGGAGGATAGATGCGGTAGGAAAAATGGAATAGAATAAGCAATGGCAATGTGCAATTAATTACTCATGAATACAAGAGTGCTGCCACTGCCAAGTCACCGACTATGCCTTGTTTACTGGCCACCATAATCTTTTATTTACACTTATTTTCCTTTCTGCTCTTTGTTCTCTCTGTGTGATTTCCTGAGAATAAGAGCAGCAACTTGAGGTGACGTCACAGAGCACCTATTTGGAAACGACTGGCGTAAACCAACGGCACGAGCATTAAGCATATATATTTACACGGGAACATTAACTTCTGTAATTTTCAGGGTATAAACACAGGGTGTCAAATTAAAATATAGCGTGTCCCAAATTATTGAACACACGATTTCAAAACAGAGTATATCGCAACATAAAACGTAAATGCTTTTTCGATAATGGAAAATAAAATGAAATATTTCAGTTTAATGTCCCACGATTGTGTCCTTTAGGCTAATGAATGATGAATGATGTTGCAAGAATTGGTGAAATGAGAAAGTGGGAGGAAACGGTAGTACTCCCAGAAAACTTACGACCACTTGTCCACAAATTTACTTCACCGAGTATCGAACCAGGAACCTCAAGCACCAAAGGTAAGCGCTTTACCACTGAACCACCAGCCTCCTTTTCGGTAATGGAGATGAGTATTACGTTGGACAGAATGAGGTGCCACCCCACGTTGGATATGAGCTGGATAGGGCGAAGAGGAAATGTAGATTACCCACCTCAATCTTCCAATTTAACTCCATTAGACTTCTTTCTCTGGCGTGCAATTCTAAAAGGTATAGTGAACGCCGAAAAACCACGAACACTGAAAGATCTGAAACAACAAATTGAACAAGTCTGTGGTGCTATGCCATTTGAAACAACACAATCGATACATCACTCTGTTCTACGTTGTTGTTGACGACGTATTGCGGTGGACGCTGGGCTATTTTGAATATTTATATGCTTAAGATACATAATACCACAAAAAATTCAATGCCTATCTGCTTTAAACAGTGTATATATTACTTTGAAACACCCTGTATTTCTTTGAAACAAACGAAAAGACACAGCTTGTGGAAGTCAATTTAAACGTGCGAGATGGACAACCGATTCAATTCGAACAAAGTGCAGTCATTTGTTGTTTATACAGAAGGTGTCTGCGACAAATATTTCTTATATTTCTCTCTTTCTATTCTTTTTTTTTTTTATTACACAAAAATGGTGTTTGTGTGTGTGTTTTGGCTCGTTCACTGCTAATGGTGCTACTACTACTACCTGTTGCTTCTAAGCAGCTGGTTACAATTCTCTGTTCTCTTTTCAGCTTTTGCTGTTCCTTTCCTCTCGCTTCTCTCCTACGCAGCTGTTGGTTGGTTGGAGAGAAAACTCTCAGCGAGCACTATAGAAATCTTCCGTCATCGTCTTTTGCTTTCCACCCTCGCTGCGCTTTCATTTTTTCTCACTTTTTTTTACTCTTTCTTTACTCATTCACAAGTTTCTTATTTCAATTCTCAAGAGTTTCTTTCTTCTGAAAACAAATCGTAGCCTTATGTTGCTAACACTTAAGTCTATTAAAAGACGATTACCTTAAATAAAGTGACATGAACTGTATGATTATCTTCTGGCAGAAAAAAAAGTCCTAATTTGTTATAAAAGGCTATATTTAAGAAGAAGTTCCATATACCTTTAAGTCTAAAGGATATAATCGAGAGACGTTAAATTACTCAAGATTTCATATTTGTTTTTAGAATTGTCGTTTGATCACACACAATTCTTGACTGCCTGTAAAGCAATAAAAGTTGAGCTCCAGAAAACGCGTAGACCTGAGTAAGACGAAGGAAGTAAGTTTCTTCTGTTTCGTGAAACATTTTCACAAACTTCCGAATTCCATTCCATTATGGTTCAAGAACGCCTGAGACCAAATCGGACAGCCTCTAATTGTATCTGCGTATTAGTTTACATTGCCATTGGTTTCTGCTTTCTAGAATATGGTTTATGACCTGTTAATTTTAAAATACCCCCCGTAACAATAGGTCAATATCAAACTCTTGTACCATATCAGGAACTGAAACAACCAAGGACGTAGGAGCTGCGGTGGCTCAGTGGTAGAGCGTTCACCTGTGGCGCATGGGGTCCTTGGTTCGATCCCATCCCGCGTCAAATGAACTTTGTGGTGAAAAAACATCATATGCGTAAGTTTTCTCGGGGTTCTTCCATTTTCTCCCACTTTCTTCATTGCACAATTTCATTCATTTCTCATCATCACCATCTCCTTTAGCCTAGTCGGTATAAGCGTATGACGTAAAACTTACAGATTTCATTTCTAGTATTTATTATAAACCTTTACAGCCCGCGGGTAGTAGTGGAACAGTTTCGCAACCATGTATACATACGTCCTGTTTAATGTGTTCACTACTTACGTACAGTCCTGACCTTCACTTTGCTGTATTATACGAGCCCCGATTATTCAAGATTAGTCTGGTTCACATTAGTCCGGAAAATCGTGAATCTACTGTACTTTTTATTTTTTATTTTTAAGAAAATAATGCAAATGAGAACTACATTAATATACCAAAGGAAACTTCATGCGTAGATTAAAGTTATAATTTATTAATGAGTTTGGTTTATCAAAACTCCTTTACTCCGTCTGTCCTTGAGTCCATTGGCGGATCTAGAAAGTAAAAACTCGGAGGAGGCAACCAGAACCCAGATTATAATAGATATATTGTAAGTTTATTATAAACTTTCAAAAAATATGCTTAAATTATTTCTGTCGCTCAAAAAGCTGGAAGCTTAGGCCTCTCGGCCCCGGGCTAAATCCGCCACTGCGTGTGTCCGGGAGATAAAAAAAAAAATGAACTAAAGACCTACTTGAAGCTTCAACATCATTTTGGGCCAAGATCTAGATAATAAAAGTTAGAAATCAGCCATTACGGTTTTAACGTTGATCACTATCGATAAAGTAATAACGGTAACATCCCAATAAGCTGTTTCCTGCAGTCGATTAGGCGTCCCAAGAATATATTTCATCTCCATCCTTTACTCTAATAAAACCGGAAGTGATAAAAATCCACCACAACTTCCGGTTTTAATATTGATCTATATAGAGCAAACCAAGGAGTGTTTTTTTTTTTTTTGGAATCGATTTAGTGTTCTAAAAATACGTACAATTTTCCTCTTAACCTATATTCAAACCGGAAGTGGTAGAAATTAACCATTTCCGGTTTTAATTTTGATTACTATAGATTAAATCTGTAATATATAGCGAAAATCGGTTTTCTGAAATCAGTTAAGTGTTCCAAAAATATATTCCATCTTCACTATAATCTCTCTAACCGGAAGTGGTAGAAATCTACTTCCACTTCCGGTTTCAATATTAGTTGAGAAAACATCATGCCATACAAACTCAACTCCTTCACGTGGTGTACACGTGACACTAATACTTGTTATGTTAGTACATGCCAAGTGAACTTTGTGGTGGACAAATACCGTGTGCGTGGGTTTTTGCGGGGTGCTACCGTTTCATCCCATTTTCTTCATTCCACCATTTCATTCATTTCTCATCATCATCACCGTCTCCTTCTGCCTAACCGGCATAACGCGGGACGTAAAACTGAAAGATTTCATTTCATTTGTTTTTTGTTATAATAGTAAATGAAAACTCTATACCAGAATAATTATTAAAATATCGTTTTATAGATCATTCGAATTTTATCAGTAGTACATTTTTTTTTTTTTTTTTTTAACAGAGCTTTCACAAGCGAACATTTTCGTTACAGTTAAAACTGTTTCTTTTTCCCCCTCGTAGCCTCTTTGGGCTCTCCTTATCCAATATTCAACTCTTTTTTCCTTCATTTTTTTCTTTTTTAAAGATACAGAGACAGAGAAGGACGATACATTGGTGCTGTCTTTCGAAATCGTACACATTTTCTGTCGAAGAGTCACACACTGCCTGCTTGGCTGCGACGGGGCTTCATCTGGGTTATTGCGTGACGCCAACACTTTGAAATGCGGTTATGGAATCACACCAGTTGTTTCTTGTTTCCCCTATATACACACACACTTTTCTTTTAAACTTTTTTTTCTTTTATGTAAGTGCTGCAACTGATATAATGTCTTTGCTACTAAGTACTTACATCTAGTATTCAGAACAATCGCTTAATAATTTCACTAGTTCGAAAATACTCTAAGATTGCTGTTAACAAAAAATATCTCCAGCTGCATTGTGCTAATTATTATCCTCATTAGAAGGATATATTAATTTTGAGGTACACAAAACACCTCGTAGAGGTACGGTGGCTAAATGGTAGAGAATTTATCTCTGGTGCATGAGGTCCCTAGTTCGATCACCAACCAAATAAGTTTGTAGTGGACAACATCGTGTTCGAGGAACTCCTGTATCCTCCCACTTTCTCATTCCATCAATTCTTCCACCATGATTTACTTGCCTTAATAATTGTCTCCATTAGCCTAAAGAGCATAACGTGGGACGTTAAACTGAAATATTTCATTTTCAAAACGCCTCGCACTTATTTCTCATTAAATGTTTTCGGGAAAAGGGAGCCCTTCCCGGTAGTATAATGACTGATGTGTCTGCTTTTGGTGCACCGGGTTTGACTCCTTGTGATGGAAAAGCATCAAAAATTCGAAAACGTTACAGTGGTTCGGATTTTCACTTTAAACTGTAGGTTCGCGTCTCATAGCATCGATCCTAAAGCAGGACGCTATACTTCAATTAGTTGGGGCTGCAGTGGCTCAGTGGTAGAGAGGTTGCTCGACCCCAGCTCGCGCCAAGTGTTGGATAAACACTGTGTTCGTACGTTTTCTCGAAGTATTCTTGTTTCATTCCATCATTGCATACATTTCTCATCATCACTGTCTCCAAGACCGCATTTCGAAGTTTTGCACCCATGGGCCCTAGCGAAATTGTCGCCCCTAACCAGTGATTTATTTGTGGATTTTGTAGAAGGGGGGAATTCTTATAAAGGATTGCTACTAAAACGTGAAGTTGAATTATTGTACTTTATAAAAGATTATATAGCCTATCAAAGGGGTATTTTCTCTGGGAAGACTGAACTAAGAGACAAGGAAGTCAAAACTTAGAAGGGGGGAAATTCCCAGGCTTCCCTGGCTACAAATAAATCCCTGCCCCTAACCACACCAATCGCATCGCTCTCCAAACCTTCCATTTTCCTGGATCCACGTCTTAAAATATTATTTTCACGTTTGCTACTACATTATAACTATTACTAGTTATTACTGTTCTTATTTCTTATTACTCATTCTATGTAATATATTTTAATTACTATATCTGCCCAGCCTTTGGAGTAGATTCATTAAAACTTACTTGGCCAATGTAAAGTGGCCTCCGGGCTGTATATGGTATTTGTTGAATAAATAAATGAACATAAATACACGCCAATTTGTAAAGTTACGAGTGTCGAGCTCTCTACTGCCACCCTTTTCAGCAGATCCACCGACAACTGCTCAAATCACTACAATAACCAACTGACTTACGACAATGTTTGCTATGACTAATCTGGTACGATATTACCGTAGTCACGATCATTTAAAAAAATCGCTTATTTTATTGAGTCGTTGGTGAAATATGTATTTCCAATCGTCCTATCGTTTTTTTTAAATACATTTTTTAAATTGCCGCCCCTCAAGATATGCCGCCCTGGTCCCGGGCCCATGTAGCCCATGCCTAAATCCGGCCCTGACTGTCTCCTTAAGTCTAGTCGGCATAAACGTGGGACGTCAAACTGAAAGATTTCAGTTCATTTTTACTTCAATTAACAAGCATACGAACAGGAAGTAAAAATGGAGACAGCTAGTAATTAATGGATTAAGAGCATCGATCCAGCATCTCGCATTTACATAATCTATCCCCTCAAAATTGTTCCAAGTTCCAAATGTCCCGGTTTTTCTCCAAAAGCGTACGTTAATACCATTAGAGGAATATTGAAAAAAATATACAGCTTCAATTAGACAGTATTACTAAACTAATTTAAAATCAGAATAATTTGCTCTTTGTCAGCAGTGGCGAATTTAGAAGGTAAAAGTTGGGGGGTGGGGGCAGCCAGAACGCAGACTATAATAGGTATACCATGAGTGTACTATAAACTTTCAAAAAAATATATAAATAATAGCTTAAATCATTTTTGTCACTCAAAAAACTGAGGGGCTAAGTCTCCCCGGCATCGGGGTAGGTCGACACTGTCTGACATCAGTTTTGGTGAATGTTGACCTATTATCTACTTCTGACATTTTAGCAAAAAGCAAGTGCTTAATTATGACTATATGTACTATAAATTTTACATAATTTCCAGTATTTTATTCCGAAAATCCAGGAGTCCAAAACATGGCCCATAAACACTTTTATTATGTATCTCGGGTTCATGGACTTACCAAATTTGTAATTTATTATACACTGATCGACTGGAAGCTTTCAAAATGTGGATATGGAAAAGAATGGAGAGAATTAGCTGGGCCGAGCGGAAAACGAATAAGAGGATGTTAGAAACGATGGGAGAGAAAATGAAAATCCTAAGAAGAAAAAGAGAAACTAATTGGTACATTGGCTAAGAAGGAAGGAAGTGAGGGACGTGTTAGAGGGTACGGTGGGAGGGAAGATAGGGAGAGGGCAAAGGAGACTACAATTAATGGGCGATATCAAAACAGAAAAATCGTACGTTAAGAAAAAGGGGTTAGCGGAAAATCGTGGAGCATGGAAGCTTCTCAGCTGTGGCAAGGGATCTGCCAATAATGGCAGAATACCTATGATGATGATGATGATGATGATGATAACCTATTGGTAGTGTTATCACTGAGACTAGATGTGAGACTGTCTCGTCTCGAAAAGGAACCGAGAAAATGCTGTCTCGTCCCGAAAACTGTATCTGTTTACATTGGAACGGCTGTTACTTCTCATATACTGTTACGAAAAGTCTGTCTTGACTCGTCTCACACGCAACACTAGCTCTGGGTGGTGTACTCGACCCAGAAACAGCATTAAGAAAGAAATAAGTTTTGCTAATGTAGAGAACACTTGAACCTTCTATCGAAAGGTAATCGTTTCCTGCAATAATTCCATCGCCAAGGTAGTTGTAGCATATAAAATGAATTGATTATCTTTAGTTGTGATAGCTAATCTTCGTGAAGGCAATCGAACAAGGTCAGAAGAATAATCTGCCTTGCACTTTAAAAAGAAATAACTAATCAGAAAGATATTTCATTTAAACCATTTTACGAAACAAGCAATAACCTTGATAATCTGGCAACGTTGCGAAGCGACCATTTACAAATAAGGGGAGATGTCATTTTTTAAACTTATTTGCGTTTTTCGCAATCTTCCGTGTAAAGAGGGCAGCAATGTTAGATAAAAAGTTTTTTTTTTTTTTTTGTATGTGGCACATTGGTGATTTTTAATATTCATTATGAATATTGTTTCTTAGATGACTAGAATTTTTTTTCATTATTTCTTGAATTGGATTGGCTTGAGATTAACTTCCCATTTTCTGACCGAGGCTATATGAGACAGGACCTAGTTTGAAGAGGGCGGGTTTGTGGGTGAAGCAAACACTGTCACCGGGAATCGAGTTCAGGGCCATGTCTACAAAGTCGACTAATTAACAGAACATACCCCCGTTATTTTTCCTCCAATTGTTAGACTTCTAAATTATGCTATGCGCAAGTATTTGAAGTCTTATAGAATGGTTTTATCAGTCTATTTGTCTGTTGACAGGTATCTTAGCTAAAACAATAAGATATATCGAGACGCTTTGAATCAGTGTTCTAAGGATGGTTCCATCTTCTCCGCTAACTCTTTATTCACACCATAAGTGGTTCAAATTAAGTCATTTCCGGTTTCAACGTTTATCACCATAAAACGAAAACTGTAACAGATAGCGAGATGCGTTTTTTTTTTCTTCAAAGATTCAGGGTTTCAAAAAGCAACATACTATGACACTGCCGAACATTGTCAACACCAGAAGTGGTTGCAACTCACTACTACTTCCGGTTTCAAAACTAATTTCCATAGAGCAAAACTGTAAGAGATATTTTTTTACAATCGATTCATCTTTCCAACAATACGTTCTACCTTCTCCCTTCACAATCTATTCAAACCGGAAGTGGTTCAAATTAACGATTTCCTGTTTTAATCTTTCTCAAAAGAGAACAGAAACAGTAAAGCATATCAAGTGATGCATTTCTGATATGGATTCAGAGCCCAAGAAATAGGTTCTCTCTTTAATCTTATTAATCTACTGCAAACACTAATTATAAATCCAAGTTGTAAGTACTGAATTCCCATAGATAACGTTGTATCACACTATGAAATGAAACTCACTTGTTTTTCTTTTAGTTCCTTATTCCGGGTTTTTAACTTAACGGAGTTGAGTGCTTACGCCAGCTTTCTTTTTGAGTCCATTGATTTGCGAGAAGATTTTTTTTTTCTGAAATGAATTTGAATTTTAATGAAGTGATTGTATTAAAGTCTTCTTCAGGTTTTAGTTAAACACCCCTTGCTTTTTCAAAATGAAATTCCATTCCATATAAATTTAATACATTGGCCCGTGAGACGTGGAATCCAAGCCGTATGTGACTCCATAGGAAATCGAACTTGAAAACTTAGTATATAGCAAGCATTCTATTAACAGCTCGATCATTTGAAAATCAAAAGCACGGAAAGAAAGAAAGGTTATGAATATTTCATTTGTACCGCAAATTTTATAAAATCCAAGGCAAAACAAAGGAAGGAATGTCCGAGAATACAGAACGCTATTTTTTACACTAATATTACGTATCACAATATAACGAAGCCCTTAAACCAGTTATTAAATCATTGCAGTACCATAGCCAGAATTGGGGTACATACAGGGCCGGATCCAGAATTCTCTGATGGAGGGTGCACCAATAACTACTAGTATATTCGAATAAAATTTGAATTTTTAAAATGCTTTTAGGCATCTGTGGTATGAACGAGGAATTCTCCTGCAAATGCTCATTTTATGGTCTCGGAAATTGAAACCATGACTTTCCGAATGTAAAGCCAATGGTTTACCGACTGAGCCACTGCGGCTTTGCATCGGTATAATTTTCACTGTATAATTAATTAGCTCGCTGCTTTAGATCAGATTTTTTAAAAAAAAATCATGGACACTTATATCGTACGAAGGAAGGGGGGAGGCGGTGCACGTGCACCCCCTAAATCCGGCCCTGGGTACATATTTCTTAAAAGATAAGTGATTTTCATGAAAAATTCTTACATGGTGAAATCTCTCCTAACTTGTGGGTTTTACTTTGGGAGTCGGAGATAGATGCAGCTCCTTGGCTTATATCTTTCGCACTGGATCATAGAGAATTAAGCAACGAATTGATGTTTTTTATTATTATTTAAATATGTATATGTGCCTAAGACTGATTATTTTACTGAAAAAGTATTTAATTATTTATGAGTGGTACAAAGTTACTGAAACAGTGTCGCTATTCGACATTTCTGTAATAATAAAAAAAAAGGGAATTAGAAAACTGATTGGGCATAATAAATATAAAATAATTGGCCAATATAAGTTTGAAACCTTGGTTGCCCAGCGTAGCGTAGTCGCTAACTCTCTCGTCTTCGGTGCGAGCGGTTCCGGGTTCGATTCCCAGTGGGACACTTGGTCGAAAAAGTGTTAAAGCTTTTTCAGGCCCGCTATCCTGAGTGATATTTTCCTGGGTTTTTCTCATTCACACCTGCCAATGCGGGGATGGTACCTAACATATAGGTCCCAGGTCGCTTCCTTCCTTCCCTTTCCTCAGATACTATAATCGCACAGAGACGTCATCCCTCATACGTGACGGACTAATATCGCAATAGATGTAGAAAGCCATAAATCTTTCCTAAATCCTAAATGTGAAAGCTGTATCTCGGTGGGGACAGTTACTTCCTTCCTTTCCGTCCGAACTGGAAACTACTCTCATTTCAGTTCAATACCCTAACATGTTATGCATCCCAGACACACTTCTGTGTTAGTTGGGTTGCGGACACGTAAGGTGCACTGGTTAAGACAAGTATTACAATAATATCCTACACAAGTAGGCTATCCTCAGAACTACCTGAGGTAGCTGCGCTGCGAACATGTAAGGATGACTGCTTACATTCATTTTTAATGTTATGTGGTTGTAGCAAAGTTTATGATTCACCTTCTGTAGTTCTACGATAAGTGATTAACGTGAATCTGGTAGATCCCCATATTCTTGAAATTTTGAGAATATACATGAACAAAACAAACTCACGTACTGCTTACATGTTCTAAAATTTGATTGGCTAATAATGTCCAATGCATATACGATACAAAAAAATTAAAAGTGGAAATCATGACTTCAATCATCTGGATTCCATTCTAGATGAAGGATGAAATATAAGTAAAAATTTACAAGCAGGATGGTAAAGTTGGAAGAAAAGAACGCATATTTTGCAATAGCAAGATCCCAGTTGAGCACGGTGATGGGAATCGAAACGAATCAAAACTGTTCCAATAGAAACACACAATGTGTCTGATGAAGGGAATTCCACATTGCAAAAACTATTACGTTATTATTCATTACAAGTGAATTTGATTTGGTTTACTTTTATTTAAATAAACGCACTTTTCGAGACGAGATATCACTTTCACGATGTATTTTCGAGACAAGACAGCCTGATACTCTTGTCACGCGCATCCTTACTTAACCCTGGAATACACAGGGGGGTGCTGGAGCACCCCAGATGTTATACTCATCGCCATTGTGGCTCTGTTCTCAGGCACATTGATTGGTGCTTCCGTGTATTCTCATTTTGGAGCATGACATTCACGGTGGCGGGTGTGAGGCAAATTGTCTCGTTTGAGAAGAGAATATATTCAAGGGGTGGGGTTCTCCAGCACCCCACCTGTGTATTTACGTATGTGAAATTCGATTTTTGACGAAATTCGTTTTAGATACTTTGCATGTATATTTGTTTAATTGCATGATGGCGAAAGTGTGTGCAGGTTCAAGCAAGTTTACAGACTTTGTACTGAACACATTAGAAGAAGATTATCATCTGAAGGTAATTTCAGTGAGTCCGATGACAATATTGAAGTATAATCGGAAGTCGATGATGAAATTAGTGGAAGTGACACGAGTGACACTGAGGGTAACATCGAAAATGATCCAGTTATAAGGGGGGCCTCTATATTAGAAAGAGTCATAAATGGAATTCTCAACCATCCGTTCGGAGTTTCTAAAAAAAACTTGGGTTGCAGTTAGCTAGACCCTACATGCTGGAGCGCCTCAAGAAGAATCTTCCGACTAATTTGTCTATTGGTATCAGAAATATCCTTGAAATTCAAAAAGAACTGTCACCTGTAATTGATTCAACATCTAGTCTTCCACAGCAAACACGATGTCGAATGTGCTCTAGGAATAAGGACAGAAAAACTAAATCTTTTTGTTTCAGATGCAAAGAGGCTGTCTGTGCTGAGCACAGAAAGGAAGTCTGCATTTCCTGCAGTAAGGAATGGCTGTGTCTGTTCAAAAATACATACAAACTCCTATTGTGTATTCTTGTAACTGATAAAGTAAAATAAATATATCGAAGTTCGTGAATTATAATTTTAGTAGCGTTTAATTATATGGGGTGCGCTGGCACCCCACCTGTGTGTTTACGTCAGCTTTTTTTGTCTGTGTATTCCAGGGTTAACAACACAAATAAATTAAAATGAACTCTGATAAAGCCAGTAAGGAGGGTCACACAAAGCTAAAGGCTAATAATTTTTTGGTTGCAGTAAAAAAAACTACATATCCTGTTATCATAGGCAACCAATAATTCTTTGCTGCTGTACAGGTTGCATAGAACCTAAGGAATGTAATTGATTTTAAATGATGATAGTACGTTATGTTGCCGTTACCCATGGAGATATTAACGGATTGACTGAATAAACTCGGCAGACAATCGTCTAGCTATCTATTGCAAAAGACGTAATTCAAAATTTCACTTTCGTTCAAGTCTAGAGTAGCAGGCCAAGGGATCTCGCAATCCCACATAGGTGATCCTAATAATGGACTATCTTTTTCGTTCAGTAATGTCGAAATTCGGAATTGTGGCAGTCGGGTTCAATGTTAACCTTTAAGAGTCTTCATTCCAGCGAAATTAAAATACCGCTAATTTTACATTAATTATTTTAATCACGACTCACTTATCTGCTTTCGATTTCGATCTATTTTGAAAATCGGCATTTGTTTTCGCGTTTCTAAACAGCTGAAAACGGAAAGCCACTAGGTGACTTGTGATAACGGTACCTCACGCAAAATAATATTGTCTAGGGCGCTCTTGTTCCATATTTCAATTATCTTTTATCTATTTGAAGATATCACATAATTACTGTAAAATTAGCGGTATTTTAATTTCGCCGAGATGAAGACTCTTAAAGGCCGAAGGATGCACATACTACATTAAGGTTTCTACCTCAATAGCTCAACCTCTAATTAAGCTAGGAGAATAATTTTGGTATCAACTGTTCCTGAAAGATGAAGCTTGCCGCCGATATGCACTTTATGTATATGGGGATACCAGAGGCGGAGAGGGGGAGGGTAAAGTTCATGTTTTTTTTCTGCATCGGGATTTTGGGAGTCAGTCATAAAAATCGGTATATGAACCAATGAAGTAGTCCACCACACGCTAATACCCTGCAAGAAAACTTATTGCTTATATGGGGGTAGTAAAGGGGAGGGGTAGAGTTGGCCAATTTTTTAAATCTCAGTCTTTTGACGTAAATTACACTTATTTTCTGGACGGTTCTATCTAAGACAAGACATCTTTTCACTGAATTTTTGTTTCTGTATTTTCTACGGACATATATGAAAAAATATGCTGTGCATATAACGCGGTACTATGGTGCGGAAGGGGACAACAACGTGAAGGTCTGCAACAGCTCTTCGAAAATGATATACAGGGCGTTTTAATAGGAAATTTGTTCTAAATTTTTATCTCACTTTGTATTTCAGCAAAGGCTACCATTTTTTATATTATTGTAACACGTGTATTGCATACACATTAGCCTCATTTTGTCAGCAAAGAGTGTTTGTAAGGGTTGGCAGGGCCCCCAAAATTCTATTTTTTTCACATTTTTAGGATTCCGTTCTTTTACGAATAGGGTGGGAATTGCACAAGTGTTACCTCGTTGGAATCTGTTTCATAAGCTTCTCAACGAGGTATCAATCCTCTCTGTGATAATTAGAGATGTGACCACTCAGTTCCCAAAGTGACAGTCTGTGATTTCGTTCAAATGCCTGCCCGGTGTTTCAAGGTTATCTTATTGTGTAGACAACGACCCCCATAGACAATAACGTAGATGAGACAGTGGCGAATCCAGGGGAAAGGCGACTGCCCCTCCAGAAGAGGAAACTCTCTTATTTCATATATACAGTGAAACCTGTCTTTAGCGGAATCGAGCGGGACTTGCAAAAATTTCCGTTAAGGTCAGGTTTCCGCTTAGTGGAGGTAGACCTTTCCTTTTTTCTTTCTTTTTTTTAATACATGCTTATAAATGGGCATACTGAGAAAATATATTGCTGTACGTACATTGTTCGATTACAGTACTTCTTTCTTCTACGAATAAATACACAAAAAAGTTAAAAATGAATACAAAATTTGCTATGCACACGTTTTCTTTATTTTTCTAATAGCCAAGCAGGGTTTTCTGTGCACATTGCTGCTTGACTTTCCGCATACACTTTAACCAGATTAATTATACTAAGTGAATCAGAATCATTTTTCCGTAAATTTTTGCAGTTCCTTTAAACCTCTGAGAGCATCTTGATATGTATTTATTCTACACTCTTCTTCGAACTCGGTATCGTATTCCTCTTCTTCCTCTATCTCGTTTTCTTCTTTCCAACATTCCGTATGATTCTTGATTAAGTTGCGGGGATTAAGGACAATTTGTGGGGGTGAATATAAGTAGTGGTTGGGGAAGATCAACATTGTTCAGAAATATATAGCAAAAGAACGAACATTTTAGCGCAGACAGTGTAATGTATATGTCTCACAAAATGTCTAAACATCTTCTAAACGCTGTAGTCCGGAACTCAGAATTTTCCGTTAAATGTTTATTTTTCTTTCCGTTGTCTGCGTAACACAGTTTCCGCTTAATGAAGGGACTTTTTACAGGTTTTGTTCTCCAAAATTCATGGGATCGTGAAATATTTCCGTTTAAGACAGTTTTCCGTTTAATAAAGGGTCCGTTGAAGACAGGTTTTACTGTATAAATAAAAAAACTATCCCAGAGTTTGAAGGTCTTAAAAGTAGCTCTAAATAGCAGTATGACAAGCCCCCCCCCCTCCCAGAAGTCGTTCTTGGATTCGCCCCTGGGTTGAGATTATTGGGGTTAGTAAGTCCAAACCTCAAGAAGGGTAGTAAGCCTAAGCCTAAGCCCGCGCATGTCACGATGCAAAATGAATAAATAAATAATAAAAATATATGATCTTTTTTTCATGACAAACGGCACGCCACTGATATTGTGAGTGTACAAAGAAAAACCGTGTAGAACGTCTATAAATTACATGCACGTTAGAAACACTACTAGTCTGGATGACGGCTTTCACAAGACTCTAAAATGAATGAACAGAAAACACCATCTTTGATGCAACATTACAACACCCACTATTTCTTTGGCCTTGAGCTCATGTATGTCGATATTTCGAAACAAAAAATCGCAGTAACGAGGATTTTTTAAAATCTGTTTCTATTTGTATACTACGGTCATCATGAAACAAAAGTAATTTCTTTTCTCTCTATTTTTTTTAAGAAAAGAAACAACAGGCACAAGGTCTAAATATTAACACTATTACAGCGACAACAAACATCAGATTTCGTAACAATAAAAACGGATGTACGTACTCAATACGTACATACAAGACTCTTTAACTACTGAGTGGCTTTGTTGTTTTCATATTGCTGGCATACACGTAGGAAATTTTTAGGTTAATGACATTTCCATGATTTTGACATCATGCACAATCTTGCTTAAAAAAAAAAAAAAAAAAATCCACCCACATTTGAAACCATCGGCGCAAATCTGTTTTCAACACTGGGTGGGGGGGACACTCCCATGCCTTTTTTTTTTTTTTTTTACCGCTGTAGAGGATCTGGGGAGCAGAGTTGTCTTCCACATTGGGAGACGGGTAGATTTGTGGCTTATCCTAGAGGAGGCGGGGGGAGGGAGATCACTCATATTACGGTAGATGAATTTGATTTTTTAGGTGAACCTGTTGTATATTATACAGCAAGGGGCATCAATTTCATCTCAATTTCCTTTTTGACAGTCGGACACAAATCATCACATTAAGCCCCAAAACAACACATTTCAAATCGGATTATTAAGGGAACAGTCCCCCAGTTCCAAAATTGGGAAGCACATGCACCCTCATCCCCCGGGATTTGCGCCAGTGCCTGACACGCACCTAGAATTTTGTTTAGGGTAAAATCAATTTACTGTTTTTAAGATTCTTTTTCAATCTGCCATCCCCATTTGTATGCCTTGCAAAATATTGTTAAAAAAAAAAATCTTTAAATTTCTCATTAGTGCTGTGCTATCAAAACTCTACTGCAAAATTCTAGTGACATTTATTAGCGTGATTGTTTACTATTAGGTATTAGCATGGTAGACTGAACCGTTTCCCGTTTATTATTTTTTTTAAATATATTGTGCCCCTTTACTTTCTACAACCAACATAACACATTTCTTAAGTATGGTTGTATAACATTCCAGGATAGTGTAACGCATAGATTGCCATATGTCCGTGTTGTTAGGATTCAAATAACTGTTCGATTTCTAATCTTTATGTTCTACGATTATGAAAGTACTGGTGGAATGAGAACATTGGAGGACAACGGGAAAACCTCGGGAGAATCTAAGGACACATGCTGTTCAACACAAATTCGCGTAACACAATCAAATCAGATAGCTCTGGCACTAGAGATGAACTATTTACCACTGAGCTACCCTTATTGAAAACAATAACAGTTACGTCAAGACAGATACATTCGCTGACAGCGGTCTTCAACAACAACATAGGCGGCTCTAGGATTTTAAATTTGAGTAGACCCGCTTTCTCGATTATGAATACATATACACATTTGATTGATTAATGACAATAGGAAATACTTTTACAGTAGTGGTTGATGCTATTTGTTAAATAATTATCTACCATTAATATATGTAAATAGTGGAAAATATATTTACTCTGTATCTTATAGCATTTATATATATTTTTCAAAATTTTTGGGTAGGTCCCGGCCTACCCGCTAAAGCCGCCACTGCTCAAGGTTGCTAATGAGTAAATTACTAATGATGATGACACCGAACTATTATTAAAAAAAAAAAGAAACTGCCATTATTCATCTTCCTGGGTAATGCCACCCTATTACTTAATCATTTGGTTAACTACGTTTACCAACCACCCTCTTCAGCCTCCAACCTGAAACTAATGATTTATTTATTTTATTTTATTTTTTATTTTTTTTTTTTTTTTAAGTATTTGCTGTGCTGGTTAGACTAATCAGTAGATACTAAGACATGATAAGTTGCTCTTTGTATTTTGTTACAAAAATGAGAACAGCGTCACCGCTGCGGTAAACATTTATGTTTGTTTGAACATGTAAAATGAGATTAATAAAGTACAATAATGATATGCAGTAACTGGTTAGGTTAACCTATCCATTTATTTTTACATATATGTATGTATTTAGAGCAAAAAATATATATGCTTCTGAAAAAAAAAACAAAAAACAAAGCGGCAACGATACAGTTATAACACTGTCATTTTTCGAAGTGATAAGTAGACGGTGCTGATACAGCTAAATGGAGCAGATAACAGATCAACGTTGCCACACTTATTGAAAAGATAACGAGTGCTAAGTCTGAATATATTCTGCGCGTTAATCACTGCAGCATGGATATTTTTAGCATTTAAAAACTGTGATGTTTATATAGTTAAGGAATCTGAATTTTATAACAAGTGGAGAATATAACTTTTTATTATATTTAACTAAATTTAACTTCTTTTTTAATACGTGAATTGAAACAATACAGTTCTTAACTAGCAATTAAATAATCACAGTGGTTTTAAATCGGCAAATTGTCTACAGTTCAACACCGAAATACGCAGCTATCAGGATCTATTAGCGTTACTGTTTATTGTTAAAATTAGTGTGGTCCACATACTGAAACGTTTGCAGTTCATTACTAGGATACACGAACACTTTTCTCATTCATTAGTTGTTCTCAGCCCTGGATTTAGTGCCTAGCGCGCGCGTCTTTGGTGCAGCGATCCCGTGTTCGATTCCCGGGTTACATCTTACAACCACTGGCGCAAAACGGGCAGATCGCTCCCATAATCTTTTTTTTAAAGCGATGTTCAAAATATTTATGAAGTTAATAAAACAATGCTCTGGAAAACAACGGGTGCGGAGTTGTTTTCAACATTAGGAGACGGGCAGATTTGAGGCTTATTTTGGGGCGGAGGGGGGAGGAATGACACCCATATTACGGAATATGAATCTGATTTCTGAGGTGAACTTGTATATTATATATCAGGCGATATAGATGAAGTAGTGGTACATATCAGTATTACATTCTGAAATCTGACTACATACATATTTATAATTTATATGTTTCTACTTAGGCAAAATAAAAATAAAAAAATTAAATCGCATTATTGGGGGATAGTCCTCCCCATTTCCGAGGGGACATGTCCCCCTTATCACTTTGGGATATCCGCCAGTGCTTAGAGCTGTAGCTGCACGCCTCTTAGACTCAATTCTGGAAAATGGATGACCAACTTAACGAACATCTTTCGTTAATTATTAAACATCAATTATTTGATTAATTATTCGAACGTAGTTCCTCGTTCTCGCCAGGTGAATGTTTGATTGACACTTTTAAGGAAAGACCCTCGATGACTTGCCTCTCATGTTAATAAATCATTCTCAAAGCGATACAGCCAAAGAAAATTATGGCCCGCCAGCCAAGGCCTTGATTTTGAGTTTAATTTCCCATTCAGCAGCGAGACTATGAGACGGGGACCTACTGATGAACATGGAATCCGATCCACATGAGATCCCGCCGCGAATCGAACCCGAGTCTTCCACGCCCCTTTCAGTAGAAGGTCGAGCTCCTTTGTGGCTAAGCGGTGAGCGTATGCATCTTTGGCATCGGAGACATAGGTTCGATCCCCGGCGGGAACACGTGGTTTGGATCCCACGTTAAGCTGTAGGTATACGTTTCATATATCCTCGCTGCTGAAATAGACGCTAAACTGAAAATCAAATTTTGTAGGATGCCTTGTTTTCTAGACGGTAGTTCCTCAGTCTTACCGTGATCTGAACTGGGAAGCACAGCCAAATTCTGTTCATACTAAGAGAGAGCTTAAGTTTTGCTGACTGATGGGGGGAATCCGGAGGTCAAGCGACTCCTCCAAACTAGAAGTGCTTTTACGAAAATAATAAGTTAAAGTATTCATGTTAGTCTGCCTACTGGAATACAAAATAGCCACCCTGTGAATGACTGATGCTGAACTAATAGGCCAGTACAGTAGAAAGTATGTAACCGGAGTTACAATACGTGAACTGTAATCGAACTCATAACCTTGTTCTTTTAAAACACGGGTAAAGTCTCTCAAATATAGAAATCGCCAAAAGATACCAGAAATACGTAGTTTCTGCGGTATGATTTAGAGATTTCGTAAAGCCCTTAGCGCTCAGATAAAGTAAATTCCATCAAGCAACCGGAGACGCGACAATTTCCGCCAACTGGCTACCCTGTTCTCTCTCCCTCTTTTTTAATAGATAAACTGCACTTTTGGCTGGATGTGGTAGTGTGTGTGGTGCTAGGAGGATAGTTTATATTATACAACACTTTTCCATGGGCTGCGCTAATCTCTGCCTGCGGACTGCAGGTGAACTCCGCCGACTGACTGCTCCGCGGTGGCGTACCGGGGTCGGGCGTGCTATGATGCCACATCGAGCCACGGGGTTAAACATCACGCCATGTTGCCAAACGTAATGCGAGAGCCAGAGCAGGCAGCACTCACTGCGAGAGATACCGCTCCTGGTGAGAGGTTGGAACTTGGAAGCGTGTCGTCGAACAAAATCCACCACAATCCAAGGCGTGACGTACTAGGGGTGTCCACTTCGGTCGCGACAGATCTGACCCTGCGAAACGATCGAAACAGGTTCGACACTGGATTATTAGCAGTGTTTCTATCTAACATCTGTTCTCACTGTGAAGTCAGATCAAACATAGTGCGTAATAACGACTTTACGTGTAATAACGAACAATACTATTCATCGCATACAACTAGGTTGTGCAGATGGTAGACTGCTTATGAGATGCTCTTCAATGCACAACCTTAGGATCAATTCACAGTACAATGCGCACCTTATTCTTAAATTATTGAAAAAAAAATATCTGTACTCTTACCCGTTATACATACTGGATTGTGTGGGAGGTGAGAAGCGCGGCGGCTCCGCAGGGGAGATCTCACCTATGTGTAAGAGGTCGCTGGTTCGATCCTCTAAAATAGCTACGAGTTTATTGTGGACAACATGCGTGTCCAATATTTTTCTCGAGGTTCTTTTATTCCACACGGTATCTTTTCAATGCAAGGGAATTTTTGAGTTGTGCTGTCTGCAATGGATAGATAGCTCGTTAATGTTCCGCTGATTTAACGGTGACTATCTATCTAATGTCTCATTTCAAATACATGTAAACGAAATCTTGAATTCTGTTTTTTTTTTTTTTTTTTTCAACAGACAGCTAGTGGATTAATAATTGGAATTAGGAATGTCATACAAGGTGAACTGAATATTCCTGTGTTATAAATCTCTTTGACATAGATAGCAAGATAGGTCCATGGACGACTGATCACGGTGATGTATACGTTCTCGTCCAGCAAAAGGTCCCTGACTCGACTCCGCGGCTGGTCATTCTGGAATATTTCTAGGATTTTGCTTATTTTTTACGAGAATAAAACGGGACAATATCTTTAATGTCTTAAGTATTTTTTAATTATTTATTTATTGTTCATCATTTAAGCGTAACATGGCCCTTCAAATACACAAATCAAATGGTAAACCCCATCCACTAAAAAAATATGGAATAAGCAAATAATAAGAATTACGCTGTAGCCCCGCGTAGCGTAGTTGCTAACGCTCTCGCCTTCGGTGCGAGCGGTAACGGATTCGAGCGGTGATGCCACTCGGTTGGAAAAGTGTACAAAGCTTTTTCAGGCCAGCAATCCTGAATGAGGTTTTCCGGGGTTTTCCTCATTCACACCAGGCAAATACCGGGGTGGTGCCTACCATATTTCCTTTTTTCCCTTTCTCCCGATAATGTGCTCGCCGAGGGACATCATCATATGTGACGGGCTAAAATCCAAAACGTTAAAAAAAAAACAAAAAAAAAAAAAACCGTAAATAACCAGATTTCAGAATCGTGCGATTCAACATATTCAGACACTAACGTTACTGCACATACCATTATTATACTAGTCACAACAATTATTTTTTTTCTGGCAGAACATTTCTGTGACTATACTACTCAGCCACACGTAGTAGCTAATTAAGTGCTCACCTCTGGTGTGAGGGTCACCGGTTCGATCCTAAGTCATTTGAGCTTATGTCCTTGCGCTTTCTGGATATTCTTACCCTCCCTTGACTCCCTTGTGGTTATATTAGTATATGCAACTTCGGGATGGAGACCCGAGTTCGATTCCCGGTGGAAGCTTATGCGATTTAGATCCCACATTAAGTTATAAGGTCCATGTCTCAAATAGCCTCGACGCATGAACCTACCAATCGAGATTCGCTTCCTCCCACATTCTTATTCCACCAAAATAATTAATATTAATGTACTCTCATTAATCATCCACCTTCTTTAGCCTGACTAACACAGTCGTGAGAACTTTCATTTCAATTTTTCATATTACACTAAATAGGATGTTTTCCCGAATTCATATAGAACGAATACGTCTGCTAGGTAAAGAAAGCATAAGCCGATGTATATTTAATTTTGTCTTCATGTAAATAAATAAATCTCTCTTCTTTACACAACTTTGATTCATTTGTTTTTTTAAGCTTCTTCCATTCCGGAATTTAAACTAAAAATATAACTCTCTCTTTCATTATAATACGTATAAATGAACGTTAAAACATAATCATTATTAAGTTCCATATGTAGTTGATATCTTTGGAACCTACCGGAAACAAATGACGGGAAGTATAAGCGGAAATAACAATGTTTGACCTATCCATTACCATTCACGCTTATAGCAGCTCATTATATTTTCTTCACACATCTAGAGAATTTTGTTGCTGTGGGTTTAGTGGATATACAGTATATGTGAAATCCCATATATGCTCCCAATTTCAACACATCACTGGGTGAAACTGAGGGAAAATTGGAAAAAGGCACTGAGAATGACCGGCCTCCCGACAGAGAAGCAAGAATACTAAGCAGTAGGGTACGCCCCCTGTATCATTAAAGAAAGAAGAATCCTTAACAATACCTTCTTTTGAATTAGAATGTTTGTTTTGCGAGTTTATGCAACACCGAGATTAAGAGAGATAGGATCTAATATTACGTGGTCGCCGAATCCGACTGATGGCTTGAATTCGGGATGCAGTTAGCGGGTGCACAGACCATCACGCAGCGAAGTAAAAACGCTACTTTGTAGCCTGGGACAAGAACTCACCTTAGCGCCTTCCTGACCTACCAAACCAAAACGCTCCCACAAATATTTCCCAAATTTTGTGCCCACCCAATCGGTCGCCCGAGGCACAAGCCCCGTTTGTCCCGCCCAGTTACGTCACTGCCATCACCCAAATTAACTCTCACAAATAGGCCGTTCCTCACCACAATACCTCGCCTTAACGACAGCTAGGTTACAGGAGCATGGCAAATGTCCAAGTACCCAAATCTTTGCTTTCTATTCATGACCTAACATTTTTCGTTTTACGATTTAAAAAAAAAAAAATCGATTTCGGATTAATTTTTCGATTTATCGTTTTTTTTTTTTTTTGCGAGAAACATTTTCCGCTTTTCGAAACAAATATCTTTCTGTTTTTACTTTCTTTTCGAAAAATTTATTTTTCGATAAGATATTTAATATATATATATATATATATATATATATATATATATATATATATATATATATATATATGGCCATCAGTAGTACTCTACACCTCACCGACCTTCTGAACCATAATTCTCTCCTCCACTTTACTTCAATTCAACCTCAAATATATCCTGCTCAATCTAGATCGAAAAACGTGGCCCCGCCTAGCGTAGTCACTACCGCGCTCGCCTTTGGTGACGAGTGATCCCGGGTTCGATTCCTGATGGGAACACTCGTTCGAGAAAGTGTAAAAGCTTTTTTTTCCAGGCCAGCAATCCTGAATGAGGTTTTCCTCATTCACACCACGAAAATGCCGGGATAGTACCTAACATACAGGTCCAATGTCGCTTCCTTCCTTCCCTTCCCTCGGATAGTGTGATTGCTGAAGGACGTCATCCTGCATACGTGACGGGCTACCATAGCCATAGACTAGTGGTGGGCACAAAAACCGGTTTTTCGGTTTTTAGAAAAACCGAAACCGTGTTTTGAAAATTTTCAAAAAACCGGTTTCGGTTTTTCACCGAAACCGGTCTCGGGTTTCTTCAAAGCCGGTTATCGGTTTTCTCCAAAACCGGTTCGGTTTTTCACCTGATCCGGTTTCGGTTTTCTTCAAAACCGATTCCGGTTTTTTCTCCAAAATTTGTTCTATTTCTGACCACAATGGTGTTTCGTTGTTCTCCGGAAACCGAATCTATTTCCACAGAAACAGTTTTATGTATTTTCGAAAAGTTTTCACCGAACCGGTTTTGGAGAAAACCGAAACTGGTTTCGGTGAAAAACCGAACCGGTTTTTACAGAAAACCGAAATGTCGGGTTTCGCTTTTTATAGAAACCGGTTTTCGGTTTTTATAAAACCGGTTTTGCCCATCCCTACCATAGACGCCGAAAGCCCAGAAATCTAAATTCTAATCCTAATTATATAGGGAAACCCGAGTTCGATTCCCAATGGGAGCAGATGTGTTTTGGACTGGGCGTTACACTAAAACCAACCAATCATCTGTTGTAAAATAAAAATGAGAGGACACGACTTAGGTTAAACCTTATCACGATCAACGTCGTGGCGCAGAACAAGTTTGATTTGGAGGTTGCAGAACTCTGATCTGTATTCAGCGTATAGAACCTATCTCAAACAGAGACATTCAAATTCATTATGGACCGTGTTATTAGAGTAACTAATGATCTGCTACATTCTATTATTCTTTCCCTAATATACCAGGAAAATGGTACTAAAAATAGCTGAGCATTAACTTATTAATTTAATTATGACCGTAATTAAACCGCGTTACAAGATGCGTCACAGGAGAGATTCGACCAGCAGAACACACCAGATGGGGAAAAGTAAGGGAAGTACAGCTAGTGCGCATGATCAACACGACCACTTTGTTACCGCAAGTTTAATTTTGAAAAGATCTCCGCCCCGCTTTTACATTATGCAGACCGACGTGTTCCACATGATTCCACCATTATGTGAGAAAATTCAACACGCAAAGATAGCACTGATACCGTTTAGCAGCTTGACAAAGATTAGATTAAACAACAAACATTAAAAAAAAAAAAAAAAAAAAAATTCTTGAGAGTACCATCTAACGCTCCCACGTGCCCCCGAACACTTCTCAGCAATTCTGAAACATCTCCTACAGTGTGTCCAACCGTAGAATTCACAATCGTTTACTTGTAAGGATTTTCTATCTCTGGACTGCCTTGTTTGTATGGAATATCTGTACGAAGGCACATTTTACGCAATATATCTAGGTGGGTGGGAACACGAGTCATACCAAAAATACATTTTTAACAAGGAAATTATGGACTTTCACTTACGGACCACCTTTGCTCCTCTAATTATCTTAGATTTATAGTTCATACGTCACTGCCTTCAGAATGATAAGGATTTTCGAATGATACACCATACACATGACTCGTGAATCATTAATGCAAAATTCGGGAAATCTTGGAATATGTATTTTTTTTTTTTTTAAACAATGCATGTTTCTTTGAGTTTCCATTTGAGAAGATAGGAATAAATACCCAAGGGCGCAGTTCCTGGGGGACGGGGAACCCGCCCATGTATTTTTATTATTATATGTATTGTTATTTGTATTTTTTATGAAATACCATCTTTGGCATAATTTGAATTCAATTTGTCTTAAAATCCTCATATATGCCTTCTAAGACCCTTGTCTGCAACCAAACACACATCTAAATGCCTTCCCCCTAAAGTTAGAGAGAAATCAGCGAACTCGTAAATATCACCCTCTCCGAAAACCGAACCCACCTGTTTGGATAGTAAACAGGCTTACCGACTATGCCATCATGTGGTTCTTTGTTCTTTCCTTTCTATTTGTCATTAAATTAATATTTTAATTGGTTCGCACTTTGAACTAACAAAGAAAATAACGCTATGATCACGTTGTTTATATTACTTCAACTCTGACCCCCCAAAATGCAGTTACATTGTTTTTGGAAATTTCGGAAAACAAAGGGTGTAACCAATGACGACACTAGAGGGGCAAGGGGTGGATATCTCTGGTTGCATCGTCCGTCCCCTTGACTGCCACCCGACCTCAGACATGCTGTTTAACAATGTTATACTATTAGCTTAGTTTCGGTATTTAAAAAAAAAAAAAATAGCAAACATTTTTCTGCCCCTCCAAGTGCACCTCAAGAGATTAAATCTGGCTTCGTTACTCCGTGCAATCCCTATGGTCCATCACACACTCCGCAAATTCTCCTACTGACATTCACACCCTACCCCCTTTCAATGTCGAGGCTATAGATTTAGCATAGGCCCCTTAGGATTCACAGTGCGAGTTCATAAGCTACAGATACCATGTTCTGTCATAGGTTCACGCCCATAATTGTTGCTTCAGTACTAACAAGGAATGTTCTTTCTTAATGAAACAAGCAGCCAACCCCTCTTCCTAAATAAAACGGTGCCGATTTTATTCAGTGACTCCGATCTGCAGACAGTTTCAATCTATGAGAAAATACAGTAAGTTTTGAAGGAAGGCTGTGCTTCTCGTAATTTCTGTCTTGTCACCGATATGGTAATCACCATCGGCTCAGTCTCTGAGAGACAGGAATATATCACTTAGTAATACGTTGGCATTCTTTCCCAGGTTATTATCTTAAATGTTTTTGTTTTCATCTAGTATCACTAGGCGAATGTTATTTTCATATGTAAGACTGAATGGCTTCCGAAATTTTCTCTTACCTTCCATATAAAACTGCCTCACGTACTTTCTGGAAGTCCCTGTATCATAACGTACACCCAGAATGTTTCATAGTCTAAGTTAACGTTATAGTCCTCAGTAGGCGCGCACCCAGAGGGGTCCAAGCTTTTTTATTAGAGTGGGCGAAGTTTTGGGAGAGGGTCCGATATTATAACCCACTATGTCTATGTAGTATTGAACGTGTATTATTCTGCGCCCGAAAAGACTATAAATAATTTTAAAATATTTACATCTCTAATTTCAGAAAAATAACAGAAATATTGATTTTATAAGAGAAGGAGTTCAGATAAAGTATGAGATACAATTTTCATGCTAGACCAATAATTTCCCTATTAATCAAGTATAGTTTTATTGAGAAAGTGTACAAATGTATGTCGAGTTAGGAAATTCTAGGGAGGGACGGACCCGGTGAATCCCCCGTCTGTACGCCTCAGGTTCTCAGTAAGGTAAACCTGGTTCAATTCTCGGTGAGAGCTGATGTGGTTCGGATTCCACGTTAAGCTTCAAGTGCACATTACAATAGCTTCGAGCAGTGAAGTCTTACTCACAGACTCATGCGGGAGTAGGCTCGTTATTCTGAAAAGGGCTCGCCCTCAACGGTAGCTGGGTCTCGCTGCCCATGTGCTTGCTATATTAGGCTAGCACTTGCTAAAGGTTCGGGCTCACTCAATAGTGCTAGTGCTCACCCAATCACATTGGAGTTCAAGCTGACTCGAATTCAGGATCTAGCTCTCTATTCACTTATAGCCAAGTGGCCAAGGACGCCGATTTCACTGTAAATTTGAGGGGAGGGGGCATTCAGATGCAGAAGACATATATATTAAGATTTTAAGATAAATTGCAGTCAAATTATGCCAAATATTGTATATTCATAAATACAATAGGGGAGCCCACATGAACTTGTCCGGTCCCACAGGATCGGCTCTCTTGCACGTGCTCACGCATTTTTGCACTTAATTACTGACCTCGAGATCTGTTGAGCTCACGAGTTGCGAGCTGTGCTACAATAAGACACTAAATTCCAAAAACAATCTTTAATAATAATAATAAAATCTTGTGTGTGTGTCTCGTTAGCTTTTCGCTTGAAAAAGTCACATAGATAAACCAAATTGCGTACACAGATCTAATCTAATCGCGTACGAAGCTGTTTATTTTTCACCTTGAAGGGTTTTATCGGGTGGGATCAAGATGTATACGAAAATACATGCAAGTTTATATTGGTTTCTAAAGAAACTACTTGCATGTATGCAACAATCATCACATATTGGCATGTGCGATTACATAGCAGAGAGGATTAATTACATTCTTTCTCACTCCTGGGAATATTTTCTTTGGGGGGGGGGGGGCATGGAAATATTTCTTCCACATTTCTCCATCTTCAGGTTCCTGTTTTAACTCCCAATATTTTCTTCTATTTTCGATTCATTGATCAGTTGTATTCTTCTTCTTCCTATTCCTCGCTTTCCTGCCATGGCCCAGCAATGACGAATGTTTACACCTTAGAATCAAATAAATGAAGTGTAAAAACAACTAAATAAAAAAAAATAAGAAGACAGATTTAAACAACAATCTACTAAATCGTAATTTTCTACATACTTTAGTTTCGGATATATTGTATAGTGCGTATAGAGAAAAGAAACTCTCATCAACTATGATCATACCAGATGAGTCTACGCACTGCCATAAACATAAATTTACGTTGCGGGTTGGCAACACTTCAGCTGACGGTTTCGCTTGCAACTCCTACGATATTGAAGGTAAATATGGACACGCTTCAGTGGCCTCTGGCGGAGACACACACAAATCAGCCTCGGAGCGAACGTTAGCGCAACGCACAATCTTCCTTGAGGAGTGAGTGTGACGGAAGAGAAAAGGGGTCTACAGGGAAACAGGGAGAGGGGCATGTAGGGGGAGATGAGGTCGTCCCATTTCCAAACGAACTACACCGAGCTTGAGTGACTACTATATGGCTGTTGTATACTACTGCGCTAAGCTATCGCCTTTTTATCAATCTACACAATTTCTCTTCAAGATGAGTATATATTGCCTTTGCACCACTTCATATCTTCCGCTACTACTGCGGAGATCATTATTGGAATGCACCGTCCTGAAGATGCTGTGGTGATGCGATCCCAAAATTTTATTCGGATGACATTGCAGATTTATATATATACAAAAGCAAAGTTATCTCTTGTTTATTTATGATTTGATGAGAATACATTTTCCGAATTTTTGACAATGCTAGTGGCATACATAGAATTTCAACAGGGGGGGGGGCAAGCACTGAATCTAAAAACCTTTTAGGACAATCATGATTTTTGTATATATATTAATAGAGTCTAGGTCTATTAAATGTTAGATTTCCATAATATCTTGTTCAAGGAACGGGGTTAAACTTTGAAACTCTCTTCGTTGGGTACGCTACTGGATAATGAAATACCTGAATCTATATTGTTAGGAAAAACTTCGAAACATATAAGAATTACAATATTACACTCTTTCTAGCACCAAATTTTCTCCGATAACTTTGTAATGAACTTCCAAATTTCGAACGAAATGCTGATATGCAGTTTGGCATATCTATTGAAATTAAAAAGAAACAATAAGTCCGATGCATTTGAGCTCAATGGTAGAGCGCTCTTCTCTGGTGTGTGCTACCTCGTTCAATCCCACGTATGTTTATTATTATTATTTATTTATTTCTCTGGGTTCTCACAATTTTCTATTAATTGTATTTGTAACAAGTGATCCATCCACACACACCTTATTCGCCTCCCCACATTAGTCATGGAAAATACCCTTCCGTGCCAAGGAATGCATATTTTACAGATAATTTCACAATCGTGTATGTACTCAACTACAGTACTACACTCATCTACAATTTTTCATTCCCTAAACAGTAATCTTCAAATGCAATATCCCACGGTTCTACTCCTGAGCCTATAAGAGACGGCAATGAATGAAACAAATGAATGATTTCACTTCTGGTGCATAGGGTCCTTGGTTCGACCCCAGCTCGCGCCAAATAAAACCCAAATATCACGAGGTAAGATCTAACCCGATATCCTATTTATCAAACGACAGTGTTCTTAACATTGAATAATTACGCTCAAATTAAATATATTAAAACTTACACGGTTCACAAACACAGTTGTGTTAAGGAAAACAAACAAGTAAACACATGTTCACAACAAAATGTAAAAATAAACTCTGCTAAAGACAGTACACAGCATAACTAAACGCTAATGAACTTGCAGTAAGAAAAACCACATATCCTTTGATCATAGGCAACCAACAAATCTTTGCTGATGTACAGGTTGCACAGAAGCTAGGTATGTCATGGCTTTAAAACGTTAGATACAGTCATACAGTATGTTAAAGAAGCGATGTAATGTTAGAATTTGTGGTAGGTATACACGATTTTTTTTTAATAAAGCGTATATTCACAACTGTATATGCTCGTTCTTTCGTAAATTTAAGGTAATAAATACGCCTATTATATCCCTGATTAAAGTCACCGTAAAGTTTTACGTCCCACGATTATTGCCGGCTATGCTAAAGGAGACGGTAATGAAGAGAAATGAATGAAATGGTCGAGTGAAGAAAGTGCAAGGAAAGGGAAGAACCGTTAGTAAAACCACGCACACGGCGTTTATCCACCACAAAGCTCATTTGGCCTGAGCTCGGATCGAAGTAAGGACACCATCCACCAGAGTGAACGCTCTACCACTGAGCCACGGCGGCCCCAACCTGTGAAATTGTTTACGCATTGACTCTATTAACGAACTCGGTCGATATAATCGCTTTACCTACGTATTACAATAAATAAAAAAAATAAACATTTAAAAAATAATTTCCAGTCAAAAGTTATAGTGTGAAATAACAGACAGATGGAGAAGGCCCACTTAGCGTGATTCTACTAAACACTGAAATGATAAAAGTGCATAAAGCACAACACAAGAATTTTGCTTCTGACTGTACACTAAAACTTATTTAAACTAGGCCAGCAAAGCGAAAACACGTAACACAACATCGATTACTTTAAGTTTAGAAAAAGAAAAGAAACTGTTTTTAGTTTATGAAACTTGCTTGAAACATGAGATATGCACATCGGTTAAGCTAAGATTTCATTTAAAATCACTTCAAGATAAAGTGCTCAACGTAACTCAGTGACCAATAGAAAAACTAAAAACGCATGGCTACAACTAATCGATCCACGTATAAGTAGTCGAATTAATCTAGTGACTGGTGGACAACTACACTTTCCTGTTGATTACTGGCGCAAATTCCGGGGAAGATGAGGAGGATATGTTCCTCCAATCTTGGAACTGGGGGCACTGTCCTCCCCAATAATCCGATTTGAAATGTGTTTCTTGGGGACAAATGTGATTATTTATATCCGATTGCTACAAAGGAAAGTGAGATGAAATTGACGTCCCCTCAGAATAAGCCTCAAATCTATCCACCTCTCAATGTTGAAGACAACTCTGCTCCCCTGATACTCCACGGCATTGTTTTTCAATTTCATAAATATTTTGAACGTCGCTTAAAATATATATATGGGAACAGTCTTACACCCCCTCCCTCAATGTTGAAGACAGATTTGCGCCGCTGCTGTTGATTAATTATGTAACTTACACATTTTTAGAAGTATCTTTATGTCGTGAGATTCGAACCAAAAGTCTACCGCAGTTAAGGTGTTAACGCTTACTACTAAGACGTAAAGAACCGCGTATCACTTGGGTTACAGAATTTTTCAATGCAATTATGGTGAAGGCACGAGAGGTTTCGAAATTATTTACAAATCAACCAATATTCCTTTGTATAGTGCATTTACGCTTTTATTTATTTATTTTGCTGCCTGCGTAATAAATCACGACGACTTACAAACCAAGTACTTTAAAAAACTTAAAGACTCGTCACAAGTAAAAAATACATGTTGTATCGCAATTAGATTGACAACCTGTCTACGAAGGCGTGTGTAAAAAAATCTGTTTAGAAATTCTTTGTCACGCATTGGCAACTCTGTGCGATTACAAGGACTTTCGACTGTTCTGTAGCAGGCTGGCAAGAAAGAATTTGGAATGACACCGACGTCCCCGTACGCCATCCACCCCTCTCAAAAAAAAAAAAATCTTCACACAAAAAACGAGAGGAAAGAAACCATACATCACAAACTTGGCAACGCCGGAGGTCAGCTTCTTGTCCATGCTGTGGTGCCACAAAAAAACCCTCAAGCAACGGGTGGAGGCGGTGGGTGTGATTCGGCAACGCCGCAGAACGGGCAGCTGGTGGTAGGAGAGAAGCAGAAGAAGAGTCCATCACACCATACCGGCGGTCGCTTTCTGCTCTGCTCTGGCTCTTCGCAAGTTCGTCGCGCGAGGAAAATCATGTTATACAGACTCCGTTCCTCAGGTCGCCCACAGATTGTCAAGCGTTCTTCTCTCTCTCTCTCTCTCTCACACACACACTCCATTGAAAATAACTTTTGCAGACACAACCGTCAAGTGCTTTTCAAAGGCATTTAACGCAACATCATGGAATATATATATAAAAAATGTAATAACAAAAATAAAAAATATACTTTTAAGTATACAAGGGAGATTTCGGGGTTTTAATCCACTTCCTTGAGCAAGATAGGTCTATTAAGGAAAGTATTTAATATAGACCTAGTAAGTAAGATACCTATACAAAAGTCACAAGTGTCCTGAAAGAATATGTGATTAAGTGCTTGAACTCTCCGCTCCATTAAATTCTGTGTACACCATTGTTTTGGGAATATTTTGAGTTTTGAACTTGTAGATAATAATTTGGTGAAGACATCGAAAAAAAAAAACTGGAAGCTTCCGAAATGTGGGTGTGGAGAAGAATGAGAGAATTTGTGGGGTCGAGCGGAAAACGAATGGTGAGGGAGAAAAAAACATTTTTAGATATTATTAAGAAGAGAAAGAGAAACTGGTTGGGACATTGGCTAAGAAGGAACTGTATTATGAGGGACATGCTAGAGGATATGGTGATAGGAAAGAGAGGGAGGAGCGAAGGATACTACAACTAATGGACGATATTAAAATAGAGGAATCGTCGTGAAGACCAAGAGGTTAGCGGAAGACCATGGAAGCTTCTCAATTGCAGCAAGAAAACTTGCCAATAATGGCAGAATACCTATAATAATGATGATTTATAAGAAGGGAAAGAGCATGATAAAAAATACTGCTTACTAGATGACGAAATACACTCATGAGCAAATTAATTAGAGACACCTGATTAGTAGCATGCAGCGCCCCCATTTTGCCCTGATAACGGCGGCGATGCTGCGTCGCAAGGACTCCATAAGATACCGGACGCATTGGGAAACCATACTGATCCATGATACCACTATCAACGAAGACTGCTCGGAGCAGGGTCCAGGGCAGTTATATCCCTCTCGATATGTCCTTACTGGGATTAAGATCGGGAGCCAAGCAAGCATTCATATCCGTGGAGTGCTAATCGAACCACTATGTCACAATTCCGGAGCGATGGGCTGGGGCACTGTCTGACTGTGGGTACTAGTCGCCTGTAGTGTACTGAACGCAAAGGGGGAACATGATCTGCCACCAGGTTCCTGTAAAGTTCACCGGCGAGAATTTTGCCAGATGTACTATGAGTCCCATTTTATCCCACACGAACAGTCCCCATATGACCAGTGTTGTTAATTTTAGCGACTTTCGAAATGACTTAGCGATTCTTTTAGTGCTTTTGCTTTTTCGATATTACTTACTAAGTGATTGCCAGGATATTGGTAAATACAACGAACGTGAATCATTATGGGAGTGTCGCTGAATATAATTCGGGAATTCTCTGTAGGTTCATTGCAACTGAGAACACAACCATTTGTCAATACTGCTTCTTATTACGGCAGTGGTGAGTCAGCTCAATTGAGAATTGACAGTTCGGAACACGATGAGAAGAAAATTATTTGCGGGTGATTATTGCACATTTGTTCTCCAAACAAAAAAATGAACTAGGGCACTTACAATGAATTTTTGACTATTCGCACAGGGTTGCCAACTCTGAAAAATAAATTACCAGTCCCCGTTTATAATCCTCAAAATGCATAAAGAATAACTGTATTTTATGGACGTACAGTTAGTTACTGCCTTACGAAACACTGAATGCAGAGCCAGATTTAGGATTGATTAGGTCCTAAGCTACTGAAGGTAACCGGCCTTTTATATGTCTAGCTGTCCTTTGTCAACTGACATTGTAGGGAGCAGGCTAGCAGGAGGGGCCCCATTACTTGCATCATGGAAGCACACTGTTGCTGTTGTTGTAGATTTGGTTTTATCTTATTTTTGAAAATGTACATCCAGTTTTTTCTTTAATTTTTTGGGGCCACTAAGAGAGAGGGGCCCTAAGCTATAGCTTGTTTAGTTTATACGTACATCTGGCACTGACTGAATGCATTGAGTATTCCTGCTATAAGGATTATTCAAATTACAACATAAAATTAGTAACACACAAGAAGACAGCTACTACAAAAGAACTTATACAAATAAAAGAACCATACGATTTAATGGTTGCGACTTCGTTGCACACTTACCTACCTTGACAAATAATGCATTTTATTGTGTTTACCATTAAGCTGCACACTTTTTTTTAAACTTACCTGCATGCTATCTCAGATTAAAAATAAGATTTTACAGAAATACATTACAATATGTCTTCATAATATTATTGTATCTGAAACGCTGTAACATAACAGAACTGGCTAAAAGCTTTTGGAAGCACAATTTCCTCCAAATAGATTTCACACAAAAACATGCAAATCTTTCCCACTTTCCTTCTACTCGAAAACAATACCTTATATATGCTTACTTATTTTAGATAATTGACAATAACTGATTCATTAAATTGTTAAATCCTGTAGATGTGAAGTTTGTGCGGACGAAATTCCTATCCAGATATTATTATTATTATTATTAAAGCGATGTCATGTGCTACTACTACTACTATTTGCATTTACGTCACAAAGTATTATCGCGGAAGTTATGTAAACGAAATTTGGCACTGCTACAACAACCCAGATTCCAGCTATGGGGTAACATATGCTTTCGTGTAGTTTCATCTAGTTTGCTGACAATGTTGCACTCCTTTTGAACACCAGTCCGTGACAAGTTAATTATATATATACGTATATATATAAAACTGTTCAAATATCGTAACCTAACTTCCACTTACTTTGGAGGGGCTAAGAAGAAACCCAGAATGGCTGATGGATTCGCATCATCACAATATTATTAAAATGTTTCTGACAACTCATACCATTAGAATTCAAAATAGGTCATGCGTTAGAAGGAAAACGACAACACATTAAGTACATACTCAAATAAAGTTGTAGCCACACCATTGTTCTATTTTACGTATGTATTTATTTGAAGGGTAATTACAGTGAAATTTCTCTTAACGAGAACCTTTCAATAACGGACCTCCATAATACTGTAATATGACACAAATTATTTGATACGCGTAAAAAATATTTTATTAACTAATGATCTTAATACTTTATAAATTTTCCATATTTTAAACGGAAATAAAATTCAATTCCCAATCTGGTCGCTGTTTAGGTCGTTCACATTTTTAGGACACTCAAGCAAATCTCATAGCAACTTAAAACTGTCCAGATAAAAATATTCCTTTTAATAGGAAATATTAACTTATATTATGTAGCAATGTGTCGACTCAATAACAAACACTTCCTACTTACAATAAAAAATCGGATCATCCATAATTCGATTCTTTCAGATTTTCGGCACAACCACGTTGATGTGCCAGTGCTTTCTGAGCGCGCCATTTATATTTTAATGGCGCTTAAGTAGATAATCAAATCACTTGTTGGGTCTTGCTTGTACCTACTCACAAGCTTTGTTGCTCATTCGCTGCTGTGTAGCGCCAATAATTTACGTAGTTGAATATATATTTACCAGAACAGCTATAATGCATACTGCTCACAAGCGAAAGTGTTACTGCACTGCAGAATATATAAGAAATATTATCTGGAATGGCAATCCGGTGCATTTAATCGCACTACATCACTGTGTAGCCTACTAGTTCGTCCAAAACTCTATAGAACGGTTTTATTTAGTTGGTCACTAACACTGAATTTGCTGTTCGTTTAATGTTTAATTTCCTTCATTTCAGAGACCGTACATGGTAACAGTTGGAAACCATTTACTGTTAAATATGAGAGAAATAATTCCAGATTTACGACAATTTTTTTTTTTTTTTTTTTTGGATAGCATGCTTTTAGGTGGGAATATCATGTCAAAACTGTGGCGTTTTGGCATTCTATGACGGCAGTGTCGATGAAACATTCACACTACCAATGAAATACTCGTATTTAATACGGTAAGCTATGTCAGTAGGCGAAGGCAATAATTACATTCTGACTACAGAAGTAATCGTTTCTCTCACTTGCTGATATGCGTCACTATCTTACGTACAAGTGTGTCACTCGTAGTACGATCAACACTACCATTTCAGAATGTCGAAATGCTACGTCGTGACATGGTACTCCCACCAAAAAGAATGCTAATGAAGATCTGGTTTTTTTTTTTCAGGGTGTAAAACCATCCAAAATCCGGCATTTGTCAGGTCCGGAGGTTACCATTTTTTTCAATGTCAACCTGTATTAACATGCAATTTCAACTGAAAACAACATTCTAATTACGAAAATGCTACACCTAAGAAATTTCCAAGAGCTCTAAATTTGATCATAGAGTTGGTAACATTGTAATAAGATGGTTGATGTGGAAATCCGATTTCAAGGTCAAACATCAATTTAGCTACCGTGCGTAAGACATATCCTGGAAAGAAATCACCTCCTGTAGAGCATACAAAATAACTCGCCCTTCTATGTAATCCAATACACAATATAAATGTACTTATAATTCCATGCAAGAATAAATGAGATCTAATATTTACCTGCAACTGCTGCCCAGGCTGTGATATCTGAAGCTGCTGCGCTTGGTTCATTTGCAGCGTACTGCCAGGACAGGATGGTGGACGCGGAGGAGTCGAACCACTAAACTGTCCCATTCCCGCTGTTGCGTGTCCCGGATTCTGCCCGCGTGTCATAAATTGTCCTTGCATTTGCCCTCCACTCATGGGACTTCCATGATTCGGTAAAGGTCCTGGACTACCGTAAGGAGAGTACTGCTTTGATCCGTAACTCATCATCGTATTTGGTGGAGGCTTCGAACCTCCCATCACTGGACTGGACATGCTTTGTTGTTGGGGCTGGGATTGTTGCTGTTGCGATTGTTGTTGAGGCGGTTGCGATTGTTGCTGAGGTGGGGTTTGTTGTGGCTGTGTCGACTGCTGAGGTGATTGTTGAGGTGTTGTAGGTTGTTGTTGTTGCATTTGCTGCTGCATGGCATGCTGACGCTTTTGGAGTTCTAAGTTGGAGTATCCACTTTGAGGACTAAACATAGTTTCTTGTTTAAGAATCGGAGACCCAAGGTCATTCTGACTACTATATCCCGAAACCATCGAGGCTGACTGTTTGTTCAAATAAGTTCCGTTCCCTGTGTTACCTAGGTACTCGTTACTATTGAACTGGAATTCACCAAAGGGAGATCGCACGTTGGGAGATGTTGTGGGATTAAAACTCATTCCCATTTGAGTTTTATGTTGATGTTGTTCCGCCATTTGTTTTAATGTCTGCGCTGCAGGACTCAACTCTGCTTTGCTAAAGTCCAAACCGAGTCCTGGAGAGGAATACGGCGTCATCCTACTTCCAGCCACACTCTTTGTCATGGTCTGTCCTGTTTGGGGAGGCATACCACTAACACCCGTTGGATCAAAGAGCGGGCCACCACCACTATTTTGAGGACCGGCAGGAGAAAACTGTGGTGTACCCGTCACTAAAGAACTTGGACTATTCACACCACCACCAGCACCGGCTTTACCCATGTCCAACATGTTCTGGTGCAAGTCTTTTTCCGCCGAAGAAGCACCATCTTCCAATTTTGGAGTCCCCGCAGCATTGTTCGTTGCTGTTGCCGCACCCGTCGTGGCACCGCTGGCAGTAGTTGTTGTACTGTTCACATTGCTGGCACTACCCCCAATACTACTAACCGATGCACTAGCACCCCCACTCGCAGTACCCCCACCGACAGCAGCGTTAGTGTTGCTTGCTGCTGCCGCTGATGCAAGTCCGTCCACACTTTTGTCTTCAAAATCGAAGTCTTTCATAAAATCTGTTTGGAAGTCCGATATTTCGGAGATGAGATCTTTGAAAGCGTCCGACGTGATGATTTCATCACTTGTATCGTCACCGATAAGGTCCGAGAGACCAGGAAAACTGGCACCGTTTGCCGCGACATCTTTCTCAAGAGCTGCAGCACACTGTTCTAAATCCACAAATTCACTCTCAGGTTCTTGCTTACACTCCACAAGATTCCCTAAATCGACACATGATGTTGCAGACTGGGCTCTTGGTGTTGCGGGACCCGATTTTGGAGTTGCTCGGTCACCAGCTGGTGAATTCGTGACGTCACTTTTCACGGAGGTATTGGTTAAAGCTTTAACTGTGACATTGGTTGAAATTTGTTGAGGTTGCGACGCTGCTGAAGCAGACGTAGTAAACTCCAACTGCTGCACGATCTCCACCGAAAATTTCGTTAGATTTTCGTTGGACGGTCGTTGCTGCTGTTGCTGCTGCTGTTGTTGCTGCTGTCCTGGCTGATTCGACCCTCCACTATTCTGTTGTCCTGGGTTCGAACCTGTACACTGGATTTTGGGCGAAGGTTCGAAGGTGTCTGCTGAGCTACCTGGTGGCTCCAACTCCTCGGCAGTCCGCTTCAGGAATTTCTGCTGGTGAAACAAAAACAAAACTGTATTAGTTTCACACTATTTAAATTCAGTTACATAACAAAATACATAATGAAACAAATATTAACTTTTATATTATTGTTGTAGCTATTATTTTGATAAGACGGAACATCATTATACTGAAAGGTTTTTCCTGCTGAAGAACGGGTACCTTTCGGAATGTGATACAACCCTGACACATTGCTTATAGTGCAGTTACGGAAAACTAGCATTTGACAGTTGGACTGAACACGTAGTGCGTTGGAGGCTCTGTTCCCAAATGCTCAGCAACAATAGACAACAGCTCTGCTCACAACCTTAGAACTACTGACAAATCAAATATCGTAATAATATGATAGGACGGATTGTAAAGCGATTTCCAAATAACAGCATTTCGTACTTTTGATTTGAAAGAAGATTTACCTACCATTCAACTACGGGCAACAAGGCAGTTGGTGGACCTTGGTTGCCTACAAACTGTGTGAAAGAATACTGAAAATAATTGGAAAAGAACTATCTTCTTCTTTTGTTTACCGCATGTACAGATCTGTCAGACGCCAGCTGTACTTAACAGCACAGCAAGTTCTAAAATTATACACAAGGATTTAGGCGTCATGGTCCTTCTAAGTTACACAAAGTCAAATGAAAATAACGTATTTATTATTTGACAACAAGCTGTCGAGGATTAAGCCTGAAATATTTTTCAAAATTTATTTAAAATGTGTTGCGATATTGTGGGCATTCATAATGTGTGTTGTCAGTCAAAATAGGTTGGGAACCACTGCCTTAAGGTAAAAACCACGAAAGAAAGTCCAGGACTGCATAGTGGGTATGGAAAAATAACATTCTCTGAACACAAAGCGATTGAGGAACAGCTCTTGCGGGGCCGCATTATACTTGTCATGCTGCAGCATTCTGAAGCCCGCAAACCGTAAGAAAACTTTGAAACATCCCCAAAAGTTTATTTTTGGCTCTCAATATTATAGAAATTCACCACATTTCATTGGTCGATCTCACTAATCGCTGGTTCGGTCAAGTTTTTTTCGACCCTTTCCGGCTATTGAAATATCAGTAAATAGGGTTCATTATATACTGTAAAAGAAAGAAAAAAAAAATCAAGCATGAAGAATGAGACGCTACCCCAACTTAGAAATATAACTATGGATATTTAAAAGTTTAGGACATATTTGTTGAGCCTTCATTCGATATCATGCCAAATTTGATATTAAAACCTCATTTTTCTGTGTTAGCAGGCAAAGAGAAACTATAATAGAGTAAGCGACTTTTCACCAAATGAAGAAACTGAAGGTAAAAGCTGTTATTGAATATCTCCATAAGAAGTATTTAATGCCACAAGATATACATGTCAATGTCGTTACTACACTAGGCGGTCGAGACCACTTCTTATGTCAGATTACAGAAATGGGCTAGGACGGAGAGGACCTGCGTTGAAGATTACCCTCAACTAGGAAGCTCCGTTGAAGCACTAACGGAAAATATTGAAAGTTCATGACAACGCCATAAACAATTGTAACGATGGCTGACTATGTTTGTAAGTTATAGAGACTTCAATTGCATATTTAATAAAATGGTCGACAGAAGTGACTACCGCTGAGTAATTATTACTAGTACAGATGCCCTAATATGATGTAACACTAAGCTTTTAGTCTAATGTCATATAAGATGGACCCAAAGAATAGTTCTAGTACTGCTAACATAGATTTGAATTATTCATACTACAAATTTCTATAGCTGTAATATCAGTAGAAGTAACTTAATAATGAACATATATAAGTTGTATGACTCGTATTAAATGCAGACATGACACCACATTGGAAAGAGTTCTCTGCAATTTTGTATATCAAGAACTTCCGAAACGAAGATCAAGATAGCCACGTTCTTTTGGATAGTTCGGGGACGGTGGAACGCCGAGACTAGCGTTTGCACCCGAGACTGGAAATACTCTCATAAACTCGAGACAAGAACTATAACAATTCTTGTCTATTTTTCGAGATAAGAAAATAAATTTCATGAATCTCGCCGGCAGCAATAATTTATCCAGGTCTTAGACCTTGATTAGTGTTATATGATTTTGTATATGGAAACTACAAATTGGTAAGAATACAGAAAAGAGCACTTATCAACATTTAAAGATATGCAAATATATTTATTACATCTTCCGTGGAGCTCTCGTGACACGCGTCGATTCTAGTAACTTCTAGATAAAAATTAAGAGACGAACAACCAGTGCATGAATTTAGAATATATTTTCATGAGACAAGATGAGACGACTTTCTTTTTTTTTCTGGTCTCGTCCTGTCGACAACAATATTGAATACGTAGGAAAAATGAAGTTACAGGCTGTAAATAAACAGAAGACATTCAATAAGAGTTTGTAGGATTTAATTTCAATTCAAACACTAGTATGAAGTCCAAATACTTAACTTAATACTGGAATTACATCCCACCCTCATAAAAAGTTTCTGTAATTACTACTAATGAAATCTCTCAAGCTTTTTGAAGACCCTATACAAAATCAACAAAGTAAAATAATAATTAAATACCCAACGGTTATACTTTTTGGGTTAAAAAAGACTATTAACCAAACTGAATGACTATGAAGGAATTGATAGAATAAGAAAGTGTGAGGAAACGGGAGAGCCTCGAGAAAATCCACAAGCACGATACTGCATTTATTTTGCTTGGAATTAAAATGGGACATTTACCCAGTGTCGTGAGGACATTTGGAGAGCTACTTGAGAAAAAAAAATAAGTAGGGAACTCCGGTCTAGGAAGTCAACATAAACATCTTGTGAGTTTTACGTCCCGCGGTTATGCCGGTTAGGCTAAAGGAGACGGTGATGATGATTAACGAATGAAATGGTGGAATGAAGAAAGTGGGAGGAAACGGGAAAACCCCGAGAAAACCCAAGCACACGGTGTTTGTCCACCACAAAGTTCACTTGGTGGGGGCTGGGATCGAACCCGAGACCCCAAGCACCAGAGATGAACGCTCTACCACTGAGCCATCGCGGCCCCTCAGCATAAGCAGTTGCGAGGGGAGTAGATGTACTGATTACACATGACCCGCAAGGGCATACGTGTCACAAGCCGCCCTTGCCAACCTAACGAATATTGCGCCATAAGTTTATATTTTACATGTATGCTGCTCATTCTCCCTTTGGAACTATGTATAACTTAAAAATAAAACCTGACAACAGTCAACAACTACTATGTTAACGCAACTAGGCGTATTATGAAGTGTCTCATTCCATCAGGTTGTCAGAAGTGACTTCTTATTTTTCTGAAATCTATAAGCGATAGCCTTAGATGGCAATTTTATAATTTGTCTGATGAAGGCAACGATATATTCCCGAAAGTATAACACAGATTAAGAGTAATAAGTGTTTGTTTTGTTCACATATTATTTTGATTTAATTTATACGTATCGTTCATATCAGGTAAACGCTATATAAAGAGTTTGTACTTTCATTTACTTGAAACAGTACAGTGTGTACAGTCATCTAACACGCCTTTCTACTCCCACCTAAAAAAAATTAAAAAGAAGTTTCTCATTTTCACGACGTAAAGTGAAATTGTAAAAAAAGAGAGAATTTTCTCTTACGCCAAAGCGAAATCTACTGCCTGGCAAATGATACTTTTTTTTTGTGGGATGTGAAAACAATGAAAGGGGGATGTGACGCCACGCTTTCTCGGAGCAGAATCCAGACACTTGGCGAAAGCGAAGAATCAGCTTAATCGAAGCATAAGACGAAAGCGAGGGGAGAGGCCAAAAAAAAAAAAAAAAAGTAAATGGATAAGCTAAAAGTCACTCACCAGACATTCTGCCAACATTTGTTTGAGCGGAAATAGAAAGAAAAAAATAGTAGCAAAGCTTCCCAGAAAACTTAGTTCTGACCATTTCGGTACCATGTGTGAGAAAACTACTATTGTAAATAAAAATTGAACCAGGAGCGGCTTTATGATTTTAATTTTGGGTAGGCGCGGTCCCTCGCTTATGGATATGTATACACATTTGATTGATTAATGACAGTAGAAAATTACTTTTACATTAGTGGTTGATGCTATTTGTCAAATAATTACCTACCATTAATATAAATAGTGGACAATATATTATTCTCTATTGTATCTTTTAGAGTTTATATATTTTTCAAAAATTTTGGGTAGGCCCGTGCCTACCCGGCCTACCCGCTAAAACCGTCACTGAATTGAACTGAAATGAAATATTTCAGTGTTACGTCCCAGTAATGCCGGCTAGGCTAAAGGAGATGGCGATGATAAATGAATGCAATGGTGGAATGAATAAAACGGGAGGAAACGGGAGAACCCCGAGAAAACCCACGCATACGGTGTTTGTGCACCACAAAGTCTATTTGGCGCGAGCTGGGATCAAATCCTGCACCAGGGGTGAACGCTCTATCACTGAGTCACAGCGGTCCCTTGAATAATAATTGAATGTGTAGCCCCTCCCCCTTTACTGTAAATAAAAATATCCCTCGAATTTTACGTGGAATTTGCATATCCATGCTTGCCGCGCTGCCAATTCCTCGGATAATCGTGGGAGAAAATACTGGCGGTAATATAACTTTCCAAATTATATTCAAAATGTTATCAATTCAATGTAGAATTCAAATATGTTATCAGGTTTTCTTCATCACTTACCGTTTTCCCGTGACATCCACGTGATCTTGAAAAATGGGTTATTTTTAAAAATTTATTTACGTGCAGATAATCACATGTAAATTAAACTGTGATTACAATATAAACACGGTTTATACCTCATTGGATTCGCAATGAAACACATTTTACAATGATGATACACCGTATCGCCAGTTTTATATGAAGAAAACTCTAGAGAGGTTTAGTGGGGAATTCCCTCCCAAAAGTAGTTTATAAGAATTCTTCGTCTCATGTCACTGCTCATATGGGAATAGTGATACAGAAACGGGAATTACACAAAAGATAGATTTATGTGTAATCAATAAATTATGTTAATTTCATGTAAATCGGTTATTCTATCTAGAGATACATATAAATAGTTGTTTCTCTTTACAAGTCTATTATAATCACGAAATATCTGCGAGTGTAATTGATTTGATTTTAACGTCCCTTTCAGCAACGAGGCTATATGAGACGGGACCTATTGATTAACGTGGAATCTGAACCACATGAGCTCCCACCAGGAATCGAACCTGGGTCTCCCACGCCAAAGGCGCGTACGCTAACCGTTTAGCAACGAAGGAGCTCTATCTGCAAGTGGAGGCGGATTATACAAACATTTTCTCATTATAGTTTCGGTTTTGGTACACAGAACATCTAGGTTCGACGCCCGAAGAAAAGTACGCTGTCTTCCGATATGATGTAAAGCTACGAGTCAACGTCTAATACCTTCCATATAAAAATTCCTCTAACACAGACGAACCAAATCTCCAATGTACAGGGGACAAAAAAAAAAAAAAAAAAAAAAAAAAAAAAAAAAAAAAAAGAACAGTTAATTTCTTTAAGAATACTAAAAGACAACAGGACACAGCTTACAAATGATTCTACCTGAAAAGAAGGTCTCCTGAAAGGTCTCGGTACTGACCGTAAGTGATTTATATATGCAGTTCATTGAACCAATACACGGAGTGTCTCGTGGTTAGCTAACCGTAGTGCAAAATGCTTGGCGCGTAACGAGAGTCCGTTGTGAAACGGGACCAAGAGATCATGATGGAAAAAAAAAAAAAATTGCGTTCACACTCAAATTGCCCTTTAATCTTGGAATAGAAGCTGTAAGTAATATTTCTGTTAAAGACTTGCCAGAACGGAGATGGGGAAGCTTCGTAAGGCCTGCATTTGAATAAGTCAGTTCCTGTAAAAGAAATGTGTTGTTGTTAAAAATCAAAGTATAGACAATGTCGTTCTCTTCGATTGGAGCTTTATTTCGTTCAAATCCGTATGCCAAGCAACGGCACCGACTTTCCAAAACTTATGTGGATGCATATCAATGGCGGGATGTGTTAGCCCATATGTTTTCAGGGAAGTCTCGATATTTGATTGATTTGTTTTTAGTTAAAGTCTTTTATAAACACTGTCATAAAGGGTTGTGATGTGATAAAGTAAATTATGCCGGTACTATAGGGATGTTTTGGCTACCCTATCTCAGTCGGCTGATTTAAACGCAAGAGAAACGAGTTCAAACCCGGGTCCAAACTAAAAATCTTGTGCGTGCTGAAGCCCCGGAGCACCCACGTAGTCGGCGCGCATGGTCCCGAGAATTTATGTAATGGCTCAACCGGCTCAACTACGTCCAGCTAGTGGCGAGCACGCAGTCAGCAGGCTGCGACGCCCTCTCCCGAACAGGAGCATCAGGAGCTGCTTTGTTTTTAAGGGATTCCCCAATTGGCCTCACGACGCTGGGTGGACGCCTAAAATTACGAAGCACTGGCCGGGAATCGAACCCGGGACCACGTGGACGTGAGTTCAACGCGCTAGCCACTAGGATACGGTGTCTCCCGATCGGTTATATAAGTAAACAAAGAAAAAACAGATGCACAGACTGAAAGCGCTAGAAAGAATAGTTTGCAGCTTGGCGCTTGGTTTTGTGTTATTTTTCGAATATTCATTATATGAAACTTGAACGGAACATGTTTTGAGTGTTCATTAGAGAACATTTACACTCTCGTCATAATTTTTGCTTATAACTTCATATAAATAAGCAACTTGAATTTCGTTCCATAGCATGAAACCTCCGACAGAGTTCCGTACTATGAGAATTCAAAACTGACACCGGGAGTAACTTACATATTGCTTCCGGTTGGAATCAAAGCACGGGTGGCCAATTCCGGATTTCGGAAATATTTTGGAATTCGAAAAATTTCGATTTCGAAATCTGGAAACTGCAATTTCCGATTCCGGAAACTTTTGTCCATACCTAAATCAAAGGATAAGGTCAGATATAGAATCTGAATGAATATCAACAACAGTTTTTCACTATTTGTTACAACTATTATTATATACATTAATCATTACTGAAATCGGAAGTTCTCATAGTTTTTACTTTTTCCCGGTTTCAATTGAAGAATGAAAAGAAATTAAATCTTGAAGTTGTCATAAAGTAAATATAGTCTTGTAAGGGGGGCACAACATTTTTTCCATCTTGCAAGGAGTTGAGCCATGTGCAACTTTCTGGGACGTCTTGTTTGCTACCTGCTATCGCCCTCCCGCCGACATAAAGAAAAAAAACAGTTTCGCCGCTTCTGAAATAACGGATTCTTTTGGACAGGGAGGGGAAGGGCGCCAAAATACACGTTTTTAATGAGGAGGTTCACTATTTGTCCACTAGAGTGCAGTGCTGCATGAATGGAGATATCTTTCTTGCTTTCAGGAAATTGTAACTGTAAACAGTAAATAGAAAGATCGGGTTGGAAGTTTTTTTTTTTTTTTTTTTTTTTTTAAATGACAGCTACAAGATTCATTTAAAGTGGCAATGTGGTCTTAAGGCTGTTGCTACCTCTTCACTGAGTCGAGTTTTCCCCTATCTAATAACATTGGAACTTTTTTCGTGTTTTTCTCAGCAAGCAATGAACAAATCCTTATAAAAATTTGCATAGAGTCAGGTCGATAATAAAGAATTCGTTATATGAGCTTATAATTTTACTAAAAGCCTCCAATTAAGTTATTCATTCCCCCCTTTTTTTCATGTGAATATTTGCAACAGTGCGATCTCTGCTTCTCCCTGTTTGTATTAGCAGCGTGAGGGAAATTCGGGCTAGCCATTTAAAACAGGTTTTTAAACTCTGTCCATATCACATCTGTGGAATGAAATTTTCTAGCCCTCTCGTCCTTTTCGAGGGCAGATTTATGGCACTGAGAAGGAGGGGGCGCTCTTTATTTTCTTTGCTAAACCTATTGCTTTTAGTATATTCGTCTAGTCTCATTCGGAGTTCTTATGGTTACTTTCAAACATAGCAAGATGCCTCTTGCGTCTCATGTATTTCAGTCTTATACCTGGTGATTGGTTATACAAATATAAATTAGCAGACGATTGTGATAGCAGATAAATTTCCTGTGTGGGGGCCGTGGTGGCTCAGTGGTAGAGCGTTCATCTCAGTTGCATGGGGTCCTTGGTTTGATCCCAGCTCGCGCTAAGTGAACTTTGTGGTGGACAAACATCGTGTGCATGGGTTTTCTCGGGGTTCTCCTGTTTTCTCCCACTTTCTTCATTCCACCATTTCATTCATTACTTATCATCACTATCTCCTTTAGCTTAACCGGCATAACTGTGGGACGTAAAACTTACAGATTTCATTTTATTTTCAAATTTCCTGTGTGAAATAATAATAATAATAATAATAATAATAATAATAATAATAATAATAATAATAATAATAATAATAATAATAATTATTATTATTATTATTATTATTATTATTATTATTATTATTATTATTATTATTATTATTATTATTATTATTATTATTATTATTATTATTATTATTATTATAGGAAATTCTTGGCACAAGAGATTGTAACGAGCAAGGAATATCAGCGCGGCTTGGCACTAGTAATTTAGTTAAAATTTGTGGTCACCACATCGGTTCCTCCTTGCCGGTGTTTCCTTGACCAGAGACTGGCCGCGCTGCCAACACCAGTGGGGTTTTCACATTGAAAACACCAGTGCTCTGTGACTTTTGTAACCTCACGGACACAGGTAAACCAGTGGAGATAGCATTTTGGAATAATTATATATATGTATATGCAGACCCGTATTCAGGAGGATCTAGGGGTTTGCCTCTCTAAATTTTCGCTGGCCTCCCTAAACTTTTCACGGTAGGCTTGCAAATGAAATATAATATGGTGATAAACTATGATATGGTTGGATCGGGCTCCCCTAACTTCAGCCGCCCCCCTACACTTTTGGCCTGGCTACCGGCCTCTGTATATGTATTTGAAACTGTGAATAGTAGTATAGAATGTTTATGCTAAATAATAATAATTTAATTTTTACCACATACGAAGGAAATTTAGAAATAAACTTTTTTGTTACACAAATGTGTTCTTAGCGTGAATGCTGTCGAATTCTATTCCTAATGATGACAGATTTTTCGGTGTTGTTTCAGTATCGTGAGGCAACTGGGAAACTGAAGAACTGACCACACATTACCCTTCTAACAGAGCACATTTGTAGGAAAAGTTAAGTGTAATATCAGGGATTCTTTTACTAAACAGAAAAACATCTATACATAATGAAATATGTAGTGTTAATGTAGATACAAACGTCATTTTCTTGGTAACGTCTTTTCTTGGTTATTACTTTACGAAATATGAATAGGGACTTATTTCTTGGTAACAAGGAATAGGGACTTATTAGTGTTACCTGCTAATAATAACCTTGTAACTTACGCATTCTAAATAAGAAATATTTATTTTCCAGATGGTGAACGCGAAATTTCATCTATAGCTACAACATATATATATATATATATATATATATATATATATATAAATAGTACAACACATATTAACAGAATAATTTTAATTTTATGCATTATTTTTTCATGCTTCATTTTAAAATATAGGGCTTTTTTTTGTTGAGGTACACCAATTTGTCATTGTCATAATATTAAACTAAAGCATTACCGTATGAGTATAAAAATATGTGATGGAATACTTCGTTACATCAAGCCACAACATTATGTAAATGAAGTTATTAAAAAATAATAAACAAGCAGTATAATCAAAATGCTAAATATCACCGAAGCACTATTCACAATTTAAATATCTATGAGCATACTCCAAAATCCCTAGGTAAGTTTCTACATTGAAAAAAAAAGTAAACAAAATTCACAAGGCCACGCTAAACATAAATACAGGAAAAGTTAAATAAAAAAAATGTTATCAGTAAAATTTCTACTCTTCCCCTCCAAAATTATGTCTCAAATCAAGTAAGTAACTTGCTTAAATTATACTGGTCTATGACTTTTTAATTTTGTTGATAAGTGGTCAAAGTTACACTGGAAGTATTGACTTCAATCAATACAAATAAATCAAACAAACACTAATATTTCACATTTATTTATACAATGAGTATGTCATAGTTTTTTTAAAAAAACAATTTTCATTTCATGTATAAATTTTAAAGAAATAATTCGGTTTCAAATGATACTTTCACGCAAAAAAAAAAAAAAGAAAGAAAATATACTATGGTAAATTAAAGTGAGATTACAGTGTTACGTTAGTTCAAATAAGATATTAACGAAATTTTGCGGACAACTCTCGAAACTTATCTCAGAAGCAACTTTAAAAATTGACAAAAGTTATAGATATACTTCATGAGTGAGTAAAGAAAGAATACAAATGTAGATTAAAAAGAGATCTTTTTAAAAAAATCTTCAGTTAACAGGAATATAGTTAACAAATCTAAAAGATTCTATAAAATAGATTTAAACAAATCTTCAATCAGATCAATTGATTCCCTAAATTTTCTTTGTATCACCTTATATATAAATATAAAAAATATATAAAAACAAGAATTTTAGGAATAATCCAAAAAATGGATCAAAAGATAGCGATCTTGGCTAAGAATTTTAAAAATGATCCAAAAATGCATATAAAGATTTCGATCTTGCCAAATAATTAGTTTTTGGATCAGGGGCCACAAAAGTTAGCAACAGTTCCTAAATCGAGTTTTCGTATTTTCTACGGAATTAGCACATCATACTGAGTAAATTGTTAGTTTGGGTTTGGCTACACTACCTGTAGTTCTCCAGATATAAGGCTACAAGAAAATGTTTGATTGTATGAAATATATTGAATTTTTTGGATCAGGGTTCACAAAATTTTTGAATGGGCCTTAAATCGAGTTTTCGTATTTTTTACGGAATAAGCACATCATGCGGGCTAAGTTGTTACTTTTTGGTTTGGCTATACTATATGTAGTTCTCAAAATATGGGACGTACAAGAAAATGTTTGAATGGGTGAAATATATATTGATTTTTTTGGATCAGGGCCCACAAATTTTTTGAATGGCAGCTGAATCTTTTTTTTTTTTTAACGGAATAAGCACATCATGCTGAGTAAATTGTTAGTTTTGGTTTGGCCACACACTTTGTAATTGTCAAAATATGGGGCGTACAAGAAAATTTTTGATTGAATGTAATATATTGAATTTTGTGGATCAGGGCCAACAAAATTTTTAAACGGTCCTTAAATCGAGTTTTTGTATTTTTTACGCAATAAGCACATCATACTAAGTTAAGTCATAGTTTGGGTACGCTATATGTAGTTCTCGAGATATAAGGCCTACAAGAAAATTTTTGTGTGAAATAGATTGCATCTTTTGATCCAATAGGGTCTAAATGTTTACAATATATATTGGTGGTGTTGTCCATTATTATGTTTGATCTAAATCTATAGTTGACTGGTAATAGGTGCTGTTTTGAGCACTATTCGTTGTTACAAACGATACACTTTATTTTAAATTGAAATATAATAAATAAAATACAAATAATACGTCACTATAAAAGTAGCTTTTCTTTTAGCAGTATAGAAGTTTATTATAAATACCTCATATATAGATAAAATGGGCACTGGAGTCAAGAAAGGTATGTCTCTTCATGTTTTGAAAAATGTAATAATAATAATAATAATAATAATAATAATAATAATAATAATAATAATAATAATAATAATAATAATAATAATAATAGTGATAAAGTGACATTCGCTTTCGTATACATTAAAAGTATCTTTATTCAATAGAGACAGTTCGCTTCTAATTACTTATAACTGTCTATACTTGACGGGGGGAAAAGCTAATGTAAAGAAGAATGGATCTGTTCTCGCTGTGTTTATTTTTTTCTGCTTTCAGCAAAGAAAACGTACTCCAACGCCTTCTCACTGAAATGCCATAAATATGTCATTGTTGAAAAGGGCCCCCTCACAGCTGTGGACAATGTTGAAACTTCAAAGTAACCCTCAGTTACTCGCCACAACCTGCTAGAAGAGAGAACGCAGTGTCGTCAATGCGTTGTTGCAAATCTTCACATGAAAAAAAGGGGGGGAATGAATAACTTAATTGGAGGCTTTTAGTAAAATTATAAGCTCATATAACGAATTCTTTATTATCGACCTGACTCCATGCAAATTTTTGTAAGGATTTGTTCATTGCTTGCTGAGAAAAACACGAAAAAAGTTCCAATGTTATTAGATAGGGGAAAACTCGACTCAGCGAAGAGGTAGCAACAGCCTTAAGACAGTTCACCTCTCGTGTAAGTAGTCTCGGCACAATTTCAGGCACGTTATATGAGACTGTGGTGGTCAACAGAGAGTCCGTGGTTTCTCCAGGGTTCTTCCAATTTTTACCACATTCTCATTCCACCAATTCTTGAGTAGTCATTCATTTCCACTATCACCCATCTCCTTTAGCCTAAGGGGTACATACGTGGGATATTAAACTAGAAATTTTGGTGTTAATAATTCCCATTTATCCTAGGATTATGGTAAGTTAGAATTTTATATATGTTACCCTAAGGAGGGAAAAGGGGTGAGTGTTTAGATAACTTCTGTGAAATCAAGCTTGCATCAACACATATTTTGAAATCAGACAAAAATTGTATAAATCTGTCTAACATTTTCCATAAATCTTATTCTTTTCATGCGAAGAACGGCCTCTTTTGCAGTAATTTTACATATATCTTATGTTAATGAGAAAAAAAATCCACTAAGGAGATAACTGTACGAACAACTACAAATATTCGAATAATGTTAACAGTTCTAAAACGTACAAGTTTCTCATTCAGCAGAAGCAGCTCTTCTCCCCCCCCCACACACACACAGTGAAGCGGAAATCCAGCGTTTGGCAACACTGCCGGATGAATGTATATTTATCAAAGGCTACAAGGAAGACAAGCACAAGACAGAAATGCATGGATACAACCGGAATAGGCAAGTTTCTTTGACACCTGAACAACAAGGAGGAGAAAATGAAAATGCCTTTGTTACAGTAAGCAGAGCATGGTAATTGTGAAAGTTAATTAAATAGTTTCTGTTTCGCTGTTCCCTTTTCACCACAAGATGATATGCACTTTAACTGGTACACATGTACAGAGTTAATCCGAAGATGATAAATAAAATACATTGTACTTAAGGACAATTATATTAAGAATAAAGTAGGATCCACCGTGCTATTTCTCCCACTTAACTAATTTGATATCGGCATTCATACCAACCGCATGCATAACAACAACAAAAATATTTGCTATATGTATTACGGATGTTTCCAATCTAGGAGACACGGTGGCAGAAGGTTCACCTCTGCTGCTAGAGGTCCTTGATTCGATCTCAGGGCAAACGAAAATGAAATGAAATATACCCTTTCCGCTAAGGGAGACGGATTATTAAAGCAAGTGGATGATGATAGAAGAATTGGTCGACTGAGAATATGGGAGAATACAGGAGTACCCCGAGAAACCCCACGGACACGGTATTGTCCAGCACAAACTTATTTGATCGGGAATCGAACCAGCGATCACATGCACTAGACGTAAGCGCTCTACCACTGACTTGCCCTGTGCCCCTCCATTAGGCAAGTGAGTTTTTTTTTTTTCAGGTGGATAATATCGTCTTCGTGAGTTTCTCTATACTCAATCAATCAGCTTGCCTTTCTCGGAACACTATTCAAAATTTTGGGCTTGTGAACTTGATATTTATCTATGGAGCAAAGCGAATAATGTTAAAAAGTTGCATTTAAGTTATTAAAAATAAGAAAAAAAAAACTTTCCTCACAGGAAATTTTCATCCATGACGTAATAACTGGGCATCAGACAAATTATTAACAATTTATAAACCATTTCTAAGATACTGCAAAACAGTTAATGCTGCAGGGTTTGATCTCCATGAGAGAACGCATACAAGGCATCATGAAGTCGATACGTAAAAAATTAGAAAGGGAATCACAGGTTACTAAATACTAAAAGATGAGGACCGAGAATCGTATGTTCAAACCCTATTCCAACCGAAGATACACTTTCAATGTTAGTTCAATATCTTGACGGAATTAATGAATTGCCTGTGGTGTGAAGAAGAATGGAGAGAACACAAAATAGAATGAAGAAAAGTTAGAAATACGAAAGGGAGGAAAGGATAACTAACTAACTAACTCTATGGCCTATAGAACCCGGAGGTTCAATGCCGCGTTCACAAAAGCTCTCCACTGATTTCTATCCTTAGCTAACTGCATCCAGTTTTTACTTTGTATTCCAATCTCTGCGAGATCCATCTTAATATTGTCTTCCCATCTGCGCCTAGGTCTTCCTAATGGTCATTTTCCGATTGATCTTCCAGTCAAAGACTTTGAAAGCGTCTCTACTTTCTTCCATTCTAGCTACATGACCCGCCCACCTAAGCCTCCTAGACTTGACGACCCTAACAATGTTGGGTACACCGTATAACTTATGTAGTTCCTTGATAAGTATAACTTGAGATGTAAATAAGAACAAGAAGTTGGGATATTGGCTGAGAAGGAACTGCACCACAAGGGGCGTTATAGAAGGTATGGTGGCAGGGAAAGGAGAGAGGGGGCAAAATGGGCTGAGATGAGAAGAGAAATAAGGTAGATAGGCATGAAGATGAAGAAGTTAACTGAAGATCATGGTGCAAGAGTTTCTCAAGTAACCTAGCAATAATGACAGAATACATATGATGATGATGATTAAATAATTAGTCTAAAAAGCCAGACTTAATAGCGTTAGAGAGTCAATGTGCTAACCACATACCACTTAGATATAACATGCGTCATCTGATCTGTTACAGCCGCCTTTGTGGGTTGCAGTGTCAGGGAGTTTAGTTCAATAATAATATACGCAACTATATAACGCACTTTTTCACTTTGGGCCATTTGCCAGGAAGAACACAACGCATTCCAAATTCCTTCGAAAATGTCAGAGTGAACTCACAAAATTCTTCAAACCTAAACATACACATAACATACTAAAGGATATTTCACAGTAGACTAATTTTGGATCTAAAACAACGCCATGAATCGATTGTATTATACATATGTCATAAACGGAGGAATTGCGGTGGCTCAGTGGTAGATTGTTCACCTCTGGTGCATGGGGTCCCTGGTTCGATCCCAGCTCACGCCAAGTGAACTTCGTGGTGGACAAACAGCGTGTGCATGGGTTTTCTCGGGGTTCTTTCGTTTCTTCCCACTTTCTTCATTCCATCGTTTCAATTATTTCTCACCATCACCGTCTCCTTTAGCCGAGCCGACCTAATCGTGGGACGTAAAATTTGAAGATTTCCAATTTTTTCATAAACGGAAATGAACAGAAAAATCAGGGAAAATATTGCTTTTTGAAGTTTAATGTTCTTAGGGATTAGGAATCAGATTTTTGGGTTTTCGGCATCTATAGTCATGTTACCCCGTCACGTATGAGGGATGACATCCCTCGGCGATCACACTATCCGAGGAAAGGGAAGGAAGGAAGCGGCCTGGAACCTATATGTTAGGTGCCATCCCGGCATTTGCCTGGTGTGAGTGAGGAAAACCTTATTCAAGATGACTAGCCTGGAAAAAGCTTTTCCATTTTTTCAATCGAGTGCCCCCAAAGGGAATCGAACCCGGGACCGCTGGCACTAAAGATGAAAGCGTTAGCAACTACGCTACACGTGGTTTTTAGCGTTCTTATTCAGCACTGAGGCTATCTGAAATGTAGACCTACAGTTTAAGGTGGAATCCGAACCGCTGTAGTATGTTAAGTGCACTCCCACCGCGAATCGACCCCAGAATCAATGCAACAAAGACGTGTGAGCTGACCAGTATACCAGAAGAGAGGGCTTAGGGACGAAAATAAAGAGAATAATGTTTATAATTTTTCAAAGGACTATAGCGATAATCTTTATTTTCAAATGTTTAGGACGCTATTTTCCTGAGATATAAGCTGGTAATGTGGCCTTGCAATCGAGCTCTCTTGCAGATGAAACAGTGTAATGAGGAACGGCCTATAATGTGTGGGTTTATCTCGTATGCAGTGACGTATTTACGATTTTGTTTCGGGGAGGGGGACTTTGTTAACTTTATTCCTGGAAATGTGACAAGTCTGCGAGATATTTCATTTACTTTAATATAGTAAATACAATTCTGTGGAGGGAGCTTACGCCGGAAGCCCCCTTAAACACGCCACTGTCTGTATGGTAGTTTGTACAATCGTCAACTGCATCGGATTCACAGAGAAGACAAGCAGTGCAAAATTATGTTCTCATAATGTGATACTCAATGTTTAACAAGGGGGCGCGGTGGCTCAGTGGTAAAGCGTTCACCTCCGGTGCTTGGGGTTCCTGGTTCGATCCCAGCTCGCGTCGTGTGGACTTTGTGGTGGACAAACACCGTGCTCGTGGGTTTTCTCGGGGTTCTCCCGTTTTCTCCCACTATCTTCATTCCACCATTTCACTCATCTCTCATTGTCACCATCTCCTTTAGCCTAACAGGCATAACCGTGGGACGTAAAACTTCATTTCATTTTTTTCAATGTTTAACAATGAGTAGGGTTGCCATATTTCAAAAATGAAAATCCGGAACGTTACTAAATTCCGAGAATCTTTGAAATGCTTACAATTAAAAGGAATTATTACTAATTTAGTTTCTTCCATTACATAGAGTTGTTCAAGTATTACGTAATCACATTTTTTTGTCATTTTAGAAAATTTCCTTTCTAATTAATCATTTTTTTAAGTATTCAAGTTTAAGTAATCAGTTTTATGTATTCAAGTTTTTCTTCTCTTCTTTCAACTTTTCTCTTGCCATATACAGAAGTTAAAGAGAATAATTATATATCTAATCCTGTGAAAAAAGCAAACTACAATATTTCCTTCCTTTCTTCTTCGCTGAAATCCGGGACATTTAAGCGTCCTGATAAATGCTTTCGGGACGTAAATCTCAATTCCGTGACGGTCCCGGATTTTCCGGGACAAAAGACAACCCTAACAATAAGGCCTCCGGTCAACCTACAGCTAAAAAGTCACTCCACTTAAAAACAAAAATTGTCATAAGTAACTTCTCTGATAAATCTTTTTCATATTTTGCAACACTGCTTTGTATTATGAAATACAGTAAGGAGCCGCCTCTACTTATTACACAACTCCATTGAAAGTACAGGAGAATTAAAGTTGTGAAAAGAAAGAGAAAAAAATCAACACCAACGAGAAGTTTACTCTTTGGTAAAGAGTACGTGTTTGGATTTTAACATGTGGGATTTTACCTGTTCTAACGATAAAATATTTACTTTTCCTATGTATACACGTTGGTAAAGATACTTGTGATGTATAGTACAAACATATACTACACATTCACTTCAGAAAAGAATAGCTAATTTGTACAATTTGAAACAGTTTAAAATTTGATCATGTTTCTTCGTTTGAAGTGGGAGATCAGAGTTCAATTCCTGGTGATAGCTCACGTGGATCATCAAATTCTAGCATGGATACACAATTTATATCCCTACTTACAGTAGAGAGAGTTGATTAACGAACAGGAAAAATCACTTTCATTCTGATTAAGAAAATTAAACAAGAATTTTAGGAACGATCCAAAATAAATAAATAAATAAATAAATAAATAAAATTAAATTAAATTAAAAAATAAAAAGTGCAATCTTGGCCAATAATTAGGTTTTGGATCAGGGGCCAACATTTTTTTTAACGGCCCCTAAATCGAGGGTTTTTTTTTTTTAAGTAAGAAGCACATCATACTAAGTTAAGTATAGTTTGAGTTTGGCTACACTATATGTAGTTCTCCAGATATAAGGCCTACAAGAAAAGTTTTGATTGAAATTCAATGGATCTTCTGATCCAAAATTGGATCAGAGGCCACAAAATTTTTGAATGGCCCCTAAAACAATTTTTCGTACTTTTTACGGAATAGGCACATCATACTGAGTTAAGTGATAGTTTGGGTTTAGCTACACTATATGTAGTTCTCCAGATATAAGGCCTACAAGAAAATTTTTGACTGAATTGATTTTTTTTTTATCTAATAATACAAAAATAAGAGAGCTGTTGGAAACGATATAATATGTTGTAATGAAATAATAAAACAAAATGTATTAGAATTTACAGTAATGCTTAAGGAGCTCAAATTTACAATTACTTTTAGAGAAGTTTTAAATTATTGTCAGCAAATTCCATATTACTGCAACAAAGAATTTGGGTCTGACATGTATGTATTGGAGTTTAGCGTTCTTTCGGCAGCAAGGCTCAATAAGACGTGGTCCTACACTTTAAGTCGGGATTCGAATCACTGTAATGCGCTAAAAGTTCTCCTACCGGAAATCGAACCCACGACTCCATGCACTACAGATACGCGAGCCAACCAGTAGACCACGGAGTGGGCAGCACATGAGTTTTGCGTCGTATACAACACCAAGGTTATGAATGAGAGGACCTGCTACTAATGTTGGCCCAGAACCTCGGCAGGGATTTGAATCCAGTACAGATGTCACGTGAACAGACTTATCATCTAAGACTAACTCTCACGGTATAGGCTGTTCTTTATCACTATACGATGGCACCTCCAAAACAGTTGGATGGTTTACAGAATCACGCTACTAGCCTTGGCAAACACAGCATTTTTAAAATTATTCATTTATTACTTTTTTGGGAACCACTAATTTCTTGTACCCAGTTGACCTTGTAGAGGATTAGTTAGTTGGTAAGTTCCAATTGGTGAATTTCAAACAAAGCGATTGATTGTGTTTCGTACAAATAATTTAGTTCTGACTTCTGACACACTTATTATTATTATTATTATTATTATCTAATTTAATTTCAAAGAGAAGATTTGATTAATTACAGCTCCCGACAAAATTGTGTATCAGAAATAATCCACTAATTTTAAAATCATCTTGTTCCAATCCACTTCTGACCCTAAAAATTGGTATTCATTCATTTGGTTGGTAGGACGCTCAATGTTTTTATCCTGTAGTTATCAACTCTATGTTCCATCCCACTTTGCTGATCTTGTTCCATAAGTCCTTCCTTATGGATCTGATACTGATACTTATATATAGGTACTTGTATCTGATATATACTCATATACTTGTAAATAATGGTTAGTTGATCATGTCTCTTTAAAAAAAAAATAGTTGAAACCCCGTGTAAGTTTCTGATATATACTCATATACTTGTAAATAATGATTGGTTGATCATGTATCTTTTTTTTAAAAAAAATAGTTGAAACCCCGTGTAAGTTTTGCAATAGCCATATATTCTGTTGACAAATTAACAGGTTTGCTTTTATAAGAAAATATTAGTACGGTACACTGAGTTTTAGAAGAAAAAAAATAATAATCTGCAAACCATTGTTCTTCTTCGGGAACCGCAAAACATCATTCCCTCCGGTCACTTTCCTGTAATCTTTTCAAACTCCAGCAGACCACTGGAGAACCGCCAATCTTGCTGCCTCCTTCCTCATTTCGTCACGGAGAATTACAACTCCCGAGCAAAAATGCAATGTCAAAAGTTTTCTGTTTCTTCCTTTGCACTCGTTTAACATTCCATCAGTTATTTCCCAGTCAGCGGTTCCATTCTAAACTTCCTCGCTCACGAAGAGTCCGCTACAGACGCAAACACTTCCTGGTCGCGCGCTCGTCAACGAACTACCCGTTATTTGTCCATCTCGGATAAAAATTCCTTCAAGTCTTTCTTTAGTTTTTGCATTTGTTGCCTATACTTCTTGTTTTTACCATCTGTTTCGTGAAACCTTCGCGTACAATTTTATTTATTATTTATTGAAATTTAGCGTTCTTTTCTAGCATAGAGATTTGAGTCATCCAGTTCCAAAACAGCTCTTGTCAATTTGTACCAAATACCAGAAAAACCAAGAAAAATTGTAGGATCGATGCGTTTTGTAGAACTGGAAATATTTGAGGACGTTCAAGTTTTTCATATGAACACACTGAAGCATTCCCAGTTCTACAAAACATGAAGATCCTATACTTTTTGCTAAGTTTTGGGGGATTTGCTGTAAATGAACAAGAGCCGTTTTGGAACTGGATGAAATATTTGAGGACGTTCAAGTTTTTCATATGAACACACTGAAGCATTCCCAGTTCTACAAAACATGAAGATCCTATACTTTTTGCTAAGTTTTGGGGGATTTGCTGTAAATGAACAAGAGCCGTTTTGGAACTGGATGAAATATTTGAGGACGTTCAAGTTTTTCATATGAACACACTGAAGCATTCCCAGTTCTACAAAACATGAAGATCCTATACTTTTTGCTAAGTTTTGGGGGATTTGCTGTAAATGAACAAGAGCCGTTTTGGAACTGGATGAAATATTTGAGGACGTTCAAGTTTTTCATATGAACACACTGAAGCATTCCCAGTTCTACAAAACATGAAGATCCTATACTTTTTGCTAAGTTTTGGGGGATTTGCTGTAAATGAACAAGAGCCGTTTTGGAACTGGATGAAATATTTGAGGACGTTCAAGTTTTTCATATGAACACACTGAAGCATTCCCAGTTCTACAAAACATGAACATCCTATATTTTTTACTAAGTTTTGGGGGATTTGCTGTAAATGAACAAGAGTTGTTTTGGAACTGGATGAAATATTTGAGGACGTTCAAGTTTTTCATATGAACACACTGAAGCATTCCCAGTTCTACAAAACATGAACATCCTATATTTTTTCCTAAGTTTTGGGGAATTTGCTGTAAATGAACAAGAGTCGTTTCGGAACTGGATGACTCATATGAGACGTGGATTTACAGTTTAAGGTGAAAACGGAACCACTGTTGTTTCAAATTTCAAGGCACAATTCCAAATTCCACTGGGAACCGGACCCAGAAAGGAGCTAATTTCATGTATTTGTATCCAAATGGTTACATTGTATGTCTGGTATTCGAGATCTCGGGTTGGACTCCCGTTTGCGGTACAGCATTTTCAGTCTCGACCCAGAGCTTTGATGCAAGTGACGAGCTATTATAGTTAATACGTACCATAATTTAGTCTAAAAAGGCAAATATAGCATATACGATGATTCGGGTACCATAGAACTTTGTTGTAACTGCTCGACTATTTGTTGTGTTAGTTCTAATTATGAATGTTCCACATACATAAGTTAGAGACATTTTACACATCAAAATTGAACAACAAAACAAGAAAACAATGGACCTTGGACTAAGGACGTAGGTATCACGTTTATAGTTTTATGTCTTGTAGGCTAAAAGAAAAATGAAACCTTTTAGTTTAACATCCCACGATTATACCTGTTAGGCTAAGGGAGACGATGATTAAAGCAATTGAACTATGGAAAAATTAGTGGGAGGACACAAGAGTACCCGAGAAAATCCACGGACACGATGTTGTCCACCACAAGTTTACTTGGCTGGGAATCGAACCAGGGACCCCACGCACCAGAAGTAACCGCTCTACCACTGAGCCACCGTGCTGCAGGCTAAAGGACATGGGTAATAAACACAACTCAAATGGTGGAATGAAAACATGGGAGGAAACGGGACAAGCCCATGAAAACCCACGGAGTTTCCGTTGTGGGACACGAATTCACATGTCCAGAGACCGGTGGCGAGGTTATGTTGTCCAACTTTCTGGGAGGCGCGATAGTTTTGTATGTGTGTGTGTGGGGCGGGTAACGGCCTGTCGTGGTTTAGAACCAACGTTAATAAGGCCGCCCAAAGGTAAAGGGAAGTATCTACATTTTGATTGTTTTGAGAATAACAGAAAAGAAAGGCGATTTTTGATCATTAACAATACTGTTAAAGACTTTGTTTTCTTTTCGGCGTCAATGAACACTTAGTGTACATTGACGCCGAAAAGAAAACAGTCTTTAACAGTAATGTTAATTATCAAAAGACGCCTTTTTTGCTGTCGTTCTCAAAACAAGCAAAATGTAGATACTTCCTTTTACCTTTGGACGGCAGAATACTAGGCCTTGTCCTCCACAATTTCCATACTGCATAAGGACGAAAAACATAAAAATTGGAACTCGCCTGGAAACGAACCACGGTCTTCTTACAACAGAAGTGAGTTCTCTATCATTGAGCCAAGTATCATATTAGTAAAAAAAAAAAAAAAATGAATTGCTACTTGAATTTATCAATAACATACGTCTTTTCAAACACAGCCTCTGTAGTTCTTACATGGTAAGTATTCAGAGAGAAGGGCGCGTACTCACATACCGGACTTTTCTAAGGAAGTCTAAAATAGTGACTTAGATCCTTGCGCTAAAAATGCGAATTCTGGAAGTAAACGGGCAACGACAGCAATATAATGTAACAGAACAATAAAAAGGATTCTCCTAAATCAATGAGATAAAATCAGTACAAACAAAACCTTTTTTAAAAAATGTTGAGAATATGGTTAGATGTCTACCACTGCAGATATTACTCGCAAAGTACGAGTATTAGTTTTTCGTCTGCAGAAAAAAAAATAAGCATTGATTTTAGCAATTCTTTATTAATAAGTACACGTTTCATTTACCTAACGCTTAACCTTACATCAGTGGTTCTCAACCTAATTCTTATCACGACCCCATTTTATCACATCCTCTTGTCAGCGACCCCCTTATAATTTCTGGTCTGTAATAAGTTTGTGTGGGATATTTTTTAAAAATATATCTATTGCGGAGATCTCACAATATCCATCTTGTATTTCTATAATAGTAAAATCCATTTCTTGTATACAGTGGACTTCCCTAAAAGCCCATGGATTCAAACCAAATTTGGTCAATTCATTCATCTCCCGCTTATCTTCGCGACTCCCCTAGGGGTTGCAACCACCAGGTTGAGAAACCCTGCCTTAAATGAACGTCTTAGCAGACTTCTTCCATGTATCATATATTCCCCTATTGCTCTAAAATAGGAATTCGTTATTCATTTTGGGAATACAATTAGTGATTATCTTAACCTTCATAGAATTGCTGTAATCGTCTTCCGAAGAAGTATCTTCGTTCAGTTTTTGACTAAATTCTCCACAGCTAATTTTAGAAAATAAATTAACTGGACCAATTTGAAAGAGCAGAAAATTTTGTATCAAACATTTATTTATTTATTTAAAGATTTCCGCAAGACACGCCATTCTTCAGAAATGATGGGAATTTTCTCTGGAAAATAATTCCTGTAAATTAAAACCTGTTTCTTGCCACCAAGATTGTCACAGCACTAATGATCACACACGAATTCTAATATCACCCGTTGGATAACCTACAATATACATAGATTCTCCCTCCTTTACATTGTTCTCGACTGGTTACATCCAGAAAACCGCAGTTAACACACAATCACATACAGTGAATGAAATGCTTCTTATGAAGCTAAAGACAAAGAAATCATCAGATTGAATGACAACGCACTAACAGATTACAAATATATATATATTTTTTTCATTTATTTTTGTTATTCAAAATCATCTGTGAATTTGTTGTAGGTGATGAAACAGCTTCTGGTGTAAACCAGATATTCTAAATGTGCTGGCAAGAAATAAAAGTTACTAACTTTCATTATTTTATTCAAAATCGTCTAGTAATGTAATGGATACTGGATGCTTCCTAGATACGCTTGTCCCTTTGTACTTTGATTTCAATAGTGTTTCATGCCAAGACTACAACATCCAAACGGCACGTCAACACCGGATATCACTAAACTCTTATCAAGGCAATGGCGTCACACGCACGTGATTATTTGATGTTAAAAGATGTTTTACATTTAGAGCTTCTTTTCCCTACAAAATCCATTAGCCTCTTGGTTACATACGAGGGACAGTCAAAAATATCCCGGAATTTCGTTGTAGCTTTTTATTACAATAATATAAGCACACATTTACTTGATCGTTTTCAAAGTAGGCACACCCAGGGTGTCTACTGAAATTCCAAAATGAAATTTTGTGACTTTTTCGTGACCTTTTCTTCACCAAACCATAAAACTTCGTAAACATTCTCACTACCGAATTTGGGTGCGAATTAGGCCGAATTTTCATGCATGCGATAGAAGCGCTCTGCTTGCGATTTTGTGGCATCTAAAGCAGACCATAGACATTTTTGGTGGTGAATTATGATGTTTTATAGAACAAAATTTTCAGTCTGTACTTTTATTTGTAGAGATTTTTTTTAAAAAAGTGACCCAAAAGCTAAATTTCGTGATTTTTCTTGACTTTCACGACCGTTTTCTGATTTCGTGACTTTCGTGACCGTTCGTTGGATTCACACACACACTTGCTCCACCACTTCTGAGATTGCTGAAAACACCGACGAAAGTCTTCTTCTAGTATCTTCCGAAGTTCAGACGTCGCGTTTGTTTTGATCTCTAATACGGTGGCGAATCGGGTATCTTTGAGACCCATCTTTAGCTTTGGGAGGAGCAAAGCATCCGATGGTGTTAAACCGTTCTCTGAGTCTCTGAAGCAAATTTTCTTTAATTTGCACATGAACTTGATGTTTGCGCGTTGCTCGAACTGTGAAATTGCGTCAACAGATCACAACACACTCTTCCGTTCAGCTACACTAATCGTACATTGTCAGTTATAACCTGTTCACATTTGTCAAATTCATAATTAGGCAACGTAAGGATAGTATTATACTCAATTCATTGATTCATTATGATTGTGTCACAAATGCCAAAACTACACCATTCCGTGAATTTTTTCGTACTCGTACAGCACATACCAGAGCCGTAACTAGTACATAAATACTATTCTTTTTTTTAAAAAAATAACGTCTCTCGGTAGTGTAACGAGGTAACGGTAACGATGATAATGAAACGGTGGAATGAAGAAAGTAAGAAGTAACGGGAGAGCTCCGAGAAAACCTGTGCACGAGGTGTTTGTTCACCACAAAGCACATTTGGTGCGCGCTGGAATTGCACTACAGACCCCACACACCAGAGGTGAGCGCTCTACTACTGAGCCATCTTGTATCCATAAAATAAATATTTTTTATATATAAAATGCAATTCTTCTTAATAAATTATGTAGAAACAAAAGCACTTGAAAAATATATAGAACAAATAGCAGTTTAATGTGCTTCTAACAACTTTAAAACATTTTTTCGAGCAAAACATTCGGATTTCTGTAAAACACGTCCCTTCTCGCTGGTCAGGTGCATGAAGTTCCGGGTTCGATTCCCGGTGGCATAGCATTGAACGGATTATATTGGTTCGTATTCCACCTCACAAAGGAAGGATTGCACGTGCATCCACATCTCATCATATACTTTAGTGCTGCAAAGCGAAGCTTTAACAAATAAACTCCACAATAAGAGAGTGATCAAGTATTTAAAGAAAGATACTATTGTCTTCTCCCAAGGTTAAATTACCCGGAAATACCAATATTTAAAATTGAGTTTTCTATTCGTTCCCGAATCAAATCTAAACTGTTTTTATTTTTTGCTTAGAAAGAAATAATATTTAAGAATTTCTGTACTTATTATTTTCAACATTATTTATCTAAACAAACCACTGGAAGATGTAGTGCGAGAGGTGGGGATCCAGCTCCTTGGTCACTCACTAACTAACTACGAGTCAAACACACAGTAACCCTTAAATTAACAATTTATGAAACAAAAGCATGCAGGAACATTATAAAATCAATTATAATAATACTTTTAGGTTAACTTTTCACGGTCACGTACCTCTACTGGCTAAAGAAAACGTAAAATGAGAATAAATGATTGTGAAAACATATAGCAGTCTCATGAGTACACTATGTGAAAAAGTTTGGTTTGTATTGGATATTATCTAAATTAACACTGAAACCGGAAGTAGCAAATTTCGACCATTTCCAGTTTCAACCAGAGAGATTAGAAGAGTAAATGTGTAGGTCTAGGAACGCTCAATCGATTGCAGGAAGCAACTTCTCGCTATCCATTGCTCTATAGTCTAGTGATCAACATTAAAACCGGAAACGGTCGATTTCTACCACTTCCGGTTTCAAAATCACCTACATCCTGGCCAAAATTGACGGTGATCCATCAACTAGTTATTACTTTTTTTCTTCCGGACGGACTGACAGACAGACAGGGTAAATACCAGGGCTGAATATAAATTAAGGTTAATATCGCTATAATTCGTACCTGGCTTTACACACAATTCAACACTTGTTACATTCCGTTAATGTAATCGCTTCCCATCTCTTATCACCTTCTCCCACACGTGCGGAATACGTCTTACATCGTCAGGACACTAATCTTTTTCGATATTTCGTATGAACCGCCATATGGCACATATGAGCCGTTTCTACATTACACAATTTTTTCCGTAGTAATTCAATTTTATTTATCATCCATTTCTCCATCATAGTTCATTTTCATTCACTAGCCATTTCTCCACTACATCAATTCTTCCAGCATAATCCATCTTTAGTGGCCACCCGTTTCTCCATTACACCATTTCTTCCACAATAATTCAATTTTATTTATCACCAATTTCTCATTATACCAATTCTTCGATCATAGTTCACTTTTATTCACTCCCCATTACACCAGGTTTTCTATCATTATTCAATTTGATTCTCCATTACACCAAAATCTCTTTCTATCATAGTTAAATTTCATTTGCTACTTGTTTCTCCATTATATCGATTCTTCCACTATAATTTAACTTTATTCTATCATTATTCAATTTCATTCATCACCATGTCTCATTATAGCAATTCTTAGATCATAGTTCACTTTTATTCACTCCCCATTACACCAGGTTTTCTATCATTATTCAATTTCATTTCCAATTACACTAATTTTTTTCTTTCTATCGTAGTTAAATTTCATTCACTGCTCGTTTCTCCATTGTACCAATTCTTCCATAATAATTTAACGTTATTCTATCATTATTCAATTTCATTCGCCACCTATTTCTCCACTACACCAATTTTTCTTCAATTTCCAATACTCATTCACTACCCATTTCCCTATTACACCAAATTTTCCATAATATTCCAATTTAATTTATCATCCATTTCTCCAACACACCAATTTTTCTATCATAGCTCAATTTCATTCACCACCCACTTCTTTGTTATACTATTTTTTTTAATCGTAGTTCAATTTTATTCATGACCCGTTCCTTCATTACAACAGCTTTTCTATCATTCTTCAATTTCATTTACCCCTCATTTCTCTATTACACCAATTTTTCTATCAAAATTCAATTTTATTCACCACCCGTATCTCCATAACACAAACTAGCTGTTGCATCGAAGCCTTCGGCCCGCTGTACACAATAAGTTAAAATTGCGCTGAATTAAAAGCTCTACTTAGCGCCCCTAGAATAACAAAGTCGTTAACTCAAAATAGGTTCTAAATTTTTTATCAAATTTTATATTTGAAATAATGTCGTAGTTCTCCAAAACAGAAAATATGGTTACACTTTTGGTGTATGGACAAGTTTCTTTAGATTTTTTCTTTTTCTTTTTTTTCTTTTTTTGCTTAGCTGTAAAAATTGACATTACTAGAACTACGACAGTTTTATTCTGTGGGCGCGAATTGTTTAATTTAACAAATGTATTTATTTAATTTTTTGTTTATGCCCATCAACCAGGGCCGGATTAACCCATCTAGTGGCACGGGGCTAGAAAAAATATGGGGCTCCTGCTGACTTAGTCTAATACATTTCTGTGAAAGTACAGTTGGAAAGTTATAGTTCTACGACATCAACCATGACATGCATTCGATGATATTATATCTAATGGAACTTTCAAAATTAAGACGATGGATGCAACAAAGAAACTAACTAGTTTCATATTTTTGGCCATATTTTATGTTATGATGATGACCGTATCTTGTATGAATCTTTGTAGATAGTCAGTTCAGATTTCAATCAAAGTGAAGGCCCCTGTCCACCTGGGTCTACAGCTTCCGTAAGCCCCCGCTTAATCTGGCCCTGTATCGACCATTCTCGATTCTACGTCACATTTTCCTATGCAATCACGTAGCAACATATGTATATTAACGTGACTGTTTACTAACTACACGTTATTAGGAATCAGCATGACACACTCTGACACTTGTCGTTTAGTGTAAGGATTCCACCATCATGATTCATTTCCATTCATTACTGCTTTCCTATACCATACACTTTCATTCAGGTATGCAACATAATAAAAAAAAAAGTTTCATTTCAAAACTCTCTTGCATATTACACAAATGCGTAAGACTATTACTATGCTATTAAAAAAAAAAAAAAACGAATCCCAGTGTTGTACAAACACTAATTTAATCTTTGAACACATAAAAGAGCTCCTTTACTTTATATGATACACACCAGAGAGCGACAATTATATAATCATTTTTCTCCGTCCGTTACAGAAAACAGAGACCGCACATAAATCCAATTCATGGATACGAACTGCTATCCTTTAAATTGCTATTAATAACACAATAGCGTGCTGACAGAATAACGTATGACTTATGTCGTTGCTGTCACTCAAGCGTTTATTGATTCTCTCCACCAACAACACAAACTCTCAAGAACTTCCAAAAGCATCTACTCCAGTATTAACGCCCACAAGTACGCGCCAAAGTGTTGCCAGATTATTACCTCAAAATTACCCTAACTTATTCAGTTAATTGTTACTCTTTTTTCCTTCTTTCTTTCTTTCTTTGTGAGACACTCAAAAGGTAAAAATCATTATCAACGGCATTCTGCTATTATTTGCAGGTCACTTGAAGCAAACACTGAGAATCTCCCATGTACCATGGTCTTGTCTTCACGTAAGGATTATTTGTTCTAGTACCGTCTATGAGCTGCAACCTCTCTCGCTCAGTTCTTCTTTATACCTTGTGGAGACATGCCTCATGATGCAGTTGCTTCTCTCTACAATTTCCTAAGCAGTTTCTATTCCTTTTTTTAAAAAAAATTAGGCTTGGATTAAATATGTATAAGCTTAAAATTAATAGTAAGCAATTACTTGCAGGGCTGACGTTACGCAAAGGGGGCGGGGCGAGGAGAGACAAGTGGTACATTCAATTGAAAACATATCCCCTGAATGTTGACATCACTATCAGGAGATATGCTTAAAGAATATTGTATATAAAATCTTTAATAATAACAATAATAATAATAATAACAATAATAATAATAATAATAATAATAATAATAATAATAATAATAATAATAATAATAATTTGTGTGTTTGTCATAAGCTTTTTGCACTGAAAGGATTCACGTAGTGCCATCAAATTTCCTGTAGTCTACACAAGATCTAATCGCGTACGAAGCCGTTTTCTGATTTTAAGCTCGGATAGGGAGGGGTTGTTTCCACGAACGCCTTGCGTATATGCAACCAAAATTACACATTTGCCTATGCGGGCTTACCTAACAGCACAGGATGAATACCTGGACAATGAAATAAAGACTTACCTTTTCTTTTCATCTCTAGGATCTGAATTAAGACAGGTGCTTATAGCTAGTGGCGAAAAAATACTATCGCGCTTGAATTTTGAAAATAACGACAACGAGACTAAATGCTCATTAGTGCAAAGAGCTTTAAAAAGGTATACACGGCTGGACATACAGGAAAAGCTTGCACTTTCCGCAACACATGTACTTGTGTCACGTAAGCACAATTTGGAAACTGTAATGCACACAAACTGTTACACGATTACCTAGCAGGCTAATGTAAGTTAGTAGCGATTAGTGTTCATGTTTCAAAACCATGAGGCAAAGACCAAATCTGAGGACCAGTTATTTTGATTGAGATTCTTCCAGAGTATTTCCTCAGCGAAATCACAGACAGCACTTTCAAGTACAAAATCTACCTGACTTCCATAAATAAACCAATTGCAGTTTATTTACATTGTTAACGTTGTTGGTTGTGACAATATAAATTGATCTCGTACGTTGTACAGAATTATATCGTGAAGTAAAAAGAAAAAAAAAAGTGTAGGGAAGATAATTCTCATCTGTTTTCCCTTTTGTTAAACACTTAAATTAAATTCTAAATCCTGGCTTCACTGAATTCTCTTGAAAATGTAACCGATTCACTCGCAGAAATTGGTTTACATTATTTAACTACTGTCAGCATGTCAGATGCCAGCATGTGCTGACCCATACGTATAAATTCTTAAAAAGTCATACCATGAAGGAATGACACTCCCAAGCGTAGGAGTTTTGAAATTAGGAGACAGCTTTACGAAACAGCTCATTCTGGATTTAAGGTAGATTTTATTTTTATATTAACACACGAGAACAAATTTGAGTTTTTTTTGTTTGTTTGTTTGCCTGTTCAAAATTAAAATTTTGTAGACCTCTACAGCACATGTACACAATCACGCTCATCCTTACGAATATGCAACCCCTTCATCACAACCGTCATGTGGGTGTAGGTTACACAGGGAATTTTCGAACATTGAATTAATTATCCGCATTCTAACAGCTTTGAGTAGTTTAGGCACACACTATAATAATACAACAAACGCAACAAAGCCCAAAGACTCGCTACCCCTTATCATGAAAGCAAAAAGGAAAAAAAAAAAAAAAAACTCCGCGTAAGGTAGTCATGGATTATTGCGAACTGGCTACATCTGAAATATGTTACATAAGCGTAAAGAAAATTTCAGATCAAGAAATCGTCAATTACAAAAAAATGCTCCACATCCACACTGTTCTATCTCCTATTAATACCATCTAAATATTAAAAATAAAATTTTAAAAAGTCGATTTCCCGCCATAACAGGAAAAAATAAGATTGCCAAATGTCGTCTTCTTTACCCAAGTCGTGTCTTAATTTTTCCTTTTTGCATTCAACTTCACCTAATGTGGCTAGGAATGTTCTTTTAACAGTGGTATTACGTCAAGCATCTTAATCTTTGATACGACCTGTAATTTCGTTGCCGACTGTACAATACAATGTCCCTGCTAGGTATACTATTTCAAAAGGGAAAATATTAAACAACCAAATCTAATCATCTATACCTGCAACGGCCAGTGGACCAGGACAAAGTAAGGCCCCATAGTAAGGTAAATTAAAAATAAATAGTTAAATCAAGAAGGAATTTAAGAACATATTATATTTTATTTTGAGAATATTTATCCTCACGGACGTCTCTGGTGTGGAGAGGAGGGGGGACGTGTCCCCCCAATATTTTGAAGTACAAAATATTCAACATATTATTCCAATTTAATTTATTTACTAGCGACAGAATAACTTATAAATAATAATTATTATATTTATTTGGAATATTATATTCAGGCTGCGAAACGATTATAACAGTTCTTGATATGACTCAGGGGGTTCGTGAAGGTAAGCAGAAAGGTAACAAATGAAACCGAAGATAATGAACAGGTTGGGGTAGGTAGTACAATTTAAATCACTTTCTTTGATGTCCCCCCAAATTTTACATGCCGAAGACGCCAGTGTTTGTCCTATTCAATGTATCATCCTTGTTCGATGCGCCTAGCTAGTCCAATTAGGGGTTGAGTTAGTTATTTGGAAGTAACTATGACATCAAAATTTTCCTCAAAAATCGGCCCGGTACTAACTGCCTAAGTTGCAGAATGGACTTAATTACGAAACTTTACAAAAAAAAAAAAAAAAAAAAAGAAGTTAACAAGTAGTGGTGTCAGTTTACAAAATATGAAAATTGAAGACAATTTCTTTATTCCTACGCACTCTCTATTTCCCACTCAAAAACGTAAGATCAATGAATATTTGAAAATGAAAAATACTCAAGTCCTCAAGTTTTCAAGTAGAAAAGTTTCATTTAGGCGTTGTATTCCACGGAGAAATTAGTATTTTACATCCTGAGCATTATACTAACCCGCCAATCTCAATAACACCACAAATAAATTTATCAAGCCAGGATGATTTCCATAATTACCTCCATACGAATACATGGGGAATCGATTTTTGGTTGCCCATAAACAAACTCGGTTCGTAACTTTTGATCCTCTACGAGATGAAAATAAATGTTAGCAAAACAAAAGCCATGGTGAAGAGAACGAAGGAGTAAATGTCAAATATAAAAATAGGAGGAGAGAAAACAGAAAAGGCGATTAGTTTTCGATACCTGGGTAGTAGTATTATTATTAGTGACGATATGAAGTGTGAACGTGAAATAAAAGCAAAGGATACAAATTGCGGAAAAAGCCTTTCGGGGGAAGAAACTATTATTTTGAGGGACCTTGAATAAAGAGTTGGGAAAAGGACTCACAAAGTGCTTCGTGTGGAATATTGTGCTGTATGGGTCAGAAATATAGACATTAAGCAAAAATGATGAAAAATGACTGGACGCTTTTGAAAAGTGGGTGTGGACAAGAATGGAGAGAATAAGCTGGTTCAAGCGGAAGACGGATGAGCGAGTGTTAGAAATGCCGGGGGAGAAAAAGAACAATTTCAGATATTATTAAGAAAAAGGAAGAGAAACTGGTTGGCTAAGGGACACTGGCTAAGAAGGAACTGTATCATGAGGGACGTTTTAGAGTGTATGGTGGCAGGAAAGAGAGGGAGAGGGCGAAAGAGACTACAATTAATGGATGATATGAAAACAGAGAAATCGTACGTGAAGGCAAAGAGGTTAGCGGACAACCGTGAAGCATACAAGCTTCCCAGTTGCAGCAAGCGACCTGAGAATAATGACAGAATACCTATGATGATGATGAAGGCATCCAGATTTGAACTGATTGTGATCCATGAAGTATATCTACAAATTTCGTATCTCTTGGACGGATATACGACGAGAAGACACTTTGGTAAACAAAACTGCTTTAAAAACTGAACAAATCGTATAGTTTTATTAAGATGAAACACTCGATGACGAGATGCAACCTTTATACCTAGGTTAGAACCACTGATGTACGTCAAACTATAGTGCTGCCAAAATGTCTTGAGCCGTGGCAAAAATGCGAACTAAAGCTCACCCTCGACACACCCACGCGTTGAGCTAATAACGGTTTAGGTTTGTTAATAAGCGGGAGAGAATTAGCGAAAGGGAGTGGAATTCCTTAAGACGACAGCAGCACGGAAGACTAGGTGTCAACTCCATGTGGTGTGTCTATAGTACGTATCGTAACAGAAAATTTTAGAACTATCAGGGTGCAGATTTGTCATTCTTAAAAATTAAACACGAGAATTTCAGACTGGTATCTAAAATAACTAGCAACGTCCCTTTAGCTTCTCTCCTTGGCACAAAATAACATTTCCATCCTGTAACTAAATGAAGACAACAACGAAGATATAAATGTATTTAACACAAAATGAGATGCCATAAACAACATTATGCAAATCTTTTTTATTAATATGTAGACACGGAAACAAAACCGAATCATACTTGCATTTCAAACTAGCACATTACACAGGGCAGAGGGAGTGAGGTAGGGGGAACAACTTTCTACCGCTTTTAAGCATCACAAACTTTCTTGCACAGAACTATGAACTAATAAAGTAACCACTTCCTCTTCCTTTTTAAAACTAAAAATATGCATATTTTTTGCAGTTCCGTTAGCTTCTTTCATGTTCAAGCATCGTAAAATTCATTTTCAACGCTAGGCGGAGTATTTCTCTTAACTCTTGCAAGTGTGAAAAAAATAATGTCCGCTTGCTTTTTTAACCTCTGCCGTCTCGAATACTGTGTGAGCAAGTGAGTGCAGTGTGACCACCCAGCAAAAATATTTCGTACTAACCTATGCGGAAAAAAAGTAGTAGATCTGGGGAAAAAGTATTAAAATTTTATCTGCTCCCGTTTCACCCTAATTATGACATTTTACGATATAATATCTTATTAGAAGGTATCCAGCAGCTCCTCTTCCCCTGTAGGTGGGGGAATGACCCGCACATTCTTGAAAGAACCCCCAACTTTAATTCTTTTACAGTCAAAATTTGATACAAATCGTGTAAACAACTTACACCCTCCCAATTTTGATTTCACACCTCCAAACTAAAAATCCTGGCGGAATCTCTGCTTAATTGACGTATTAGAACTCACTGTAAAACCACTAAAATAACACAAGTATGACTAATATACAGGATGTTGGGAGAAAAAAGAAATATCATACAATGGGCTTATTGAGAAAATCGAGTTTTAATTCCTTAATAGCCTACTGTTTAAAGGGATCACCAAATATGTAATATTGTTTACTGTGGTCATTTATTAGTTGGAGGAGGCGACCGGATGGCATCTATGTCCCACTTCCGCTCTTGTAAATATCAATGTTGAAAAAAAGCGGAAAAAAGTTTCTAGGAACAGTGAAATTTTCGTACATTGCCCAATTTTCACGAAATTCCTTTTTCTCTCTCAAATATATCTATGAGAAAGGAAAGAGGAAAAAAGTACTAATTAGTTGATGAACATACTAGAACACTTACATTATAAAAGGTACTATATTTAGTCCGAAAGTACTAGCGGTGGTCACACTGGTATGAGCAAGTGAGTGAGGGCTGCTGGTGTGTTTTATGGGGATATGATTTTATACAAGCGCAACAGAAAGCAAGAAAGAACTTCTTCCTACAACCGTGTTGGCAACACTGTGACGAGACTACAGTGAGATGGCGCGCGTGCGCAACGATAACAAGCGACAGCAGCCGATATTGCCTGTGTCGCTGAGGCAAAAAAGGTCAAGGTGTATAAATCCCCATCAACACTCCTCTCGCAGCTACTTTGTACCAATGTGGCAACGCTGTATTTAGTAAGAACGAAAAAAAAAAAAACTTTCCTCATACTCCATCCACTTAAACACACTCTGCCCTGCATTCTCATTTCTCTCCTACCAACCAAAACTTCTCCAATACTCTCTCTGTATATATATATATATATACCTTTCACAACATTGCTTTGAGAAAAGGAACTGTGATAAAAACATATACACAAAGTGAAACTCATATCGCATTCTCAAAACATAATTCCCTCGCTTTCAGTTCATTGAATGCAACACTCATTTATTCGATTTTGCCAGTCATTCTGCGCGGAGTTAACGCCTATTGTTAAATGAAAATGTGACATTGTATACATATTTATTTACATATTCTTTACAAACGTTAATAGTGTTATTACGAGAAGGAAAAAAATAGTAATACTAAACCTTATATACAGATAACACAAAATATTAAAAAACTGGAAAGAATTCATTCATCCCAGTTAAGGATTTTTTGATTTTTTTTTTATTAAATTCCTCTTTTCAAAAAATACTCAGAACATCCGGGGACATAGTGGTTCAATAGTAGTGAGCTCATCTCTGGTGCGTAAAGTCTAGTTCGATCCCAGACCATGCGAATATATGAACAACAGTGCCGTGCCGAGGGGAGTGAGCGGGGTGCGCCGAATTAAGGGGCGCAAAATGCAAGGATAAAGAAAACAAAAGAAGAAAAGAAAAAGACGGGGGGAAAATTAGTTGGAATATTTTGGATCAACAGTATTATTTTTCAACCGAATATTTAAATTTGACCAGGGTCAGATTTATACTTTTTTCGTCCCTAGACACTTGGTAAAAGTGCCCCACCCATATAGGAAACAGAAGGAAAAAAGTAATAAAAAGTGCTCAAAATCACGGAAAAGCAGGGTTTACTTTTTAACGTTTCGCGCCAACCATAGTGGCGCTTCGCGGCTGGCCTGTCGCTCGCACTCATATGTACGGAGGCGCCGTCGTATACTCTCGCCCCGGGCGCTGATTTTCCATGGCATGGCGCTGGTGGACAATAAATATCATGTGCGATTATTTTCTCCCATATTCAAGTTCAACCGATCATTCCATAACCGTTCATTTTAGACTACGGGGCATAATCTTGGGACGTAACACTTGAGAGGTTTAATTTAATATAATTTAAAATAAAAAAAAAAAAAAAAAGTGCGAGGGATATAGCGGTATAAACGTCGGAACCTGAAGGCTCAGACTCGTTCACTTGCCCAATATTATCGTTGAGAGTGTTGAGGTCATTCAGCGTTTTAACGGTGTTCTTATTTTTTTTTAAATCCTGACTGTTTCTTTTTTAAAAATATTGCCATTCATAAAATTTTGCACAAATATTAGTACACCTGCAGAAATTATGTTCGGTAACTATTGTGTGTTAAAACTTAAATGTCATGTTTTGTTCGCGTCGGCGGTCATGGGAAAGAGATCAATATGAATTAAGTTACAGAGGGTAATGCTTATCTCAGAATAAATGGAATACCTTAGGACCAAACCTAATTACAGTGACCTTCCAGTGATGGCAGCGCGGATCAACAATTAATCACGAAAAGCGCGCAGTTTCTACTGTACCGTATTTTTTGCTCTACATAAGCAATAAACTTGGATATAAAGTGCAAACAGGATATTACATAACTTAGGCTAACGAGGTATTGATAATCGAAGTTTTAATAACTGTCATTCATAATGCCATAGGGTACGCACTTCTGTAATTAAATCTGTAGCTTAAGGAATCCATACTGGCCAAATATTAAAATCTCGGTACCGATATGATTAGCATAATATTAGATATACAACACTGGATATTTCTGTAAATTTAATACTTTTCTTCAATAATGTTCCTAGATTCCGTTTATAAACAAACAAACAAACAAACAAAAAAAGAAAAAAAAAACACCTCAAAGCCACTATTCAAATCGAGAAGTTCGGTGGTGTAACGATGTCCTTGATTGTAAGTTTGTCAAATCAGTGCCAAGATTCCTTGAGCCAGATAAGACTTCTTTTCACACAAAATGGAAGAACTGATTTTCTCCAAACTTTTTTGCAATTTTCTTAACCCAACTCTATTGAATTTCTCCAAATATTTTTACTATCTTCTTCCACTATCTCTCTATTGATTTTCTCCAAACTTTTTTCCTCTTACAAGTTTCTTCCTCTATCTCTATTTGTCCAAATATTTTTACTATTTTCTTCCTCCATCTCTCTATTGATTTTCACTAAATATTTTTACAATTTTCTTCTTCTATATCTCTATTGTTCTTCTCCAAATATTTTTCTAATTTTTTTTCTATATCTATTATTTTTCTCCAAATATTCTTACAACATTATTCCCGTATCTATTGTTGTTCTTCATTTTTTTTTTTTACATTTTTATTCCTCTATCTCTATTGTTTTTCTCCAAATAACTTTATAACGATTTAGATCGAAGAAATATGACTTCTAATTCATTCACTTGGCACATTCTTTGACTCAGAGAACGCTTGTATCGACTCAGGACGGTTACGAATTATCCGTCGGTCCGTTCAATCTTCCCGTGCACAGAGACTGAGCCCACACAGCCACCCCCTAGCTACGGATCCACCGTTTTGCGTAACGGAAGAATAAGTATGAGAGAAGACGATGATACGTATTTTTAAAACGCTAAATAAACATGTAAACGAAGAGCAAAGTAGGAGCACATCAATTATCATACAATTTATACGACTAAAGCCATACGCGATTTTACTTCGAAGCATACACAAATGTAAGCGAATTTTTTCATCTTTTTTTTTTTTTTTTTTTAATATACTCCCACCAATCAAATTTTTACGACCCATGCTTGAGACTAGACCAATTTGCGACGCAAAAAGAACTGCTTGTCCTAGGCATCCAGGAACCCGTCACCTGGGAAACAACTCGCAACATATCGCAGCGACCTAAAATTTTTCTTTCTTCTCTTATGCAATATGATAAAAAAATCCTTTTTCTAAAAACTATGCGTGCGAACGTAGCTTCAAGCATTACGAATACCAGGTACATTTATCTTATGGCTCATTTAATTCCAAATTTATTACGGGTGAAAACCCAATCGGAAGACCAGTACGGAGGAAGTAAAAAAAAGCGACGGACGAAAGATATACTACAATTCACTGACTTGACATTTATAAGGAATGCTTAATTACTTGTAAAAGTTAGTCCTGGATTCACGTTCCGAATAATCGTACATCGTACATCACTGAAGAAATTTATTGTCAAGTATTGAATTTCGTTCAATTATCTTCATTTCTTTGTCTCCAGCAAATTTAGAGTTTATATTTCTCATATGCTGTAAACACCTGTCGTTGTCAGGAATTAATTCATAACATAGAGAAAAGACGAAAACTAATGTCTATTCCATTATCTGTGTATTTATTCCCTGATGTTATGTAAGCCTGCAGAACAAATAAATATTGTGGGTAGCATAATACAAGGCTTTCTTAGAGACAAAGAAGAAACTTGCATAACATTTGACCAATCCGATTCGAAAACCGAAAAACGCTTCGTACACGATTAGATCTGGTAAAGATCTATCCTGTGTGCCAAATTTGGAGGCTCTAGATAGTTCCTTCTTATGTGAAATTCTGTCCACATATACACGATTACATATTATCTCTCTATATAAAATAAGTCCTCATTAACAGACTGATTGAGGAACGGCCAGGGCAAATCGCTTAAGCCAGAAACTTGAAGAAATTTGGACAGGGTATAGGTTTTGTCGAAATTCCTTAAGGTTAAAGCCATGAAAATGGATATTTAGGCTTCTAATTAATAATTAAAAACGTGTTTCAGCATTTTTGAAACGTTTTCCTTAGAAGGGAAGAAAAAAGTATGGGGGTTGCAGTTGTTATAATAAAATAACCGTATCTCGAAATCTCGAGATATGTTAGGGGATATGAGAAACGCGACGCCACAGGACGAGCAAATGCGGGGTTGTGGGGGGCGAAGTCTCCACCTAGTCGAAGGCTAGTATTATATATAACACATACATATATCTTACCCGATCACATCGCATGCGATGTAGAGAACTAATATGACTCTCATCAAACTTTACACGCAGGTAGACCGTGACTTGCTTAGTATCAATGTGACATATTTTCCTAAAGACTTTCGGTCTCCGAGTTGGGGTTTGGAATTAGTCAAATCCTCCCCAAAGCCATTCACTGATTACTATGAATTACTGGAAAACACACGCAACAAACTTGTTAAACGACAAGTAAATGGACTGTGTAGTTATAATGACTGTATGTCTTAGTTTGCTGTAAGAAAATCTTAGAACACAAATATTATCTTTCGGGGAAAAGGGTTGAAGGGACCGCCAAAGCGAATAGGTAATGAAATCAGTGGTGATCTCACAAGATTCAAAACATGGGGGTTGAAAGCAGAGGTGTGAAAAGTAGTGGTTAACTCACACAAACGGTGATATGATCCCGTGCGAGGATCCTCCGCCACAAAATGGTCACCGGGATACCCTATGGACCAAAGTTTTTTATGTCCGCTTAAGGAAACTACTTATTCGGTTATCTCTATGCCAGAGTGGATCTGAAACCCTAGTCCCTTGACTACCAACCACTCCAAAGTTCATAATATATTTTTTTCATCAATTATTTTCGTCATACATAACAATCTCACAGGTGGCGACACTTATTAGCGTCAGAAGGCAAGTGACAGTGCACGTAGCGACATCTATTAGCATGTACGAATTACTATAACGCGTTGACACCTTTGCAGTTTATTATAAAGAATTTTCATTGTGCCCCTTGTCTTTATACAATCAACATGACAAATCTCTTAACCAAGGTTGTATAACATTCCAGGATAGTGCGACAATTTTTTTTTATACCAGCAATTAGGATATGTCACAATAAAGTATTTATTTCTATTGCAATTATTCTATGAGTTAACAATAATTAACATAGTAGAATTACTATGACGTTTTCAATCCTTACATTTAATCTGAAACACCTTTTGTATGTCACGTTGTTGATTTTAAAGCAGGCTAACACGTCACTAGAACAAAACGACGCGTTCCGCGAACACTGTAAGTGGCCGCAACACTTCACAGAAAATATGCATTGCCATGTCATAATCAATAAAAGGCTGTTAAACTCCATGTTCACATTAACCACATGAGCGCGTGTTCGACCCTAGGTCGTCTGCCTTTTGTGGGTCTGTTATTGGTCGATCAACACGGCGTACGGTTTATGTATCTGTTCTGTTGCGACACTCTCGAATCCTTTGACTTTTAATACTACCATTTTAAAGTTTCTCTTCGTCTCTACTAGCAGGAGAACGGTAACTGAGTAGCGAGCACTTCACTTCTCGCGTCAAAGATCCTTGGTTCGAACCCACGATACGAGAAATTTCTTGAAACGAGGCGAGAAGTGCATTTCTAAATTCGAAACGAGGTGAGAAACATGACAAATGTAGTCTAACACTAGTTTACCAATAGATCGCTTGGATCGCAAACAATGTTCTGATGTTACATTTCTCACAGTAAAAAAAATAATAAAAAAATGATAAAGTGATTGAACCCAGTGGCGTATTTACGATTCTGTTTCGGGGAGGGCTTTGCTAACTTTTGGGGGGGGCTTTGCCTGAAAATGTGAAAATTCTGTAAGATATTTAATATATTTTACTATTGTACGTAAGATTTCGGGGGGCTTAAGCCCGGAAGCCCCCCCTAAATACGCCACTGATTGAACCAATGTAATGCGCATGAGCATTAAATACATGCGCAGGTCATTAGGATTAGGAATTAGATTTCTGGGCTTTCAGCATCTAAGGCTATATTAGCCGGTCACGTATGAGGGATAACGTCTCTTGGCGATCACCGTATCAGAGGAAAAGGAAGGATGAAAGGATTGGGGAGGGAAGGAAGCGGCCTGGGACCTGTCTGTTAGGCATCATCCCGGCATCTGCCTGGCGTGAATGAGGAAAACCCAGGAAAACCTCACTCAGGACGATTGCCTTGAAAAAGCTTTTTACTTTTTTCGACCGAGTACCTCCACCGGTAATCGAACCTGGGACTGTTCGCACCAAAGGGTATGCGCAAGTCATTACACAATGTATGTACTTCAACAGTAAATGTGGTTTGAATGTTGTTACAGTGCATCCTTCATGAACTTCTCGTGACGTGGAAAATTTCAGGTAACTTCTAGATGAAATTAAAAAGAAAGTAATTTCTAGATGAAATTAAAAAGAAAGTCTAACTTCTAGATGAAATTAAAAAGAAAGTCTAACTTCTAGATGAAATTAAAAAGAAAGTCTTAACTTCTAGATGAAATTAAAAAGAAAGTCATAAATTTACTAAATGAGACGACAAAGAATTTTTCAAGAATAAACAATCAGATAAGAATACGACAAAAATTTACAAGACGTAACGAGAAAACCATATTTCTCGTCTCGTCTCGTGGCTAACACTAAAGGCAGGCACCGCTTGTAGGCAATAAGCCGTTGAGTTTTTTCGCGGTTCTTATCCTGTTCACCCCTTGTTTCACCATCACCCACTTGTCTTTATTTTCTGTTTGTTCTCGCCTATGCAGGGCGTAACCTCTGGACATCAAATCTACGAATCCGTTTATGTTTGTTTCAGAGTTATCATACTTCACCAAGTAAACAAGTAGCAATGTCACTATGTACACCACAAGAAGGAATTTGTTTTTGTTTTTGTGCAAACCGAATTCAAGTACAAAGTAACTTTTACCAAGGCTAGACTTAATTTTAATTTGAGGTAAAATGCTGATGAATGAATATCGGAAAACGGAAAATATATTTAGATTTGTCCCATTTGATTTTACTTCAGCGTTCCATTCCACGGACAGATTAGTATTTTATATCCTGAACACTATACTAAACTGCTAATCTAAACAGCATTGCGGGTAGTCTATCAAATAAGGATGATATCCATTAGTTACTCCCATAGGAATACATGAGGAAGCGATTTTTGATTGTTTATATCTTGAGACCAACTGGATGGATCATCTTTTCAACGAACTCGATCCTTAAGGTTAGTGTAAAGGGACAAGGTTTGGCGATAGATGTCACTACAGTCTTCCTATCCCTCCCATGTTTTTTTTTTAACCTTTTATGAAAATTTACAATTTCTTTTATAAATTTCAACCTAGAGACTTCAAATTTGTAGAGAAGGAACTTCATAACCTATTAAAGGGAACAAACCGTGCCGATTTTTTATTTAGAATTTTCTTCATTGTTGAAACAGCTTCATCGTTAAAGATTTGGATATCCATTTCAACAATGAAGAAAATTGAAAATAAAAAATCGGCACGGTTTGTTCCCTTTAATAGGTTATGAAGTTCCTTCTCTAAAAATTTGAAGTCTCTAGGTTGAAATTTATTAAAAAAAAAGATGTAAATTTTCATAAAAGGTAAAAAATACATGGGAGAGATAGGAAGACTGTAGTGACATCTATCGGCAAAACTTGTCCCTTTAAACCAACCTTAATGTTTGACCCTCTACATCTTGGCCAAACTTGATGGTGATTCATCAAGTAGTTCTTGAGACTTAATGTCTCCTATGCGGACTTGGTAAATATACAGTGTGGCCCAAAAGTAGGTGTACAGTAGCGTAATGATCAGCTCATTGCATTTTATATCATTTGTCATTGTTGTCCATCAGGTAGACTTAGTTTCTTTATTATTTATTCTTAATGTGTTTTTACTTACATCTTAAGTTCGGAAAAGCCGAAGCAAATAAACCCGAGAACTGGAATGTTATCCTTGATCAATGCAGAGGTGTATACCTACTTTTGAGCCACCCTGTATAAAAGAGCTTCTGGTAAATCGAACTTCTTAAAAAATAAACCGTCAAGAATGTAAGGTGAACTGAAGCATTGCGTTAGAGAAAAGTCTCATGCGTAGTTTTCGAGAAACGGAGAAAACAAATGTCTTCATCTACCTAAAAATTGCAGCTGTACGTTACATCACGCCGGCTATAAAGATGAAACTGATATTACAGGCTTTTCATTATGAACTAACAAGACAACAGTATAACAGCGTAGTTTATGAGATATAGCCACGGTTGCTAGATTTTGTAACCGAAAAACCGGGACACCAATCTCAGGCTCTATATAAGATCATATGATTGCTACACTTTGGTCAGAATTAATTACCTGTCTTCTGCAGGTTTATCATTCACAATTTTCCAGTTCATTCAATAAATAGTCAACACAAATGAAGCTCCACAAGAGATGTATACAGAATGTGAAAAGGTAACATAAGAAGAACTGCCTGGGGTCCCTTATTTCGATTTTTTGTGTTTAACAAGTCCTAAATATTTCGCCTACGATGACACAATCTCCCATTTATGATTCAAGAGATACTTTTTTCCTTGTTGCGTCATCATTTGAGTCAGAAATATTACCTTTCTTGTCGGTTGAATTTTTTTCAATCTGAAGAACGAAAACCGGGACAAACAGGTGTCCCGAAAGCTTTTTTTTCGGGACAGTTAACTCTTTCATTGAAAACCGGGACGTCCGGCAACCCTGAATATAGCCTGCAATTATCATAAACTGTTAACCTTTAATTCCCGTATAACTACAATACTGTGCGTCCAAAGATCAGTCGATATATCACATTCGTTATTTTCGAGAGAATGGAAGAAAATAAACTTTCGTGGCGTTAAAATGTAACTATTTTAATAATAACTTATAGTTTCTATTCTGATTTAACAAGTTCGTAATTTAATTATGTACTGTACGTATAGAAAAAATAATCTCTGTCAACCGGCAAATCATTTTTATTATCTTTTCCTAATGATGACGCACATACTACTAGTAATAAGCAGGGTGGAAAAAAATAATGATTTTTTTAATAAAAATCATTTTAGTTGATTTTTTTGATTTAAATCGATTTTTTTGATTTAAATCAAATCTTTCTCCTCGTATAATACAAGTCGCGAACTGGAGAAAAAAACATTAGGAATTAATATTAAATGACAATTATGCCATTTAAGTGAAAGTATTTTGGTTTAATTTCGAATGGAACCCAGAGGTTCAATGCCGCGTTCACGGAAACTCTCCACTGACTTCTATCCTTAGCCAACTGGATCCAGTTTCTATTTTGTATTCCTATTTCTGCGAGATTCATCTTAATATTGTCATCCCATCTGCGCCTAGATCTTCGTAACGGTCGTTTTCCGATTGGTTTTCCAGTTAAGAATTTGAAAGTATTCCTATTTTCTTCCATCCTGGCTACATGACCTGCCCACCTGAGTCTCGTAGACTTGATGACCCTAGCAATGTTTGGTAAACCGTATAAATTATGTAGTTCCTCGTTATGAAGTTTCCCCCATTCCCGCTCCTCTTGGGTCTGAATATTCGTCTCAGGATCTTGTTTTCAAATACTTTCAGTCTATGTTCTTCCCTCAGAGTAAGCGACCATGTTTCGCAACCATACAGAAGCAGGGTGTCTACCAGTCAGGGAATTTACAGGGTCAGGGAAAATGTCAGGGAATTTCATTGTGTCAGAGAAAAATCTTTTCCAGGCTGTGAGGGGTGAAGGAATGCCTCTAAAATAGTCATAAATTACAGGTAAATGAATTGGTTCGTTTGTACTTTTGTAGAATATTGTATAAGCATATAAACAATGGTGAAAACTTACAGTTCACTTTAAATATAAGTTGGGGGCGCGGTGGCTCACTGGTAGAGCGTTTACCTAAGGTGCTTGGGTTCCCTGGTTTGATCCCAGCTCACGCCGTTTGGACTTCGTGGAGGACAAACAGCATGGTCGTGGATTTCCTCGGGGTTCTCCCGTTTCCTCCCACTTCTTCATTTCATTCATCACTCATCACTGTCTCCTTTAGCCTAACCGGCATTAGCATGGGACGTAAAACTGAAAGATTTCATTTTCATGATTTAAATATAAGTTACTTTTCATGAGTTACTACGAAAAAAAAAAGAAGGAGTCAGGGAAAATTATAATTTTGTCAGAGAAAGTCAGGGAACTTGACTATGCTTGCTTGCTAGACATCCTGAGAACAACAGGCATATATATTTTGATCTTCAAATTATTGGACAGAATTCGTGACAAGAGATTTTGAACTGAATAATAACACGAATTCCCAGCTTTTAGTCGACATTTAATTTCTTCGTAAATATCGTTTTAGTCTGTTAATATTGATCCTAGATATTTGAAAGAATCCACTTTATCAAAAGTATTATTCGATATTTTAACGCATTCAAAATTTGCCGTATTACGATCCCGAGGAACTTCTATGTATTTAGTACATAAATTTCGCCTAAAGTTTTTTTTTTCGGAAAGGGGATCGGGCCCCTCTAAATACGCCCTTATTATCTGGAAACAAACAAATAGACGTGGACATAAAATAATTTTTGTCTTAAATGTCGATGGTGATTTCTCCGTTCGAATAGTTAACTATTTAAAAACCCTATGTTATGAAGATAAGAAAGCAGGATTTTCCCTAATCATCCTCTGCATGATAATCGTTTTCATACTGTGTTGTACATACATTTGAGTCTCATTGTATTATGATTATTATCTTCCATAATCGAAATAACAGAACAGAAACGAGATTTTACTTATTCTCACTTTAAATTAATTTATTTCGGAATTTGATTTAAATCAACGATTTTTATCAAAAAAATCAAGTGATTTAAATCTCGATTAAAATCGTGATTTAAATCAGACTGATTTAAATCAATCCACCCTGGTAATAAGAACAACAAACTTAACAAGATGTCAACACTGAAAAGCATAACAAAATGGAATTTGCAGTAATTTGTTTTGGTTATTCCACACACATCACATACGAAAGATTAAAGTGCTGCCACCAAGATAAAAAAAAAAAAAAAAAAAAAAAAACGATCAAGAACATGTGATCTTTAAATGACCAATATATAGTCGTTAAGTAGTCTGCCCCACACACAGTACAATAAAGCGAGTTTTATTTCTTATCGTGTTTACAAACTCTACACTATAAGAAATTTCCTCAAATAGTCATTATCTATCGTTATTTTGAAAGTCACTCTGATGCAGTTATCAATTGAAGCTATTTTTAAGGATACTATTTTCACATCTTGACTACAAGGGTGCCGATCCTAGGGGGCACGGGCCCCTACAATGCTCATGTGGACCCCATGTATTTTATTATGAACATGTATATTTATTTATATGCAGGACCGGCGATTAGGGGGGCATGAGGAGGTAGCTATCCTCAACTTTTTTTGAAGTGACCGCTTAATGTAAGCTTCCTTTGGAAGTGTAAAGTTTTTGTAATACTGGTTCATAGAAAAAATGATGCCATATAATAGTTGCCGTTGCGTGAGTACGTATTGGTTGTTTCTCTTCCCGTGGAGTTAAGAAAGTTACAAGAATTGCGTTTTAATTGCAATTCAAAGCAATTGATATTGCAATTGCGTATTTCTTTAAATATCGTAGCATATGCTTGTAGTATTTACTGTCTTTCATTTTCTAAGAGTAACAACATATATTTAATGTCATTATGGAATTAAAACTATAAATTACTATTAATCCTCAGTTTTAATAGAACTTCTACACAACAAGCCTCATTATTCATTACTATGATTAATATTATCCTTTCAATGTATTTGTTTTGCAAATTTGTTATTAAAAAATCTGATCTCACAATTTTCCAGACAGAATTTTAAGATGTTCATGAGCACGGAATCAAATATGTTCTTACACCTTCGTTGTTTAAGAGTATAAAGAGCTAGTATCTACTTGCGTTAGTCTTGTCGATTTACTCAATAAAATATGAAACACGATATACAGTATTTTAACTGAGAAAGATAGCATCCTATTAGTTACACAACCTTTCGTCAAAGAGAGTCTTACAAACAGGAAAATTAACATTGATATACAAATCTTCAGATCATGTCTTGATCACCACCCTTTTAACGTCCAATCGCCGCCACTGTTTATGTATTTTGTGAATATTGCATATTTGGCATCATGTGAATTCAATTTGTCTTAACAACCTTATATATGCCTTCAGAGATTCTTGTCTGTAACCAAGCACACATCTGAATGAACCCCCCTCCCCCCTTTCAAAGTTACACTGAAATCGGCGTCCTTGCTTGACTACCGGAATTAATATACAGATCCACTGATTTATTAATTGCTTGTTGGACAGTTTTGAAACATTGTACAAAACCAAGGTTACGACAACTACTAATAGCGTCGACTCCGAAAAACACGAACGGGACTTAAATCCGGTGCACCTGGTGCATGCACAGCCCATTAAACAAGATAAAAGAAATCCTCACCGTAAAAGTCATTCTTTCACTACACTATTTCACCTTCACAATAGCTGCGTTACAGGAAATGAATTTTTGTAATCAACTCTAAAACAATTAAAAGCTTCATCTAAGATTGGTAATTGTCGGAGTGCACTACACGAAATATCTTGAAAAAGAACTGGTAATTCAATTAATTAAACTTTAAGTAATAAATGACAGTTACTTCCTAAAATTAATACACTGCTAGCCATCATTGAATTACATACCAAACAAGAATTTTAGGAATGACCCAAAAACATGGATTAAAAGACTGCGATCTTGGCCAATAATTAAGTTTTTGGATCAAGGGCCATAAGATCTTTGAACAGACCCTAAATCGAGTTTTTGCGAAATAAGAACATCGTACTGAGTTAAATGATAGCTTGGGTTTGGCTACACTATAGGCCTACGTAGTTCTCCAGATATAAGGCCTACAAGAATTTCTTTGTTGAAATTTATTGGATCTTTTGATCCAAATGAATTAGGAGTCACAAAATTTTTGAACTGCCGCTAAATCGAGTGTTCGTTTATATATATATATATATATATATATATATATATATATATATATATATATATATATATATATATATATATATATATATATATATATATATATATATATATATATATATACGGAATAAGCACATCATACTAAGTTAAGTGATAGCTTGGGTTTGGCTACACTATATGTAGTTCTCCAGATATAAGGCCTACAAGAACTTTTTTGCCTGAAATATATTGGATCTTTTCATCCATAAAAATATGAAAAATTGTAGAGAGAGCATCGAAGAGGCTTCTTAAGAACTTAACTTTCGTATCAAATACGTACTACAAAGTGTTTGCTTCTAAATTAAACATATGCTAGTAACCATTTTTGTCGAGTCATCTACATAATGAGTTTCCATTTCAACATACATAAAAAAAAACATACTTTATTTTCCTTTTCTTTTTTTCTTCACTTTTTCATTCAGAAAATAACACACTTTTGTGTAAACGTTCAGTTACTTAATACACATACCTGAACAAACTTCCTATGTTTTAAATTTAAGCACTTACACGATTGGCATATTTTGAACAAATTTCTTCAGAAAATTCTGGCACATTTACATTTTATAGATTTATAAATGAAATACCAAAACTGCACACACACACACTGCAAAGCAAGTAGCAGTGAAAGCCTATGATTTTTTTTTTTTTTTTAAGGCACCAACGGCAATTAAGAACATAAGTCTGATTTAATTTTAGGGTCAATTCAATACTGAAATGAGCTTAACGAAACTAGAGGGGAAAATGTAATCCTTCGGTTTTACGTCCGTCGTTTATGCCGGCTGCACTGAAGAAGACGATGAGAAATGAATAAATTGGTGGAATGAATAAAGTGGGAGAAAACGGAAGAACCCCGAGAAAACCCACGCACACGGTGTTGTCCACCACAAAGTCCATTTGGCACGAGCTGGGATCGAACCAGGGACCCCAAAAACTGAAAGAATAATTAATTGCCTTCTACCTTAAATGAAAACAAAAGTAACTACACACAGACACTTCAACAGCACTGAGAACAATGCATCAAAAAGTGTATTTGAAACACATTATACTTCAAGGGGACGTAACATGAGTTAACTGCACTGCATTAAATTGAAACATGTATGCACTGAACTGAAACCAATGACAAAAAACGATGGAAGCTAAGACCTTGTTTTATAATCAAAGCCAATAACTACCATTATCATACAGACCTAGGAACATCTCTCTGCATTATTTCTTATTGGCTCTTGCAATCTGATGACTGACAAAACAAGGCAACTTATTTAAGTGCACAAATTCTAGTATAAATCCTCGAACTGCGATTGATCTATGCGTTTTTAATACTGTAAGGATGCTACCATGCTTCCTTTTACGCAATGGCAGTTTGATACGATGAACCAACATTATGGCATGGAAGTTTAATTCATTTATAGACTTTTCACTTACTGCGATGTTTATGTGGCATTCCATTTAATTTTGTAAATACAAAAAATGTGAACCAAATAAAACGTACATCGAAAGGATATCATGAGCACAATGACATGGTTAATACTGCCGGTACTGTATTAGTTTATTGATAAACAACAGTTTGTTATGAACTTTCACCTCTTCGAACACCTTCTATCTCATTATCTATAGTGTATATACGTGGAACTGAAGCGTATATTCGACGTAATTTCAAAAATGTTCCCTGAAAGGGAATTGTTATTAAAATACGTCAGTACACTTAAAGGGACATTTTAATGTATTTTGCCGTCATGATAAGATATAAACGAGGAAAAGAGCTGCAATTATACTACTTTCCGTCTTTAATACGTAATTCTTAATAAGATAGGTATTAAAAGCATTCGCACAAAATTCCAACTGAACTACTTAAACGTCCTGAACGCTAGTTTTCTGAACTATTTTTAAAACATTTTCCTAGTGCTTGTGAATGTATCTCAAACTTACAATCTCCTTCCATAATCTCATCTCGTAGGTAAGATTCTTTGAAACAATATAAAGGACTGTTGCGCTGCGTTAGTAGTCTTCGCAAAACAGAAGTTAATAACATCCACAACATGAGCTTTCTATTTTGTATGTTTAACATGTTTTTGCATCACGCCGCGCAGACAATTCCTGTATTGGCCCAAGCTGCAGCGGTTCCACAACCAGCTGATTGCTCGGATACAACGTTGCCACATTCCGCCGCTCTACCTCAAGAGTACCGTACTGCTCAACCATTTAAAAATGAGAAAAAAAGAACATCAGATTTTAAACAATCAAGATAAAACGTACCATCATCACAGCTCCCGCCAGTGTGGTGCAGAATCAGGTTCTGAATACCTCCAACATCTTTTCTCTGGTTCGTTTCCCGAGACACAATTATGAAACACCACACTTTTTTCTCTCTCACATTCACTCACTCACATACGGCGGACCGCACGCTCGCCTCTGTTGCCAGATCGCCTTTCCCATCCACCCTACCGGCTTCGCAAGTGCCCTGTGACTGACTGTGAAATACTCCCAGACGGGCGACAGTCATTTTACTCGTACTAGATCGGCAAACATCGTTCGTGTTCGGATTTCACGGTAGGACGACGGGACAACATTACACAGTGTTGCGAACTAAATTGATATTTATACGCTAGTTTACGGCAATTTAGTATCTTAGCCAAAGTAACAACATTAGCGCTTACAGTGATCTCAGCCATGTGGAGATGTTTACATGTATACGCATACAGAATTGGTAGCTGCTTTATATTATACTCTACGTTAAAATATTTATTAACTATAACAAAGGGCTTAAAATCTTTTGTGCACAATCATTGCTACAGTTTTTAAATGTTCTTTGTAAATTGCGATTATTTTTATCACTTCCGCCATTTCTTCATCAAGAAATGTGACAAGGAGTTTGTTAAACTGACATCGATATTAAATATATTCAGAGCATCTTTTCACAACTAACGCAACAGTGCAAGACCCAAGAGACATTACATAGAGTAATGCAATGATGTGCAGTGATAGAACTTAGAGGATGCATTTCTGAATTCCAGTAACTAAAACACTATTAATTATTTAGCTCAGAATATAGTACAACAATCAAAATTGTCCTGCAGTTCCTCTAGAAATGTGCTTAATAGCTACTAAACGTAAAAGGTTAATCGTAATCTAGTGAAATCATGACACTACAAGAATTTTTTTATTTTTTTTTTTTTTTAAATGTAGACTGTTCAGATCTTGCAGATACAATTTATAAACCAGTATGGACATAATACTATGTTTATAAACATATCAATGTATATGCTTATCAATATCGACCGTTTGTTACTTCGAATTCAACTGTTCTTATGTTAATGTTTTCACAAACAACCTAACTTGAAGAGATTGTGTTTCACATTATCTAGAAAGTAACACAAGTGACATTATATTCTCATGTAGTGCTTGCTATGTGTATGTATATGATCTGAGCATGCGCAAGTGTTTAAAAGCTTGCTGATTGTGATTTCAACACTGCAGACAGATGAATAGTTAATGAACTACGCTTTAAACGTTTTAACTGAGAAGAATGAAAAAAGAAAACAAAAGGAAGGTGATATTATTTGATTTGAATCTGGCTAGACAGATGTTAGCAGCGCTGGTTGGAAACAACACACAAGATAAGTGTGGAGCGGCGAAACAGGGGAAGGGGTGTTGCGACGTTGCCGGGTGTAATTGGGGGACTCGGTAAAACGCGGGTTCCCGACGAAACCCGCCCATATCTGAGTCCATCATTGATCCGGCCAAAAGGCTGAACTCTAATGGACACCCGAGACTTCACCCATAAGGCGCTCAAGAACAGGGCTACCAACGCCACCACTTGACAGTTAGCGGTAACTACAGGGCAAATCACTGGCTAAGAGTGGGGGATATAAGACGACATGCGAAGGGGGAGGGAGTGTGAGAGATAAAAGGAGACAGGGAATGAAAGTTGTGTGTGAGGGCGCAACGCCTCGAAAGATGACAAGCAACGGAACGATGCGATGCTTAACTTCTGCACTGTCAAGTGAAGCCTGTCTCCCCACCCTTCCCTCTAAACCCTTCTTTCAAGATTGTGTACGCTACCCAGTATCAACTTAATGAAGAAGAAATGCCTGCCACTTAATAACATAAAGAGAAATGAATTCTGCGCTAAAGTAACTACAGATTTTCTCAGGATTATCTCAGTAGATGTGGAACTTCGATACAACTAAGCCTGCTGCCCTGAAAATTATAGATATACTGAAGATTTCGCCAATCTATACGGCACAAAATTTGCTCTAACAATATACAGGGTATGAAAGGATCTTTTTGATTCGATCCAACAATGATTGGGCTTGTGGTACATAAAACGGCTGAACCTCGCCACATGAATAAAGGCATTTTCAATTCAATCCATTAGTATCGTGTCTATTAGTATTTTTTTTCATCTTCATATATCCGACTCTTCCATTGTATTTCACTTGCATTTCATATAATATCTATCCTCTTCAGTTGCAGAACGCAATGATCTGTTTGCAATTGGGGCACACTTGGGCTCAGAGAGCATAGTTTCAGTGGTTATACAAACTCTTGGCATTATCAACTATAAGGAGCAAAGTCGACATTCGCCTCCAAATGAATTTGTAATTTACTGTAACTGATTGTTGAAGTTCAACAACCAGTTCAGCACCGTGGCTATGTGAGACGTGGACCTACAGCTTAAAGTAGAATTAACTACTATGTTTTACAGTAGAGTTCTATCAGTACATTAAAAATAAGAGAAAAAGATCACGAAATACAATGTATGAAATTTGTAATTAATACCTATAACTAATAATGAATATGGTACAATAATAGTAGTACAGCGGGACTTCAATAAGAAAAGAGACTGCTAGTGTGCAATATCTGATTTATTAATTTACCAATGTGCTCTAATATTTATTTATGTTACCATGTATGCGTATTAAAGACACCAGTGGTGTAACTAACAGGCCCGCAATGCCGGGAGACTAGGGACTGACTTCATCGAGGGAGTCGAGGGACTCGAGGGAGTCGAGGGAGTAAAAATAATTACTAGAGGGAGTCGAGGGAGTAAAAATATTCACTCGAGGGAGTAAAAATATTCACTCTAGGGAGTCGAGGGAGTAAACATTTTCACTCGAGGGAGTCGAGGGAGTAAAAATATTCACTCGAGGGAGTCGAGGGAGTAAAAATATTCACTCGAGGGAGTCGAGGGAGTAAAAATATTCACTCGAGGGAGTCAAGGGAGTAAAAATATTCACTCGAGGGAGCCGAGGGTGTAAAAATATTCACTCGAGGGAGTAAAAATATTCACTCGAGGGAGTCAAGGGAGTAAAAATATTCACTCGAGGGAGCCGAGAGTGTAAAAATATTCACTCGAGGGAGTCGAGGAAGTAAAAATATTCACTCGAGGGAGTCGAGGGAGTAAAAATATTCACTCGAGGGAGTCGAGGGAGTAAAATATTCACTCGAGGGAGTAAAAATATTCACTCGAGGGAGTATAAATATTCACTCGAGGGAGTCGAGGGAGTAAAAATTTTCACTCGAGAGGGTTAAAATATTCACTTGAGGGAGCCGAGGGAGTAAAAATATTCACTCGAGGGAGTCGAGGGAGTAAAAATATTCACTCGAGGGAGTCAAGGGAGTAAAAATATTCACTCGAGGGAGCCGAGAGTGTAAAAATATTCACTCGAGGGAGTCGAGGAAGTAAAAATATTCACTCGAGGGAGTCGAGGGAGTAAAATATTCACTCGAGGGAGTCGAGGGAGTAAAATATTCACTCGAGGGAGTAAAAATATTCACTCGAGGGAGTATAAATATTCACTCGAGGGAGTCGAGGGAGTAAAAATTTTCACTCGAGAGGGTTAAAATATTCACTTGAGGGAGCCGAGGGAGTAAAAATATTCACTCGAGGGAGTCGAGGGAGTAAAAATATTCACTCGAGGGAGTCGAGGGAGTAAAAATATTCACTCGAGGGAGTAAAAATATTCACTCTAGGGAGTCGAGGGAGTAAACATTTTCACTCGAGGGAGTCGAGGGAGTAAAAATATTCACTCGAGGGAGTCAAGGGAGTAAAAATATTCACTCGAGGGAATCAAGGGAGTAAAAATAATTACTAGAGGGAGTCGAGGGAGTAAAAATATTCACTCGAGGGAGTAAAAATATTCACTCTAGGGAGTCGAGGGAGTAAACATTTTCACTCGAGGGAGTCGAGGGAGTAAAAATATTCATTCGAGGAAGTCGAGGGAGTAAAAATATACACTCGAGGGAGTCGAGGGAGTAAAAATAGTCATTAGAGGGAGTCGAGGGAGTAAAAATATTCATTCTAGGAATTCGAGGCAGTAAAAATATACACTCGAACGAGTCGAGGCAGTAAAAATATTCACTCGAGGGAGTCGAGGGAGTAAAAATTTTCACTCGAGGGAGTAAAAATATTCACTTGAGGGAGCCGAGGGAGTAAAAATATTCACTCGAGGGAGTCGAGGGAGTAAAAATATTCACTCGAGGGAGTCGAGGGAGTAAAAATATTCACTCGAGGGAGTCAAGGGAGTAAAAATATACACTCGAGGGAGTCGAGGGAGTAACAATATTCACTCTAGGAATTCGAGGCAGTAAAAATATACACTCGAACGAGTCGAGGCAGTAAAAATATTCACTCGAGGGAGTCGAGGGAGTAAAAATATTCACTCGAGGGAGTAAAAATATTCACTCGAAAGAGTAAAAATATTCACTCTAGGGATTCGAGGGAGTAAAAATTTTAACTCGAGGGAGAAAAATATTCACTCTAGGGAGTCGAGGGAGTAAAAATATTCACTCGTGGGAGGCAAGGCAGTAAAAATATTCACTTCAGGGAGTCCCTGGAGTGAATATTTTTACTCCCTCGACTCCCTCGAGTGAAAATTTTTACTCCCTCGACTCCCTCGAGTGAATATTTTTACTCCCTCGAGTGAATATTTTTACTCCCTCGAGTGAATATTTTTACTCCATCTACTCGTTCGAGTGTTTATTTTTACTGCCTCGACTCGTTCGAGTGTATATTTTTACTGCCTCGACTCGTTCGAGTGTAAATATTTACTGTCTCGCCTCCCTCGAGTGAATATTTTTACTCCCTCGACTCCCTCGAGTGAATTTTTTTACTCCTTGGAATCCCTCGAGTGAATAATTTTACTCCCACGAGTCCCTCGAGTGAATATTTTTACTCTCTCGACTTCCTCGAGTAAATATTTTTACTCCCTCGACTCCCTCGAGTGAATATTTTTACTTCCTCGACTCCCCCGAGTGAAAATTTTTACTCCCTCGAATCCCTAGAGTGAATATTTTTACTCCCTCGACTTCCGCGAGTAAATATTTTCACTCCCTCGAGTGAATATTTTTACTGCCTCGACTCCCTCGAGTTAATAATTTTACCTCTCGACTCCCTCGAGTGAATATTTTTACTCCCTCGACTCCCTCGAGTGTATATTTTTACTCCCTCGACTCCCCGGAGTGAATTTTTTTTCTCCTTGGAATCCCTCGAGTGAATATTTTTACTCCCTCGACTCCTTCGAGTGAATATTTTTACTCCGTCGGCTCCCTTGAATGAATATTTTTACTCCCTCGAGTGAAAATTTTTACTCCCTCGACTCCCTCGAGTGAATATTTTTACTCCCTCGACTCCTTCGAGTGAATATTTTTACTCCGTCGGCTCCCTTGAGTGAATATTTTTACTCCCTCGAGTGAAAATTTTTACTCCCTCGACTCCCTCGAGTGAATATTTTTACTCCCTCGACTCCCTCGAGTGAATATTTTTACTCCCTCGACTCCCTCGAGTGAATATTTTTACTCCCTCGACTCCCTAGAGTGAATATTTTTACTCCCTCGAGTGAATATTTTTACTCCCTCGAGTGAATATTTTTACTCCCTCGACTCCCTCGAGTCCCTCGACTCCCTCGACTCCCTCGAGTCCCTCGACTCCCTCGATGAAGTCAGTCCCGGGAGACTACGGCAAAAGGTGGCCCATTTAATTTTAGACACTAAATGATGTTACTACGATGTTAAAATTCACTTTTCAGGTACCATATTATTCCTTTTTTCTTTTTCTGTCTCTCAATTGTCCTCTAATATTTTCAAGTTAGCGCACGCATAAAAAGTTGTTTAATTTTCAGCGAATACTCTGTACAGAAACTGGAATAATAAACAGAAATTCAATAATTTTCAACTGAGAGTGCAGTAGTGGATCTAGCACGGGGCCAAGGGCCATAGGCCCCCTAAATTTTTTGAGTGACACAAAAAACTTATAGTAAAGTTTATATAGTAAACTATGGCATACCTATCATAGTTTGAGTTCTGTCTGTCCCTCAGTTTTCACTTTCTAGATTTGCCACTGTGAGAGTGAATTAAATTTTACTTTATTGCTTGGCTATAATGAGAACAAATTCAAGCTGCACACAATATTAACAATAATAACGTGCAATTTTTGTATATTATGAGCAAGTAATGACTGAGTAGATGGAACATCCGATATTCATAGTTGATAAGCACGTAATCATCAGTAGAAAATGCAATGAAATGAAATCTTTTAAGTTTTACGTCCCATGGTTATGCAGCTAGGCTAAAGAAGACGGTGATGATGAGAAATGAATGAAATGGTGGAATGAAGGAAGTGGGAGGAAACGGGAGAACCCAAGAAAACCAACGCACATTGTGTTTGTCCACCACAAAACTCACTTGGCGCGAACTGGGATCGAACCAGGAACCTCATGCATCAGAGGTGAACACTCTACCACTGAGCTACTGCGGCCCTCATAATCATCACTACAGTTGACTGTGAGCAGGGGCGGATCCAGAGGGGGGCGATCGGGGCGATCGCCCCCCCCCACAAGAGGAAACTTTCTTATTTTATATATAAATAAACCCATCCATAACAAGTTTGGAGCTCTTAAAAGTAGCAGTATTACCGCCGACCGCCCCCCCCAGAAGTCCGTCCTGGATCCGCCCCTGACTGTGAGACAAGAGTTGGGACTGTCTCGTCCCAAAAGGGTGTCGCGAATAGTGGCGTACTCAAAGGGTGGGCTTTCGTGCGAGTGGTCCCTGATTCGATTACCGGTGGGAACATCCGATAGAAAAAGTGTATTAGCTTTCTTATGCCAGCCATCCTGCGTGAGATTTTTTTGGAATTTCCTCATTCCCACCAGGTAAATGCCGGTACGGTACCTAACCAAATGGTCCCAGGTCGCTTCTCTATTCCCTATTCTCTTCTTCCTCCACAATTTCCCAAATAATGTGATCACCAAGGGACGTCATTCCTCACACGTGATGGGTTAACATGACCATAAACACGAAAACCCAGAAGTATCATTCCTAATCCTATTCCTAATTTCTATTTCTATTGGTGCTGCCCACGACACGAGACGAGACCATTTTCATGACAAAATTCCAGTGAACAAGTTATTTCAATAAAAATTTATCCATTTTTGAAGCGTACTTTTACGACATCTTTTCGAGACAAAACAGGCCCAAAATTTTGTTTCGTGAATTTTGATAAACGCATTAAAAAAAAAAAAAGTACTGCATCAAACTACATTACAGGTGATAACGTCATATTGTCTTCACGATAGACCTTGCGGAAGAGAAGAGTCACACAGAGAGGGCAAAACAGTGAAGTGACATATATCGGAATTCGCAGTATTTACTACAATTTTAAATTATCCAGGCTAGATAGCTTTTACTTAGTTTATGTGAGGTCAATTGATCAACTATTACAGCCACACTTCAGGGATTGTATATTGGAGTAGTGTTGCCAGATCTGAAGTTTAAAAAGTAGCGAGGTTGCGCTCCAAAAGTAGCTAATTTGAACTATTTGTAGTCTAAATATAAAAGTGATTTATTTTCCAAACATAAAAATGAATTATTTTGAATTACTAATATATATCCTTATCGATTTAATGGAAACACCTGAGTTAGAAATATGTCCCATGTCTGGGTTGGCAACGGTCAGGTGGCGACTGCAGTTTCGAGTTGTTGGCGGTGGTGTGTTAGGGCAAACTCCACTACTACGTCAGGAGCAGTAGAACTGCAGTCTCCAATGAATTGAACTGATGGCGATAGTAAAATGGGTAATTTTTTTCTGATTTTCAAGAAGACATGTTTCCGTAAGTCAGTCCTACGTTCTGAAATATAGTACAACGTTTACAGTAATTTTTCACTGTTATTCCTCACTTCTTTAATTTGTTTGTTAAATTCTCTATGTGGGAGCCATGAATTTTGGAAGTCTTTGTTGCAACTCCATTTATTCAATATGTTAATATGGATAATGCAGTAACAATTAAATCTGCGATGTTCACACTGACACAGTTCCGTGCAACTATTTTAGGCCTAGACATTAACTGAGACAGCAACACGGTCTGTGATAGTGAAAGAGTGCAAACCCAACAAAAGTCTAGTGTTTACAGACCTGAAGATTAAAAAAATACAAACACAAGAAGTGAACTAATATCGAACATGTTAGCTTTAGTAAAACTATTGTTCATTATGAATAGAATACTCAACAAATAAAACTTTTATTGTATAATATAACACTATAACTTGTGATTTCATAAATGAAAATAGTGCATTCTGGAGAGTTATAGTCTACATATATTTAAAAGTAGTCGAAAAAGTAGCGTGTTGCCCAATTTGAAATTTTGGTAACAAGGGCACTTAAAATAAAAACGCCCAATCCGCTACTTTTAGCCCAATCTGGCAACAATGTATTGGAATTCACTATTTCTTAATTCAGGTAGCTTCCAATGGACTCAAAATATTATTTTTTTTAATGTGTCCTCACTGGAAATCGAATACAAACACTCCGACCAAAAATTATTACTATATAATAGCCTTTAATATGCTGCAACGCAGTAGTTTCAATTTTCTAATCCTTTATTATATGCAACTCAGCACAACTTTACAGTATGTCTAGGTCACATAAAATACAGGGTATGTAATAAAAACGAAATTGGTAGTTGCAATTGTTAAAATAAGATGGTCATGCCTCGAAATCCAATAAGGTTAGAAACGTTAAATTTGTTATTATACTTAAAGACGTGTTTTAGCGATTTGTGTGTGTGTTTCCCTTAGAAATGTGAAGAAAAATTGGCAACAAAATAGGGGCAATTTTACTCGTTAAAATAATATTGGTCATATCTCGAAACCCCTTAAAAGTAGAGGCATGTTTAAGCGTTTTCTGATATCTTCCCTTAGAAGGGAAGAGAAAAGGCGAGAAAAAAGGGTTGCAATTGTTATAATAGGATGACATATGTCTAAATCTCGTAACATTAAGGATGTATTAGGAATATGAGAAGTGTGAGACCGTGAAATGAGGAGCCCTGGCGACGAAGTATATGTGTCACATCAACCGGCAATTGTTAGTTACGTTATTTACAATACCCCAATGAAAATATATTTTTGTAAGATGTTATATTACGTTTCAAATGGTTTTGGCACATATTTTTCAGAAATTTCCTCTAGTTTAATATATTAATAACTCACAGCATAACCGCAATATAATTATCCGAGACTGATTTACCACAGACAAAGATGAGTTACAGAAGTGATTCTACTTCACCAAACTCGCTTCCTCTTACAGTTTTGAGATAAGCTAAACCCTCCACGCAGTATATCCGTCCAATCCTTACATTTGTACTGCTCAGCCATACATCATGTAGATGGCAAAAGGGAAAGGACCGTTGAATTATGAGTTCCCCTTAACAACAGACAAAAAGGGGCAGTTACTGAAAAGCCAAAAGAGGAGCACAGAGTTTAAATAAACAGGACGTGTGTTCGAAAGTTACACAAGTAACAAACAAACTGACCAAACCCTCATTAATCTGCACCTAATCTCTTTACAGGAACTTGTGTTCTGTTCTACTGTGTGATAAATAGCAACTAAGAGAAGTGAGAGGGTATTTTAGAAGTTTCTACCAACAACTAGAGGCTGTAGTGTAACAGTGATTCATCTCTGTGACACTCGCCGGTCACTTACAATTTGCTTCTACATGAATGAACATGTGTCATCGAACTAAAACAGAACTAGACTACCTTCTTCTGTTAATTAGTATTAAACTTTTCAACTAAATTAATAACAGCTGAGGTTCAATGTAATGATTCACCCTGAAGTCTTATGGACTTTTCATTTTCAACAAACTTTAAAAATTCGTTACTGAATTCTCTTTGTTTCTGTGTTTGTATTAGTTGCGAATTTTTAAATTCTGAGCCCTCCATTCGTAGAACGTCAAAAGCTATCTGAGACAGTGATGGATTTTTTCGCGTCACTTTTACTATTCCCGAGATATTGGCCAAAAATTTCCTATTTCGGGAGCCATATCTCGGCAACTGTAAGTTAGAGAGAGATCACATTGGTGTTGATCAGAGCGCAAAATTTCCAGTTGCCAGGTCGCCATTGGCGACTAAAAAATTAGAGCTGGCGACCAGTGTTCAGTAGGGACGGTTTCTGCCTAAACGCACAGGGCTGCGCAGTTTGTTTCGCACGAAAATAATTGACACTGAGTGAGAGAAAACACGGAATGTGAAATCTCCACAATGGACATGGAATCTCTTTCTTTGTCAAACCAAAGGCCGTTTGGGGCAGGGGCGGATCCAGGGGATGATCGTTCCCCCAGAAGAGAAAACTTTCTTATTTTATATATAAATAAAACCCATCCTAAAGTTTGGAGCTCTTAAAAGTAGCTCGAAGTAGCGGTATTACAACCCACTGCCTCTCCATAAGTCCGTCCTGGATCCGCCCCTGGTTTGGGGGGGAACCTCTCATAATTTGTACGTGAGAGATACTGGCGACCATCATATTTGGATTGACGAGTGCGTCTCACTTCGAAATTTTGCGCCCTGCCTAAGAGGATGGTGAACATTTTGGTACCAAATAGCAACCGGTGCCCACTGGCCAACTGGCCACCGTTCCCCAGATATTGGCCAAAGAAGTTCCGATTTTGGGAGATATAAGGAGCCATATCTCGGAAACCGTAAGTTATGGAGAAATGATATTTTGCGAATTTTTCAATTTTGAGCATGTCTCTTCGTAAAACATATTGTAGAACGTTTTAACAGAATTCTTAAACAGAACATGTGGAAAAATGGAACTCAAGGAAATTATAAATGGATAGATATATTACAAGAATTGATTAATAAATATAATAATAAAGTACATAGAACAATTAGTATAAAACCTGTAGAAATTAATAAGAAAAATTAATTCTTTTTAAGTTCGTTCTGGCAATGCTGTTGGAGCACTCTCAACTGGTTTTTAACTTAACAAAATCCCGGCAGGAGAAATGCTGGCTCAGTGGTAGAGAAAGCACTCTCCTCTCATGCTAGGGACCTTGGTTCGATCCCAGGTCTACTGAGTTCGTGTGTGTGGATTTTCTATAGGTACTCCCGTTTCCCCTCACTTCATTCCACTAATTCTTTCATTATCATTCAATTAATTACCCGTCTCCCTTAGCCTTAAGGGCATAAGAGATGAAAAACTAGACATTTCATGAAGAACCGGAGAGTTTATGCCAGATGCACACCCATAATTGTCAGTTGAGACGGAGTAACAATACTAAATGACACTGCGTTTATGTAATATTGAACCGGTGTTTTTCTACACTCGAAGAGAGTTGAAGTGTTAAGAGCCTGACATACTAAAAATAATAACACAATTTACCATTTCCCTTTTACTTATTTTTCGTAAGTGAAAAAAACATCATGAAATGCAACTTCTAACAATCATAGATGTTATTATACAACAGAAAATATGAACCTGAAGAATTTTCAGTGTTGCCATCCATAAAAATTACAGTGTTACCAGAATAACATTTCCCCCGAAATCTAAGTTAAGACAACGACTAGAGCAGCATTTCCCAACCTTTTTCAACCACGGGTGTTACTTGGATTGTCGCGGCACATTTATAGATATTATTATCTGTAAATATTAAACACAGTGGTATTTTTTTCTGTGATTATTGATCTTCTCACAGAGAAGAAAGCTCTATCACTGGGTTTTCCCCGCGGTAGATCATAAAGCTTATTTTTCATTCTAATTAAAAAATAGAAAAAAATTGCAATGGAATATTGAACTCAGGTTTTTAAAAATACGCTTTCTTTTTAAAAAGATCACTAAATAACGAATATCTCTTTTACTTTTTTAAAAAAATGTAGGTAATCTGTCGAAAGGATTGAATGGTATTTTAAATTTTCAAGTTACGAAATAGTCTGCGACAATAATGGTCATAACGATGATAACAAATATTTTTTTCAACATTAGAAATGTACAGAACTGTAGCCCAGTATGAAACTTAAAATTGCAGATTCATAGTAGAGGTTCATAGTAATGTGAAAAACAAATATACATTTTCCCCTACGTTTTGCAATTTGATTGCTATAAAATTAATAATTTTGTTTCGATTGCTCGCGGCACACCAGCGACCCATTCTCGGCACACCAGTGTGCCGCGGCACACCGGTTGGGAAAGGCTGGACTAGAGGAACGAACTCAACTGTAATCCATTAAGTATCATGTTTTGGCATCCTGTGGACTAATTTTTAAATAACATTATTGTTTAATTTTAATAAGTGTATGTTAAAAATATTTTGTTTATTATAAACTAAATACAACTATTATTTAGTATTGCATTTCATTATCCCTTTTCACTTATGAAAAACAAGCAAACGAAAAATGGTATTATTTTTAGTATGTCAGGTTCTTAAGTACTGCCACCCAAATTATAGAACTAGACTGTTTCTTATAAGAAACGAAAGAATACAAATGAGTGTAAGATCAAATTCAATCATTACGAGTATAGCTTTATTAAGAAAATGTGTAAACAACGTCGAATAACGAAGTTTTGGAGGAAGGGGGATACGGAAAAGGTGAGCTCCCTTTGTATATGCACACCAGCCGGCAATTTCAAATTGTCCCATTGCCGCTGTTGCTGGTATCTTTGACCGGAGGCCGTTACCTCTTTCTTTCAGGTATTTCCTCAATTGTCCTCACGACACTAGACGAACGCCAGTTGTTTTCCTCTATTGTTACCCACATAATGCAAGTACTGACCAGACCAAGCATTGCGTAACTTGATGATTTAACATGAACCTGTAGACCAGAGCGGCTAAACTGTCTGTCTGAGTACTCTGCCTGAAGTCAGGTCAGAGCCCACTTACCCTAACATATCTAGATGGGGTCACTAAATTAGTTACAAAGGGGTAGGGTAGCCACTTCCTCCCCCTGTGGTTCAAAATGGGTTAGAAAAACTGAAAATTAATAGCTACTTGAGAAATTACTTGAGAACTAGGGTTAAGATGTGGGATCCTTTTAGTTACTTTCTCAAAAAACGACAAAAAGATTTTTTTAAATCATATATATGTACATATATTAATTTGAGCTTTTTTGGGCATGAGTGCTGCAGCATTCGATTTCTTCCCGTGGAGGATACAGAATTCTAGATCGTGAGGAAAAGGCAGGCCTACCTCAATTAAGAGATTTAGAAAGCCAAAAACTACAGTATTGGGCGGAATCGATACAATGACAATGCATCACCCACTTGAACGTGCACTATTTGACAGAGTATACTTCAAACTCGAATATATATATAGATCGGGATACTTAAAAGAAATTACTATACACTATGTTGTCATAATCGAATAATTTTTATATAGTTTATATGGCAAAATTGTTTTCTATATATGATTTACGTGTAAATTTGCATTAAGGTTAGTGTAAAGGGGCAAGTTTTGCCGATCGATGTCACTACAATCTTCGTATCACTCCCATGTATTTTTTACCTTTCACGAAAATTTACAATTTCTTTTACAAATTTCAATCTAGAGAGTTCAAAGTTTTAGAGAAGGATCTTCATAACCTATCGAAGGGAACAATCCGTGCCGATTTTTTTATTTAGAACTTTCTTTATTGTTGAAACAGTTCCATTGTTAAAGACTTAGATAACCATTTCAACAATCAGGCAATTTCAACAATGAACAAAATTCTAAATAAAAAATCGGCACGGATTGTTCCCTTTGATAGGTTATGAAGATCCTTCTCTAAAAATTTGAACTCTCTAGGTTGAAATGTGTAAAAGAAATCGTAAATTTTCGTGAAAAGTAAAAAAAAAAAAAAAAAAAAAAAACATGGGAGTGATACGAAGATTGTCGTGACATCTATCGGCAAAACTTGTCCCTTTAAACCAACCTTAAGGGTGGACTTTATCACCTTATTCATGGATTGCATTCCTCAAATAATAGTATTGTCTCAGAAGGTTGGAAGGAGGTAAATACAGAGATTCATGAAGATCGGATAAATTTGTATGGAAGTTATCGTGGAAGAGAAACAGAAGTGCCGATTGAATTGAATAATATACAAGCTCGCTTATACAAACAACCTGTATACTTTTTAAACTGCACTGAGGATAAAAGAAAAACCTATCCGGATAGGAAGTGAGAACAAGTGCACCAGAAAAGAACAAAATTTTTACAATCAGTTGTGTTTCCGTTATGAAGACCCACGACCAGTACCGTAACTCGCACGTCTGGATGGACTTCCGTCGACCTTGCTTTTATACACTGCCTCCGTGGCTGCTATGAACTGTCTGTCTGCCTGCTCAGTGAAGAAAAAGATTTGGTTGTGCGCTTTTTATTACAGGTTCATCTGCAGTTCTTGACAAGCCATCAGTGAAATGAGAAACATATTTTTCTACCACATATTGCCATTACAGAATTAAAAAAAAAAAAAAAAAAAAAAAAAAAAAAAAAAAAAAAAAGTAAAAGACAATGTTAATGTAAATAGCCATATAAAATAGCTGTTAAGTGTCACTGTTTCTTTCTATTCTTTAATGATTTAAAAAACAGTATTGCACGGTAGGTTCCAGTTATTCGTATGCAGGAATTAGCTTCAGTGACCGTTGCTGGTTTCTTAATAGGATACAACGGATTATATTCCACATTTATTTTTGAAATTATAACAATAACTAACTCTAACTAAATCTATGGCCTATGGAACCCGGAGGTTCAATGTCGCGTTCACAAAAGCTCTCCACTGACTTCTATCCGTAGCCAACTGGAACCAGTTTCTACTTTGTATTCCTATTTCTGCGAGATTCATCTTAATATTGTCCTCCCATCTGCGCCTAGGCCTTCTTAATGGTCGTTTTCCGATTCGTCTTCCAGTCAGGACTCTGAAAGCGTTTCTATTTTCTTCCATTCTGGCTACATGACCTGCCCACCTAAGTCTCCTAAACTTGATGACCCTAATAATGTTTGGTAAATCGTATAAATTATGAAGTTCCTCGTTATGAAGTTTCCGCCATTCACCATTCCCGTTCCTCTTGGGTCCGAATATTCACCTCAAGATCTTGCTCTCAAATACTTTCAGTCTATGTTCCTCCCTCAGAGTAAGCGACCATGTTCCACAACCATACAGAACAACAGGCATGATTATCGCTTTATATATTTTAAGCTTCAAATTCCTCGACAGAATTCGCAACAACAAGAGATTTTGAACTGAAAAATGAAATGAAATTTTTGAGTTTTACGTCCCACGGTTATGCCGGTTAGACTAAAGGAGACGGTGATGATGAGAGATCAATGAAATGATGGAATGGAGAAAGTGGGAGGAAACGGTAGAACCCCGAGAAAACCAACGCACACGGTGTTTGTCCACCACAAAGTTCACTTGGCGGGAGCAGGGTTTGAACCCGGGATCCCAAACACCAGAGGTGAACGCTCTACCACTGAGCCACCGCGGCCACAGATTTTGAACCGATTAATAACACGAATTCCCTGCTTTTAATCGACATTTAATTTCTTCTTCGTGAATATCATCTTTGTCTGTTAATATTGATCCTAGATATTTGAAACTATCCACTTTATTACTATCCACAAATTATAACAATATTAGCTAAAATGACCGTCTTCGCCCGGGGAGAATAGTTACGGAACGTATTTGAATCCTTAGGATATGTATGGGGGATGAATTTAGACTTAAACGGCATCAAGAGCGCCACTATTCATCTCAACGATTCCGAAAACTATGAATTGGATATTAATATCGACCATTTACAATTACGTTTATACGTCACCTCTCACACCTTTACCTTTTTGCCAAAAAATAAGCTAAAAACCTAAATTAGTCCCGGATCCATCAAAATCAATGAGGCGCTTTAGCAGAAGCTAGCATCTACCGTCTTACATTCATTTTTTATTTATAGAAATTACTATTTCCTATCACGATTTAGAGATACTGATTCTTGTTCAGAAAAATGAAGAACACTACTATTTTAAAACATAGCACTTGCTATAAATTTAAACAAGCCGAGGGGAACCAAACTCAAGAGTCCCGGCGTGGTAAGCTGTGGAACACAGTCTCTTTTGTCGAGACGTAGTTTGTTTCTGTACAAGCCGGTCACCAATCTTTTAGTTTCTAAGACCACGTTTCCACTTTACATGAATCTTGTAGCTGTCATAAAAAAGACCTTGCTACCCGATCTTTCTATCTACTGTTTAGATTTTACAACTTCTTGTAAGCAAGAAAGGTATCACCACCCATGCAGCACTGCAGTCTAGTGGACAAACAATTAACCTCCTCATTAAAAACGTGTATTTTGGCGCACCCCCTCCATGTCCAAAAGAATCCGCTGTTTCGGAAGCGGCGAAACTGGCTTTTCCTTTATGTCAGCGGGAGGGCGATAGGAGGTAGCAAGCAAAACGTCCCAGAAAGTTGGAGTGTTCGACTCCTTGCAAGATGGAAAAAATGTTTTATGACCCTTTTAAGACTACGTGTACACGGTGAAATATGATAGGGTTTCAAGATTATTATTTCTTTTTATAACACAAGTTCTTCTAACGTGGCAACCCATCTTAAGCGATGGAATACTTGCCTACCAAATTTCGTTAAGATGCGACGAGTAGTTACCACTACAAAGCGCATCGAGCCGAGCCGAGTCTCTCTGGCTGAGGCCGGCTACCACAATTGTAGCAATTTTATTAGCTAACTATGGTCGTATCCCAAGGCGGCAGGGATTCAAATACTTTCCATAAACCAATGCTCCCTATGCGAAGGAGTGTTTTAGCTAGCAGGACTAATCAAGTACAGGGTGGCCCAAAAGTAAGTATAGAACACCGTACTGCATTTTATATCATTTCTTATTGTTATCCATCAGGTAGACTTAGTTGTTCTTAATGTATTTTTACTTATATATTAAGCTCGGAACAGTCGAAGCAAATAAACTCATAAACTAGAATGTTACACTTGATCAATACAGGGGTGTATACCTACTTTTGGGTCACCCTGTACAACTAAATAGCCAAATAGCTAGTTATTTTACTCTTGTATTTTCTCATGTTTTTCTGAGTAAAATGGTTCAGAGCTTTTTTTTGGGGGGGGGGGGGAGCAGGGCATCAAATTCGGCTACATTTTCAAGTTATGTGATCCTTTGACAAAAATGCAGCTATACGAATGCGATCATGAGATAAAAGATTGGATCACTGCAACCTCAAGCAGTGGCGTACACAGACTTTCATAGAAAGGAAGTTCAAACATTCATGCTCAAAAGTTTCAGAACACGCGCGATTTTTGTATACGTACCATAATATGGTAAAGGATTATTTTTTCTTATCTTCTTGACGGATGGGGGAGTTAAAACCCGAAACTCCTCCCTTGCGTACGCCACTGACCTCAAGAATTATTGTTCCCCGTCTAGAATGGTATGGCCAGAAAATCATATATCATAATAAGATATCACTTCTCGTTTTGCAAATAAATTCCTCCCTCCTGGCATCTTATCGCGCTCCGCAAATGAAAACTCTTCAGAGGACCACAGTACTCGAAATACGAAATCTGCTATGCCACTCAAAAAAAAAAAAAAAAAAAAAAAATCTCGTACTTTCATTTTAATTGACGCTGGCTGCAATCCGTTCAATAGATTATTGTAACGGGTAAGAATGATATATATGCAGGCGTTCTCCGGAAGTGAAAGCCAAAAGAGCTTTCACTTAACTGTTAAGATATGTGCTGCAGAATGAATTTATTTGTCTCTCCAATCCACTTCTTACGTATTTCTTTCTAAATTCCTTTCCAAGCAACCAATGATTGAGGATTTTAATTCATGTTGTGCAGATTGCGCAAAACTCCAGTGGTTCTAACCTAGCGTTTCTCAAATACTTTTCAAGTGAGGATTACTTTTATTAGTCCGAAAGTGCTCTACAGACCATTCTTGTGTAGGCTTTTTTTTTTCAAACGATTTTATTCGGGGAGCACGGGAAATCAAAATGAAAGGGGAGAGCACTAGGACACTATTTGTTAAAGGATGTGCCGTGTACAAAAATGACTTGCAATCGGATCTTAATTTATCTTAGCTCTACATTGCTTTTGTTAGCTAAAATTACCGTCCTCTTTAGCCTAGCCGGCATAACTGTGGGACGTAAACTTAAAAGATTTCATTTCATTTTCATTACTAGCTTAAATGTCCATTCTTCGCACGGGAAGAATTGGTTTCTGGAAAATATCAGAATCCCTTCTCATTTACTTCAGTGAAAGTGAAATGACAAAAATGCAGAAGATATTCTACTTTTGGCATAAACATTAAAACGCCCTACCAAAGAATGCGCCTTTAATCAAATCCATATGATTAAAAAAATAAACAGCTTGAAGTGGGTACTATTTCTCTTCCAAAAGTCATTTCAAACATTTTTTTTCCAAATCCGAAAACTGTGAATTCAACATTAATATCGGTTGTTTTCGATCATTTTATGTATTCCCTTCCTCTCCCCCTATAAATGCTTGTGGGTCTTATCCCAACTGGGAGCTGACCTTGGACATAAAGAGCACCAAAAATTGTCACCAATTAACTTAGGAACCCAAAAAACTATGAATTCGACATTAATATTAGTCATTTTCAATTATTTTTACATGTCATCATGCCCCTTTAAAAGTACTAATAGAGACAGGATTTGGATTTAAACGGCATCACAAATGTCACTGTTTATCTCAGTGACCACGAAAGCTATGGATTAGATACTAATATTGGCCATTTTCGATCATTTTATATGCCACTGCAACCCTGTAGGTGTGCTAATGGGTTTTACCCTAACTGGGGCGCTGAACGTGGAATCGAAACTGTCACCAATCAACTCATGAGTCCCGAAAACTGGATTCGACACACATCACTTTCAATCGTTGTTAGGTCTCTCCCTTCCACTTGCTCAGTAAGTATGGTAAAGGAGTCTTACCCCGACAGACTCTTTTCCAGACTAAGTAAAATGTGTACCGAGTTTGGCTAAAATTGTTCCAGGCGTTCCAGAGTTATACAGTAATTTACATCCATATATAAAGATTATTTATGTAATTTCATTTTATTTTAGCACCCCTTTCAGCAGCACGGCTCGAACAAGATGAGCTTCTGCCGAGAATCGAGCGCAAGTCTCCTACGCCAAAGACACGTATGCTAACCACTTAACCACGCCGGAGCTCAATTATTTGAATAATGTACACCTATTTGAGATACTTAACTACAGTATGCGATACACAAGGGAGCGCAGTGGCTCAGTGGTAGAGCGTGCACCTCCGATGTTTGAGGTCCCTGGCGCCGAATGGACTTTCTGGTGGACAAACTCCGTGCTTGTGGGATTTTTCGGGGTTCTCTCGTTTTCACCCACTTTATTTATTCCACCCTTTCATTCATTTCTCATCATCACCGTCTCTTTTAGCCTAACCGGCATAACCATGGGACAAGGTGACTAGACGTCCCGTTTTAGCCGGGACAGTCCTTTTTTTCAACCGTTGTCACGTTTTTCTATGATTCTCAAACGGGACGCCTAAATGTCCCGTTTTTAAGCAAAAGTGACCCAGGTGTCCGTAATTATTATTCAAAATATAAATGGTCAATGCAAATTCTACACTCTTCCGTACCAACACTCATTGAAAAGGTTCAGCCGTGTCTGGAACTTCTGAATATTCAAGTGGGAATTGAGTGTTCTGTGGTTCAAGTGGGAATTGAGCTCGATTTCTGAGTGTTCAAGTAGTTAAATGTATTGTTGGGTAGTACTAAAGTTAGAGACGCTGTGTTATCATTCTTACTTGTGTATTTTGTAAATTCAAAACAGTGTTGAGTCCCAAAATACGATCTGGAAGTCACATATTTAACCCCCCCCCGCGTCGCCGATTCGTGTGTGTCCCGTTTTTGCAAGTAAAAAATTCTGGTCACCTTGCCATGGGACGTAAAACTTACAAGATTTCAGTACACAAGGGGGATACATTTTTTTTTTTTCAAATTCAAAACAACATTGTACACAAAATAATAATTTAACTTGTATATATTACAATCAAGAATCAATTCTGAGTATCAGCTCTACAGACAAGATCAATAACCAATTCCACACAGGAAGCTCCGACCTTGGAATAGTAGTTTCCTCAAGTGTATACAAAGGATAGTAAGACGTCGTAAAAACTAAAAAAAGAGTTCCAATGATTCACAATCATTCCTCTGTCTATTTTGTTATATCTCTGTGCTGATGGCAGCAACTGATAATCGGAAATTCTTTGACCATGAATCACGGATTGACACTGCTACATCATCGGTAACGTTGTTAACGACAAAAATGTCACAACTAACTCATCATCTACAAAATATGCCTTCTTCACTCCAACGCACTCTATTGGCAGCAACAAGACTCACTTCAAGGAGATAATGACGGGAATTCTTTTAATGGAGACTAGCACACATACAGTCATCCATCGAAAATTTTCGTAAGGGAAGTTGATGGTACGGTGACAATCGTTCATTTGTAGTGACAGGAACAGTGACCAGCCAAACATAGCACTGTCAGATTACAAATTAAATAGATACCAGAACATCAAGGCCACAGATAAGAAAATATTAACTTCCTTTCTTACAATTTCGTATAATAATAATACAAATGTCAAAACTGATCACATGATCAAATAACACCGATTGCAACATCATTCCCTAATAGTAATATATATACACAGGGTGGTCCATTTATAATTTTAGTAGTAAATATCTCAGAAATCGTAACGGCAGAGAAGCAAAATTGTGCACCAAGAAACTACACGGAGGGGGATAACGTCCTGATATTTTGTAACATCACCGGATGAACAGTGTTGCCAACCCAATATAAAGTTATATTTTTCAAACGGCACTTTACGTCATATTAGTACATATTTCAAATTAACCTGTTAAACAAAAGCTTAAAATACAACGTTTATTAATCAGTGCTGCAAAGTAAGGATGGAATAGTGTCACAAACATCCAAAGTTTGGAAGGAAATCTCTAACACACACACAGTATAACGCAGATGGACCGGATGACACATCGAAAGTACATTAGTGTTGGATTAGATGGTCATGATATGACTTGTTTCGAATTGAATAGGAACTACTCGCTTTTTCACAAACCTTTGCACTCTTCAAAAACAAACCGCGTAACTCAATTTGTATCGCTCCGCGCACGAGTATTCAGCGATTGGTGCAGGAGAAAATGCTTCGTCTGTTTCCCGCAATATTTCTGCTTCTGCACGTGCATGTAATCTTTCACTGGTAACCTTCCTGCCTGCATGGCCATCATCAAATATAGCGCGCGCTCTGCGTATTTGTCAGTGGGTGTAGCTGTTTTCCTGTTAAATTTAAATTTTTGTGTAAGATGTCAATCCACATATAGAGATGTGCTTTTAATTCAAACTAAAATGTTCTTAGTGTGATTTAAAAATTCAATAATCGCTACTTAGGTTGAACAAGTGGAATTTCTTGGGGACTATTTTCTTATGGAAGAATAATGGTCATTTGGCTCATTGCAAGTGTTGCTCACTTCTGATTATATTTCGTTTTTTTTTTTTTTTTTTTGTGTGTGTGTGTGTGTGTGTGTGTGAAGAATCGTAGTCAGACTGTTTAGTCAGTTTCAGAGAACTGGGCTACAAATGTTCATTATGTTACCCAAAAGAAAAACTGAGCCCTTGTACTAAATTTCTATTTAATATATTAAATGCATTATACTTCAGATAATTGGAGAGATTTTCATTGGATATAAAAAGTTGTAGGCCCATTATTTTAAAGATAAGTAAGAAATAAAGATAAAAGCAATTTCACCTATTCGAAGTAGCGTAACGTCTGATGTTAATTCTGTATGTTATAATCAGGGGTAAAAGTGGATCTGAAAAGGTAGGAGTACGGTAGCAAGCGGCATGACGTCACGCCTTCCCCCGCCTATCCTTGCCCATTTTAATTTCTTAGGAACTGAGGGACGTCGTACATATTTTTCCGAGGTCGGGGATGGCGTTTTCCCGCGTTCCCTCACTTTTACCCCTGGTTATAATTCGCATATCGATTAAAAGAAACGATCGGGCATAACCCTTAACATACCAAGCGGGGTTCTCTAGGGACCCCAGAGGGTGATATTTGGTGATACTGCTGCAACTATAAGAATCAATTTATTCTCATTTCTTATGTCCTGCATCCGTTTGGGATATACTATCTATTACATAATTAGATCAACGATGCGTTCGTTTAAAAAATAGAAAAAATAAAAACACACTTGAAAATGTAAAAGCTCCATTGTTAAACTTGTATTTCAGATTTACGAACACAAAAGTATAAAATTGTACGAAAAACTGAATATTGCTCAAGGAAACATAATATTTGATGTCAACAATGCTCATTTAACTTAGGTATGCTTTTAGACATCCAAAAAATAATAATTTGAGTTGCAATACTATGTTGAGATATTAAAATAATACTTGGGGTCCCCAGAAGACCCCAGCTTGGTAAACAACGTTGGCGAGTTAGGCTTGGTACGTTAAGGGTTAAATGAACATTTAAGAGTCGTAAGAATTATTGTCAGTTCTCAGGAGTAACAAAATATCTGAAAAAGTCTTCAAGGGATACTAAAATCGTAATCCATTCAATAAATAAACTCTTTCGCTTTTTTTTTTTTTTTTTTTTTTTTTTTTTTTTATGAACAATTATCCACATGTTCTCTTGCCTCTACTTGAAAGTCACGAAGATTTATGGTCAACCACGATTAGCCATGATTTGCAGTTACAGGGAAAATTTAAGAGATTGTTCAGCCCGGCGTCTAGGCATGGACGTCCGCAGGACTTTTTCAAGGAGGTAAAATACTGATTCCACTTTGGGGGAGGGGGGGGGCAAAAGACCGACACACAAACTCAGTCGCGAATACACAATATTTTGATACACGAGGGCACATAATACATAAAGTAAAACAACAGTTATTTACGCGCGTATGCTTATTAACTACAGTAAATAATCTATAATACCAGATACTATAATATTTAATATGAATATATTAAGTGTTACAACATTTAAGTAAGCAAATTAGTATGTCTTGACATGCACTTCCAAAAACCTTTCAAAGCCCAGAGAGACAACATCCCCTTGGCCCCTTCCTCGCTGCGGGCAGTCATGCTTCCTAGTGTTCTGTGTCTATATTTATATGCTGCTTCAAAGATTCAGGAGAGAGAAAATGCATCTTGGTAATCTATCAGAAGTCCATGCCATTTCATTTTCAATCTCCCGCTCTTCGGTTTGTTTCTTAATTTGTTAGCTCGAAGTTTTCTATAAACTTTTTAGTATGTTAGTTGGCAACATTTATACACTGCCGTCTGCGTTGTTTACAAGAGCTGCAAAGCTTCGTGAAAAAACGAGTAGTTACAAGGGCTTGAAAATTAAGGCCGCGGTGGCTCAGTGCTAGACCGTTCAACTCTGGTACTCAGGGTCCATGCTTGGATCCCAGCTCGCGCCAAGTGGACTTTGTGGTGGACAAACACCGTATGCATGGATTTCCTCGGGGTTCTCCCGTTTCCTCCCACTTTGTTCATTCCACCATTTCATTCATTTCTCATCATTACCGTTCCCTTTAGAATAGCCGGCATAACCGTGGGACGTAAAACCTAAAACTTTCATTTCATTTCATTGACTATTCAACGTTGCATTTAAAATGTTATGAAACCTTCGACTCCGTCTTTTCTATACACCCCTAGAGCACTGGTTCTCAACCTTTTTTGACTGATGACATACTTTTTCTCACGTCTTTTATTCACGCAACTCCCCAATTCACCTCACGACGCTGGGTGGACACTGAAAACTGGGCTCTGGATACTCCGTTCGGGAATCGAACCTAGGACCATGCGCACACGATTCCAACGCTCTAACCACTAAACTACGGGAGTCTCCGAAAAGTCCAAACATTAATATAAATCTTTATGTCTCTAACTTTAAGGGATTCCGAGACATGTATAATACATCTTATTATAATGATAACTGGAACCTTCCAATTCCCTTTTAGTTAGATGTGGAACCCAGATAGTTAGTGCAACTGAATAAACATACACCTTTACACACACAAATACAGGAAGTTATTACAGGAACTTGAAAATTACTTAGAATATCATTATAGAGTGTATACCTAAAAATTTTCAGGGGAAAAAGATTATTCTGACCCTCAAAATTTCTACTTTGAAAGAGCCTTGTTTGATTCCCTGGAAGCTAAATTGAAAAGTACAAATTCACTATGTCTGTTGTTACATGCATATTATTTTTTCTCAGTAAAGCCTAATACAATACTTCAGATTCATTTCATAAAATGTTGGTATTTTAAATAACTGCAATAGGGGCAAAAGTATTTATAAAGTATGAAAAAAAAAGTCTTTATTGGGTGTCATGGCCCTTGAGCTGCCATCTGGCGTCCCCTTTGTATACTAAATCGCGTGAATTAAATCAATAAGGGTATCACACTTTCACGGGGGTCCATATAAAGAGGCATCTACCGACAAACTGGGTAAATTATGCTGCTGTCACCAAAACAGCAAAAGACGGAAAATTCGACGAGATGGTGCCACTTGCACAAAAATTCCACCATTTGCTATATCGGTTTTCTAAGAATAATACATCCTATTCTCTTTCTCTCTTTTTTCTCTTTATTTATTTATTTATTTATTAAGTTTATACTTTCACAAGTTTGTACAAATCTGGTAAACAGTACATACAGGTATCGGCAATTTGCACATTATTTACAAGGATACTTATAAGAGGGAGTCCTGATCCAATGTATATATATCATAGAAATTTACACGAGATTGCGAAAATAGTCCGACAATTTAAAGCAAATAACAGCTAAAAATTGTATTTCCACAATTATATATATATATATATAGTGGCGGATCCAGGATATGATCAAGGGAGGGGCTAAACCATAGTTTGCAGTTTTATCCAGTATAAAGCAGGATTGAAGCCCATTTTATCAAGTGTATACTTGAGCGTCAAGGGGGGCTATAGCCCCTATAGCCCCCCTTGGATCCGCCTCTCTCTCTCTCTCTCTCTCTCTCTCTCTCTATATATATATATATATATATATATATATATATATATATATATATTTAACATTACACGTGAGAATCTCTATAAATAAAATGGAAGTGTAATGTCAAAAGCGCAGAATCAATTTTGTTGGTTTACTTAGAGACAGCATTCGGTCCAGAGAAGATGTATATAATTTTAACTTTAATGAATCAATTATCACGGGGTAAAATAAAACAAGGCTACGAGTACACCACGTAAATGAGTTCGGTTTGTATCCAGTGATATCTTCTCAATTAATATTGAAACCGGCAATGGTGGTAGATTTGTATACGATGCTAGTCCATCACAAAGCTAATTTCGAACCGGCTCGAACTAGGGTCCCCACGTACCAGAATTGAGCTCTCTACCACTGATCCATTGCGACCCCAGATACGTATAATATAAAAAATATATTTATTCCTTAAAATCGGGACATATGACCATCTTGAATAAATCTGTCGAGGCACAGGGATAGGGAACTCGAAAGCAGTGACAGTCCCAAAAAAACAGTCACACCGGAGGCAACCCTGAGCTAGATACACTGCTTCAGAACTTACTAGTAACATTTGTCTCACTGTAGGAAAATGCAACGAACTGATATCGTGCATTAAAAGAATTTGCAGATTCAACCAACTTCATCACAAAGAAACAGAACTGCAGTGCTGTCACGTAGCGGTCACCTCCCGTAATTGCAAAAGGCCATGACCGATATCTAACATTGTTTCACCACAGTGACCTTGCTTGGATGCAAAATAGAGACAGTCAGAACGAAATATACATCTCCAACATATTAATGCTGAGTGCACTCATAGCATGAAATCCGTTTTGAACGACTCGAACTGGATATATTTGTACAGTCACCAACAAAAGTATAGGCCTATATTTCCATATACATTCTTACGTCAATTTTATAATGTTACTAACATTTAACGAAAAAAAGAAATATCCAGAGATGAGACACATACGAATCTATACATCTCATTTGAGCTCAACAAACTGTTATGGATGACTAAATCCTCATGCGTGGTCGTACTCGAAAAAAATAGTTTTTTTTTTCTAAAAATTGATACTGCCGTAACTATGCCTATTAAGATTACATTTGGTACTGGAGTATATACTAATCATTCTTTTCATTATAGCCCTAGCAAGGCGATATTATACGATATGATTAATGATATACAGCATGTTTCAGAAGTAGGGATCAAACTTCGCGAGATGATTCTACAAGGGAAAACAAGACCCCCTTCCAAAAAAAAAAAAAAGTTCCTATCAATCTATGTCCGGCAATGAGTAGTTCAGGAAGCTTTCCAAATCACGCGATAATGAACTTTCGAGACGAACATTGTGAAAAGTGTGTGCCCATTATAGATTTGGAGCCTGTTCCATCCTAAGAATAAAACTGAGAAGTAACCAGTTAAATTATTAGGTATGTGAGACATCTGTCAACGAGTTACTATTTGTTAATGATCAGTGGTTCAATTCATCCTTACTTACGCCTTATGTTTACTTCCCAGAGTTGCCACGAATCTCTTCTGCCCTATGAGAAACTCACAGGTGCCATCTCAAATATTTGTTTGTTTGTTTGTTTGTTTTTTTTTTTTTTTGATAAATCTGATTATGATTCTATAATAGACAAAAATTTAACAATATTCAGCTCGAAAAAGTCGTTCTCTCATGATTTTAGGGGCCTGAAAATCCTGAACTACTAACTGCCGAACATGAGTTGATAGATACTTTTTTCGTCTTATTTTCACTTGTAGAGCCACCTCACGAAATTTGTCCCCAAAGTTCTGAAACACCCTGTATAGCCCAATACTCATACCTACTTTACTAGAACAGATTATTTTTTTGCACATGTAAAAATAAACTGAAAAGTCTTCCCTATGTTATCTGAATGGGACATCTTCTATAACCCATAATTATTAGCGCACTTCCAGTAGGACTACAATGATGAAATTTTGCGTCTGTACCAAGATGTTATAAAATAGAGGATCTCCCCTTACAACAAAATTTTGAAGCCATACGTTACAGTTTTGCCACCCCTACTCTGCCTACTTCGCCCAATAAGATCGTACTTTTTTGAGCTAACAATCATGGCGAAAACGAAAGTAGCCAATCAAACGATGGCGGAAACGAGAGTAGCAAATCAGACATGCCGATAGTCGGTTGTTTTTTGGCTCCATTGATTTAATAGGATGAAGATACATATGAGCAGATCCTCTATTTTATAAAACATCCTTGGTCTGTACCCTTTCGGGACAGGAAAAACTGCCAAAGGCAAATATTTTTAGTTTCCACGTGGTCTAAGGGGAAGAAAATTTTCCCGTGTTATTGAAATAGGGCCATTTTTGGATTTAAAAGCTTGAAAGTTTAGGTATTTCTAATTGGAATAGAAACTCCAAAACTCGGTATGTTCGTAGGTTTTTGAAACTAACAAACACGAATATCGTCCCAAAAATATTTTTAAAAATCATTTTAAGGGAATTCTATGGTGTTACTAAAATTCGACATCATTTGTGTGTGTGTGTGTGTGTGTGTGTGATTTTAGGGTTTGCGGTGTCCAACAGGAAAAGTCCAAAAATATTAAGTTTTTGGTTTATAAGGAAGTGGGGGTTAGCATGTATATATAAAGTATGAATAATGAATCTTGGTGACACGATAGCACTCGCAATTTTGATTATAACAAGATGATACACGGCATGTACACCTTGTCTCAAAAAGGTTGAGCGCATTCTTTATTGCTGTTTCGAGGCAAAAATTTTCTAAGTCCAACTTCGGGTATCTTCGGGAAAAAGTAAACCAGGTTCGAACCTCGAAGCCAACCTTTGCAATCGGGAAAAATCTTGCAGATGTGTTTTTCTTCTTTTAAATATAATAAGACTTGTTACCAATTATATATAAAAAAGCAACATTGATTGAAATACTTAATGATACAATATTTCGAAACTGTATTAATGCCAGCACATGCTTGTTTGTCATTTTGCTCTCCATACTTAATGGAATATTTAGATACGTAAACGAATCTTTCCATTTGTAAAAGAATGGTGAAAGTTAAGACATAAAACATTATTCTCTCCTGAGTACTAAAATAAGAGTCAAAGTAGAACTAAAACAGCGTTTGCAGTGGATATGAATGTAATTATTATCTTAAATACCGTTATATATCGCTAGAAGTACTATTCGTGGAGCGCTTGTGTTAGCTCAGTGGTACGCCGCTGGATTTCAAATCGTAAGGTCGAGGGTTCGCTTCCGATCTGAGTCAATGTTTTTTTATGAAATTCTATGTTCTGCAATGCATGATAAATTATATAAAATAATTACATTAAAATACGTTAGTTGTATATATATAACATATAATCATTGCAGAACATAGTGATTATTATGTTTAAAATATAACAGGTGTTCACAGTACGTTGGTATTCTATGATAAATGTGAATGTTAAATACAAATTAAGAAAATAATATCATCTCAATAAATAAATTATGTAGTGTATTTATTTGCAGCTATTTGTCATATAGGGGTTACTTCTGAACATTCGTATTACAGCATGTCATTGATATTCTTGAAAAATTATCCGAGGCATAAAAAGAGGGTATAAACAGAGAATCCAAAGTCGGAACGCTCGCAAGAAATTCATGAACCCCAAAGGTCACGTGAGCAGACTGGAATTGTCCTTATGAAGCATGCCTCAGCAGAAGGTCTTTACATAGATTTTCAATTCAATACCTGATATATGCTTTTGCAATGTGGAAGTGGTGATGCCTTTGGTCGCTCTCTCTCACTTTCTCGCTCGCTCACTCTGTATTTATATATATGAAAGTGGATGTATGTGTGTGTTTCGACATAATTCTGATATGTCTAGAGCAATTTTAACCATATTTCTTACAATCTGGAAAAGAGTACTGTCGGGATATATACCAAAAATGCTAGAAAAGGATCGATATTAGTATCGAATCCATAGTTTCGTGGTCGCTTAGGTAAACAGTTCTACTTTCAATTCAAGTCCAATTAAGCTCCCATTAGCACCCAGGGTGGTTACATAGCGACAAAAAATATCGAAATCAACCAATATTAGAGTCGAAGCGTAAGTTTTCAGTGCCGCATTTCCCATTAGTCCAACTAGGCCCGTAACATATTTGAAGAGTGCAAAGTTTAAAATTTTAATTTTTTCGTATGAAAAAGTTAAAAAAATCGAGAGCAAATATACTATTTCATGAGCAGTCCTCTTTTACTATTCTAATATATTTAATGATAGCGTAAGAAATCTGAAAATAATGCAGAACATGTTTACCATTTATTTTTTGTTACGTAATTGTAGCTGTAGCATCTAGTGAGTGGTATTTAACTGCAATAAATTCACTAATTAAGCATATTCGAATTAAGTTTTATTTGTAAGTTAGGGATCAAGGGACGGAGAAATGTGTAGTTATTGGGGGCGCCGAGAGCAAAAGTGCGTAGGGACGCCGAGCTTCTAAATGCAGCACTGTTCGCTGAATTAATTGGTAGAAATTTTAATGCCATTTAAGACCAAATTTAGTCCTAGCAGTGGCAGTATCCGTTTGCTGTCCTAGGAGGAATGAAAGGGACTGACATCAAAATTATAAAAAAAGACCTACATTAGTGTCGAATCTATAATTTTGGGGGTCTCTTAGGTAAAGATTGGAACTTCAGATGCCATGTAAGTTAAGCCCTCATTAACACAATGAAGGAGTTTGTGAAATTTGACATGTAGAAATAATTGAAAATAACCAATGTTAGTATACAACCCATATCTTTCGTGGTCGCCAAGTTCATTGGGAGCAGTTCTGATGACCTTTAAGTTTAAGTTCAACTTCCAGTAAGAGTAAGATCCCCCAGCACATCTAATAAGGAGAGCGTAGTTCTGGAATGTCTGGGACAACCTTTACCAAACTTGGGGGACATATTACTTTCAATCAAAGAAGAAAATATTGTAGTAGTATGAAGTTATGGAAGTTGGGAGGTGTGACATGTAAAAATAATGTAAAACGACTGATCTTAGTGTTTTATCCATAATTTTCTCGGTCGTTGAGATGGATAGTGATGCTCCAAATGGAGGTTACATCCAAATTCATCCCCATCTTCACAGAATGATGGCCTGGGAGAGCTAAAAATAAAATCTCAAAAATTACTTAAATATTTGTCGAATTCATAGTTTTCGGGGTGAGAAAGCGTTTCTAATAACTTTGGAAGGTAATTTGTACCCACGTCTAGATGGGCTTTTTAATCATATCAATTTCTCACCTTAAGAACAAATTACCATTACAATTATGATATTAAGCCAACCTTCGCAATCGATGAAAAAATTATGTGGATGTATGTTTCGTCTTTTAAATGAAACAAGACATGTTAAAATCAAAGATGGAGTGGGTCAGTGGGTCGGTTGGTAAGTGGGTGAAATGGGTCAAGATTTGTGAGTGGATCAGTGGATCGTGGGTCAAAAGGACGTGACCTACTGCGAAACACCACTCACCGTGACTCACACTGGCCCACCCGGTGGCCACCCTTTTAGTCCAAAGATATTTCGTCCAAAGAACATTTCGTCCAGAGACATTTAATCCAAAGACATTTGGTCCAAAGGACAATTCGTCCAAATGACATTTCGTCTAAAATACAATTGGTCCAAAGGACATTTCGTCCAAAGGAGAATTGGTCCAAAGGACATTTCGTCCAGGGATGTTTAGTTCAAAGCACATTTCGTCCAAAGAACATTTGGTCCGGTAACGCTTGGGGGTCAAGGGTTTGTTTCTATTAGAAGAGTAAAAGTGATTCATATAACATTATGACTCAGTAGCTTCTTATTTCTAAAGGAAATTTGAAATAGAGATTTATTCCGCAATTTTCATTTTGATAGAACAAATAATGCTGAGATATTCAGAAAAACGTAAACGCCTGAAAACAACATGGCCGAACAACAGGAGTGAGGGAAAGGTTGTAGTGTGAAGTATGTTGCTGTAATAACTGCTAACATGACATCTAAAATTTTCATGTTGTGAATGAAAATTTTCATGTGTTTTCATTTTAATAATCATATCTCCAAGCCCCTCATCCTGTAAAGATGAGGATGAATTTGGATATAATGCCATTGAGTGCCTCACTACTCATCTCAACGACCGAGAAAACAATGGATAACACTCTACAATCAGTCATTTTACACTATTTTTACATGCCACTCTTCCCAACTTCAATCCCTTGAGGTATCTGAATTCCACAATATTTTTTTCCTTAGATTGAAAGTAATATGTCTCCCATGTTAGGTAAAAGTTGCTCCAGACATTCCGGAGTTTCGCTGGAATATACACGTATACATACATCAAAACATTTAGAGCTGTGTGAGCAATGCTTTTGATGTTGCTCCTGTAAATTCAAAATCCAGGAGGCATAGTCGCTCATACCAAAACGTGGCATTAAATGATATTGTGTTTGTAACAGTGTCACGAACTCAAACTATGGATTTCACACTAATCTCAATCACTTGAGACATTTTATTTTTCATCCTTTATCGTCCGCCATAATAATGGGTTTTGAACCAATTGAATTGATTTTGAGTTTAACGTCCCGTCAGCAGTGAGGCTATATGAGACGTAGACCTACTAATTAACGCGAACTACATGAGCTCTCGCTGGGGGCCGAATCTGGGTCTCCCACACCGAAAGCGTGTACGCTATACGCTTAACCACAAAGGAGCTTTACGATGAGAGTTAAATTTGGACTTTAACGCTTTCGGAGTTGTAATTATTAATTTCTGCAACAACGAGAACTATGGATTCGACACTAATATCGATCGCTTTTACTTTATATATATTGGCGGAGAGAAAGGGACCACATCCATATACAAAAGCCTTGCAGATTATTGAACTGAAATCCTTTGGAAAGAAATCCTATTCTACTTTCTTTCCCGAGTATAAATAAGTCTCTTAGACATGACTTCGTATTCGTAAATTTCCTGTTTACATAGTTTTGGGGATCGGGAGTTTTGTGTCTGTAACGAAGATTGGAGTTTGTATAATAATTTATGTTTATACCTGAATGGTCTCTTTACCCTTCAGAAAGCGTAAATCACTTGCTGTAATGAGAAAATTCAGAAGTAACTTCCGATGACAAATAGCTCCAAATAAATACACTACATAATTTATTCATTGCAATGATATTATTTTCTTAATTTGTATTTAACATTCACATATATCATAGAATACCAACGTACTGTGATCACCTGTTATATTTTAAACATAATAATCACTTTGTTCTGCAATGATTGTATGTTATATATATACAGCTGACGTATTTTAATGTAATTATTTTATATAATTTTTCATGCATTGCGGAAAAAAGAATTTCATAAAAAAAACATTGACTCAGATCGGAAGCGAACCCTCGACCTTACGATTTGAAATCCAGCGGCGTACCACTGAGCTAACACAAGCGCTCCACGAATAGTACTTCTAGCGATATATAACGGTATTTAAGATAATAATTACATTCATATCCACTGCAAACGCTGTTTTTGTTCTACTTTGACTCTTATTTTAGTACTCAGGAGAGAATAATGTTTTATGTCTTAACTTTCACCATTCTTTTACAAATGGAAAGATTCGTTTACGTATCTAAATATTCCATTAAGTATGGAGAGCAAAATGACAAACAAGCATGTGCTGGCATTAATACAGTTTCGAAATATTGTATCATTAAGTATTTCAATCAATGTTGCTTTTTTATATATAATTGGTAACAAGTCTTATTATATTTAAAAGAAGAAAAACACATCTGCAAGATTTTTCCCGATTGCAAAGGTTGGCTTCGAGGTTCGAACCTGGTTTACTTTTTCCCGAAGATACCCGAAGTTGGACTTAGAAAATTTTTGCCTCGAAACAGCAATAAAGAATGCGCTCAACCTTTTTGAGACAAGGTGTACATTTGCTTTGGTTGAGTACTTGGTTTATCTGTTGGTCAGCTATATTTACCATCTTGATTCAAAATGGTAGCCATTTGAAAAATATACAAGATCCGTGACTTCCTTAATATTTATACTAGAGGAAGAATGAAGTGTTTCTCAGTCCTTCAACTGTGTGGAGCAACAAACTGACGGAAAGTCACACTGGCATTACTATCTTATAAAGCTCACTAATCTGATAATAATAATAATAATAATAATAATAATAATAATAATAATAATAATAATAATAATAATAATAATAATAATAATAATTAAGTGAAGCAATAATACGTAACATCCCTGCCCTAAGCAAGATACGACCCCTTAGACAAAAGGGATCATAAGACTAATTGTTTTCATGCTGAAGTAAACACAACCATATATTAACCAATGACGAAAAAAATGTTACGTTACTGTGCGTCTTTTGATTTTGTAATATTTGGAATATGTGAGAAAGTGGTTGTAGGAGGGGAGGATGAAAAAAGCCTATTATAATTATTCTGCTATTATTGGATGGCAGATCAAAGCTAGCATGTATTATAAGGTCCTTAGGTAATCCCCGCAGCAGCAGTTATCTGTTTTCACATCGTCCATGAATTCTGTGGCTTCGAGCGTGAATCCAATAACCTACTTTAACTCTTTTTTTCGAGACAGTTGTTGGTATTATTCCGAGACAATTGGTAATACGTTTAAAAGAGAGTGTTTTGAATGCTCTGACATCTATCGCATGTCTGATGGAAATAAGCACATTCATCAATATCTCTTAGAAGACCGGGTTATTAGGTTCTTCCGCGGAAATATAGAATTGTAGCCTCCCCTTTGTATCTTCACCATAAACCGTAATTTCCATGTTCCTGAGGATAAAATTAGAACTTCGGTGATGTTTTGATATCAAACATGTTACGATTGATATGTCAATATATCGATCAAGATTTGAGATTTTGTCGATTTAAGTCTCAGAATTGTGTATTTGATATTTCAATATACTAATCAAGTTTCAATATTTCGATGTTTTGATATTTCGATATAGGCCCATCGATTAAATCTCGACAGTTCGATGAATTAGTATTTCAATATGTCTATGAAGTTTCGATATTTTGATAATTCGATTCTTCTTTCTCTCCTCAATCATAGGTTGGTGAGCAACATGGAAATTTTAAAACTTTTTTCTTCCATGAGAGAGCTGTTTTGTACTCTGATACGGTCTCTTCTTCGTAAATGTATCTAGATATTCCATCTTAGGTCTTCCTCTTTCCTGGTTTAAGAGGAACACCAATAACATGGAAAGAAAAATAATTCGATTAAGTTTATATATTTTATAATTCGTTATATCGATCAAGTTTCCGTACTTACATTTCAATATATCGATGAAGATTCAATATTGTACAGTCCGCAGCAAAAAACCTGCAACATGAGCATGTAAGTTTATTGTGAAACTACGCCTAACAGCGCAGGGAATCAACATAACGTCTAAGTGGCACAAATCACGCCAGGAGAAACCTCCCCTGCACACCTATTTTGGAGCAAAAGACTTCGTCGTTTCACAATAAACTTAAATGCCCATGTTGCAAGTTTTTTGCTGCGGACTGTACATTGCAATTGTATCAATATTTTATCGACATCGATTTTTATATCCAAATTTGGATTTTGCACAGCCCTAGGAACAATTTCTTCCTCTTTTTTCGTTTCAACTACCTCTAATAGTGACCTTTTCATTCCTAAAATGTCTAGCACCTCGTTAGATTTTTGATCGATAGGCAATTTTGATTTGCTCAGATTGAAATGTTCGAATGTGTCAAAGAACGAAAAAAAAAAAAAGAATACGAGTAAAATTACGCTACACGAGGATGCGTATCCGATGCAATACCCCCCGCAGCGAACACGACCTAGGTGTTTGGCTACTCGGTAATTTTACCAGTAGAGTTATAAATTATATTGTGAGCCAGTCAGGGTTTCCAGATGTTTTTTTCTATGTAACCCTACTATGTTACATAGATTTTCTGTGAGTAGCTAATTTTTCGAAATTAGCATGTATTTTTATGAATTTTCTTCTGTTATACACGCACATACTTTATAATAACATAGTTCCAATACTCTGCACAAAGCATCGTCCAAGCAGCTGTTTATTGCTAAAATCTCCTTGCATGGCAACACGTCTTTCCTTTCTTTCCCCCCTTCCTTTAGACATCTTTACTGATTCCGAAGCAGCAGGCGGTCTATTGTTCCGAAACGCACCAAATATGCTCGAGCCGAGGTATTCTGCGCGTTTTTTATTGCTTTCGCGTTTGGAGCGCATTGTGATTAGCCATCCACATTTAAATACATGGTTAGTGTATTCCAAGCGTACGCATGAGCCATAAAAACGCGTTGCGAACGCATCGAAGAGCCGTGCACTAAGTTTTCGGTTGTTGCCCCATACATTTGCCATTCTCAGGCAACGACTGGATTCTAGGATGAAAGAAGTGTAGAATTCGCGAGGCCATAAAGAACGCTTCAATCGCACATTCATCAAGTCCTTCATGCCAAGAAGTGTTCAGGACACGCAAACAGGTTGTGCTAGGTGGGAGAGACGTCAGGAGAACGTTGTAATGAGGAAGGGTTCATACCACTGCAATTCATGGAGAGACTGCACTGCTCTTTGAACGACATGTGGGTGGGTATTGTAGTGCAACTTGAGGACGCCACATCTGTTGACTATTCATAGTCGTTTCCGTTAATATTTCTTTCGGGTCACGAGATGATTTCTAGAAAAACGGAAAAATCCCGATAAAACAGGATGTATGGTCACAATACCTTATACAATTATATATTCCAAACATTGTCCTGCCCTGCCAGCTATTCGAGAAATGGCAAAGATTGAACGCCTTTATTTTTAAGCATGCAAAATGATTCATGATGTGGTTTGCTAAAATCCTTCTGAGTGTAACTTAAAACTTTAAACTCCTTATCAATCCTCTTAAAGAGCAGGAATGTATACAGGTAGTGCAGATAGTAAGAGCTTGTTTTAACGTTGTGCATAAACACTTTTCATATATTACATACATATCTGGTTTAAGAAGTTTCAGAAAAATAAATAAAACTTTAATGTAAACAACAAATACGTTGAAGCAGCTGTACAGATGGAAGCTTCATTGGCATATTACAATTTATTACATTAATAACCGATTTTCTTATGAAAATTTCAATTATTAATACAACAAGTAGAAGTCATGTGTATACCAAGTGAAAGAGTTTGGTTTGTATATGATGTTTCCTCAGATAACTTTAACGGCTGGGATACTGCGGGGTGGAAGGCAACGGGAAACCACCACTCTATTTTCCCTACTTTGCTGGCAGCAAAAAAAAAGAAAAAAAGAAAAAAGAAAAAGAAAAAAAAGAAATAGAACAAGTGAATAGTTTTCGATACCTGGGTAGTATTCTTAGTAATGACATGAAATGCGAACGTGAAATAAAAGCAAGGATAGGAATGGCGAAAGAAGCCTTTAGGAGGAAGAAAAGTCTATTTTGTGGGACCTTGAATAAAGAGTTGAGGAAAAGACTCATAAAATGCTTCGTGTGGAGTGTTGTACTGTATGGGGCGGAAACGTGGACATTACGTAAAGGTGACGAAAATCGACTGGAAGCCTTCGAAATGTGGGTGTGGAGAAGAATGGAAAGAATTAGTTGGGTAGAGCGGAAAACGAATGAGAGTGTGTTAGAAATTGTGGGTGAGAAAAGAACACTTTTAGATATTATCAGGAAGAGGAAGAGAAACTGTGTTGGGACATTGCCTAAGAAGAGATTGTATTATGAGGGACGTCCTAGAGGGTATGGTGGCGGGAAAGAGAGGGAGGGGGCGAAGGAGACTACAATTAATGGATGATATTAAAATAGAAAGATCATACGCGAAGACGAAAAGGTTAGCGGAGGACCGTGGAGCATGGAAGCTTCTCAGCTGCGGCAAGTGACCTGCCAATAAAGGCAGAATACCTATGATGATGATGATGATTTCCTCAGATAATACTGAAACCGGAAGTGGTTTTAATAGAAAGATCAGAGTGGAGATGAAATATATTCTTGGGTCGCTTAGTTATTAATAATTGACGAAAAACACTTCTCACTACGGAACTTATTCTTAGAATGCTAATCTATTTACATTGTGATTTAATTTTTTTTTAAGATAAAATTGTTTACAAGTAAACTTATTTTCGTAATTTTTTTATTTATAAATTAAACATGAGAATAAGATATTAATCTTATATATAAAAGAGAACGCACAAATCCTTTGTTCCCTCATCACGCTAATACGGCTGAACCAATTTCTTTCATTTTTGGGGGGTTATTAGGATTTGGACCCTAGATGGTTTTTATCATATCACTTTAATTTTTAATTACCAGTGTCTTGAGATAATTGACCATTCAAGTGTCCATAACGTACAAATCCTTTGTTAGTTCATCATAGGTAAAAATAAACGTATTTATATGCAACCCGCATGACCGTGTCACTCGGCGGGTTAACATAAATGACAGGCGATATAATGTTAACATTTACTGCAATCTTCTATGGTTTTTATCATATCACTTGAAAGCGAAAAAGTAAAAATTATCTAAGTAACAAAGTTTATTGCGTTCCGGGGTGACCGCAGCGAAGCGGGGTGAACGCTGCTATCATATCACTTGAAAGCGAAAAAGTAAAAATTATCTAAGTAACAAAGTTTATTGCGTTCCGGGGTGACCGCAGCGAAGCGGGGTGAACGCTGCTAGTTGAAAATAAAATTTAAGATTGATAATAAGTTACAACAATGTGTACAAAAACTATTCTCATTATAACTTTTTGTTTTTGTTTTATGTACAGTCATGTCCAAAATGATTGTCGCATATCTATAACTGTCTTCTTGTAAGAATTTAATTTGATAATGATTTTGCAGGGTACTTTTAATACTATGTATATAATCGGGAAATGTATATTTGTGGTAAATTCCATAGGAAAAGAATTCTAAATACGAAAATTAGAATGAGTAAAACAAAATGTTGCTAAATGGAAACGAAGGTTTTATTTTGGTTTCATTGTTCTTATTTACTGCTCTTTTGACACGAAATTTTCCACATACATGTCTCTGCCGAATTAGACACATACTAACATTATAAGAATTCGTTATCAAATTATATTCCTACAACAACATATTTACAGACATGCGACAATAATTTTGGACATGAGTGTACATCACTATTAAGACCGGAAGTTGTAGTGTGTTTCTATCACTACCAGTTTTAGTAGAACGTTAATAATGGAGGACGATTGCAGGAAACCACTTCTCGCTATTATTATTATTATTTTCCTCTATAGTGATCAACGTTAAAACCAGACATGATATATTTCTACTAGGGATGGCCACATTTTTTCGAAAAATACTTTTTCGAAAGATGGCTTTCTCGAAAACGAAAAACGAAATTTTTTTTTCGAAAAACGAAAAATTTTTTGAAAAACGAAAATTTTTTTCGAAAAACGAATTTTTTTCGAAAAAACGAAATTTTTTTCGAAAAAGCGAAAAACGAAAAATGAAATTTCCGAAAATCGAAAAACAGATTTTTCGAAAAAGGCCATCCCTAATTTCTACCACTTCCGGTTTGAATATTAGCTCCATGAACGAACTCGATTTTAAACTTTTCACCACCTACATTCTGATCAAAACTAATCCTGATCCATCAAGTAGTTATTGTGATTTTTGTTACCTGGATAGACGGACACACGGACAGGCAAAGGAAATATATATAAAGTGGGGATGGCCAAAATTTTCCGAAATTCTGGATTTTTTTTTCGAAATCCGGCATTTTGCCGAAATCCGGGAATTTTCCGATTTCATTTTCAGCATTCCGCAAAGTAAAAATTCCGAAATTGACCATCTCTAATATAATGGAGTTTTGGTAAAGCAAACTCTGTAATAAATTATAATGTCGACGCAGCTTCCATTAGAATGAAACTAATGTCATTTCCCCTTTAAAAAAAAAACTTTATAGACCTGAGATATATTGATACGTTGCTTTTTATTCACATATATTGGCTACCTTTTTTGGTAAACAGACGCTACATCGAAAGGTAACATGTACACTGCCTACACAAACTCAAAAGGCAGAACAATAGCAATTATCAGCTTTTAGTAATAAAGCATCATTAAAGACTAACTTACAATACAGGGTGTCCCACTCGAAAGAGGTCCCACAAACATGTGTAGTAATTGCGCTGAATTTGTGAACCAGTTGGACGATGAAGAACATAATCCTCAGCTGGTACCAACATGATAGCGCCACATGCAACACGTCTCGAATGATCAAAGCTGAGGTCAAATCATTTTTCCCCGGCAGAGTGATTTCGAAAGGACTGTTGTCCCCAAGGTCACCTGATTTAACACTACCTGACTTTTTTCTCTGGGTTTGCCAAAAAGGCACAGTCTACAGGAACAACTTGGAAGATTTACGAGAGAACATCATCCGCAAAATCCAGGCAGTGGCACCAGAGGTACTGGCAGCAACATTCGAGAATCTGCAGCGTCGTGTTCAATTGTGTTTGTAAGTCGAGGGCGGTCACTTCCAGCACCTTTATTGACCCATGAACAAGTTATGACACGCTCATTTCATTTTCGTGATTTTTATGCAAAACCTTTAAGTGTAATTTAAGCAAATGTTTTGGGGCCTCTTTGGAATGGGACACTCTGTACTTAATATCATCCTTGCAAAAGTCCAAAACTCCAAACAAAACCACAGACTATAAACCAAAGAAATAATCTGTCAACCGGAAAGTGTCTTTTATATAACAATTTTCATTCCCAACATTTCTTTCCGGTTTATTCCGGGAAATTGATCTCAACATATAGTATAGAATGAAAAGCACGGTAGTTATGGCTTATGTTAAATCAAAGCCTTAGTCTGTATGTGTTCTAGTGATATCCACTCCTGCCCGCTCTTAAAGGGTTAAATTTTTAAAAATAATTCTTTAGCGAGGACAGGGTACCCTTGACCTAAGATGGAATATGATAATCCTATAAATTTCCATCTTATTATGAAGAGAATAGGGCCAAAATAAACGAATGTGTCAGCTAGTGGTACTTCGCACTTACACAGATTTGCTTATAGATTAATTCTCTTCACTGCATTGCTTATAGATTAAGCACTGCTGTTTACCTTTCACTATGGCAAGAAGAGCACGAATCTAAAAGAAAATAAATAAAACAAATCTCGTTGTCACCAGCTCTACCTATAAATATATATTTTTTGTAACCATTGTCTGCAATGAGGTTGGTGAAATGCAGAGGACCTGGAACGCTATTCATGCATAAAATGCCTACCCACTTCTACGTAAAACGATCGCTCTAGAAGATTTTCCCTCTTCTTTTTCTGAAAGAACATTGATCGCGGGAAAGTGAAGTTTACCTGTTTTTGTATGCACTTTGTATTTTCTATCAACTTTTGTTGTCGATAGAATGTAATTTGGACAATAGTTTCTCTTTTGATTTTCTTAAAAGGGATTTTTTTTTTTTGTAAAACATATTTTTTTAAAGGAATTTTCATTTAAAACAGTCTAAACGACATTTTCCCACTAGACACTACAGTGAAATCTATGATTAACGCAATCCAACACTCGTAAAATGAAATACTTCAGTTTAACATTTCACGCTCATGTTCTTTAGGCTGAGAGAGATAATGGTTAAGGCAAGTGAATGGTTATGGTAGAACTGGTGGAATGAGAAAGTGGGAGGAAACGGAAGTACCACGAGAAAACTCTCGGATACAATATTGTCTACCACAAACTTATATGGCTGGAGATCGAACCACGAATCCCACACACATCAAAGGTAAGCGCTCTATCACTGAGCCACCGTGCCTCCACTCGTAAAATAAAAAGTCAAGCTTTACTCCTAGGTTTCTGTCCTTTAGGCTAAAGGAGATGAACGATTATGAGCTAACTGGTGGAATGATAATGTAGGAGGAAACAACCGAACATCGAGAAAAACTACGAACACGACATTCTCACCACCAACTCGCCTGTTCAGGGATCGAGCCACCGAGCCTTTATACTAGAGGTTAGCTAGCCATCTACCACTTTTATAAACAACCTTTTTCCTTACTCTAGTTTCACTTTCTTGATTTTTGATGACCACAGAAACATCGATGACAGTTAAAAACACCCATACTCTTTATAGAGGCACTCGAACCCCTGATAGACACCACCCTAGGATCCGAAGCCGAACGACCGACACTAATTGTCGGGTTACTGAGGCACCGTATCTCGACTCCCGAACCAGATATCTTGGGACTCCCGTAACTTTCTCCAGATTTGCCGATTTGTTTATTTATTATATTTAAGCAGAACACTGAAATATTATTTACGCACCAAACAAAGACAACATATACTGGGTGTAACAAAAAGGTACGGCAAAATTTCAGGGATGGATTCCTTACGAGTAGACAAGTAAAAAAGTTCATATGACCATATGTCAGGAAATGCATTGTTATCAGTCACGGGCATTGACACTAGCGTGCGCAGGACATTGGGAATGTGGGTGCCAGATCTAAAGTACCACCATATGGAATGTCGTCCTCCCCCCCTTTCCCCTAAGAAAAGATAGCGTCATTGCACCCGACGCTGCGTCGGCGACGCACGGCACACATGCAGACGGGAAATAATTTACACGTAATCTCTTCTCAGTTTGTAATAATTCTACATAAAAAGTGTGTCTAATGGGGGTGCCAAGGCACCCATGGTACCCACGTTGCGCACGCTTATGGGCATTGAGCTGCCTGACTGTGTAAAACAGTCAGATTCTGGACGCCCCTCAATGTGATTCAATTTAAACCTCAATAGCTCACTTCTAATTAATATAGGAAGATAATTTTGATATCAATGTCTTCCTGAAGGATGAAACAATTGAGGTCGGTGAAGGTATTGTCGGGAACACTTCACTGGGTCCACACATATTCCAGCAGAGGCTGATCTATCAAGACTTCCTGGAAATCCACATTTCTGATGCATTGTATAAGTTGCCCTTAGCTCTGTGTGTCCACCCATGAAAATGCATATCAGTAGAAAACTTCATCCTTCAGGAACACATTGATATCAAAATTATATTCCTCGCTTAATTCGGAGCTGAGTTATTTAGATTTAAATTGAGTCACATTGAGGGTCTTCCAAAATGTAACTATTTCATACCGTCAGGCGGCGCAACTCTCCGAAGCATTTTCCGACATATGGTTACAGGTACTTTTTAACTTGTCTACCCCAGGGGCTGCTAAATATGAGATTCGAACTGGCATTGGTTGCTGGATGTGTGACCTCACGTGGAAGAGAGAAAATAGCGTCTTCTGCTTTTAGCATGTACTTTTTGTATGCTCCGAACATGTTCTAATTTCATTTGTTTTTTAAAACTACACAGAGAGGAAATATTACTAATTCTTACACTACAAATACGCAGAGTAAATTGCTATATTATAATAAATACATATTAATGTTAAAATTCACTCATTTTTATAGTTTTTTGAATATTGATAGGAAATGTTAGTTCTAAATGCAGCCCTCAGAAGAAGTCAGAACCCAGAATGCATTGTTTGTTTTTCTTTGCATTGTGTTTCTTTATTGTTTGAGCTTTATATTTTAGGTTGATATTGCTTACACAAATAAATGTTCTTGTTTTCATATATGTTTCTACTATATTTTGCGTTTAGTTCGCGCAATTGAGATTAATGTGGCCGAGCCCTAATGAGGAATAATAACCCCGTACTCAAATGAAAATGTGCCCGAACAAAATTAGTAAACGCAAGTGCAAAGAGGCTAATGACTGCAAGTCTTATTAAAGGATCTAAGTCAGAACCCGACTACGCACGAGAATGAATGAAGGATGTGAGCCCAAGCACAAATGAGTACAAGCTCCACTAACGCCAGTGAGCTCTAGTCCCAATGAGTGTAGACGTCTGAGCCCAAGTAAGCGCGCGCTCGAAAGAGATCAGAGAGCGCGAGTTCCAAGGAACCTAGTTAGTGTTAGCCTCATTGAAGGATATGGGCTCAGTGCCAAATAAACACGAACTTTAACGAGAATAAATAGTGCCAGTCTCACTAAAAGTAATGAACCCGAGCCCACATTAGTGTCAGTGAGTTTGAGCTCCATTGATGAGTGAGCTCGAGTCCAGTTGACGGTAATAAGCCCGCTCGAGTGAGCACACGAGTCTAATTAAGATTAGTGACCCCGAGCCTAACTAATCGCCTTCTCGACGTGCTCGAAAGAGATTAGGGCACGCAATCACCAAGGAGCCTACTGAGAGCGAGCTTCACTGAAGGATGTGAGACCGAGTACGTTGCGAGCCTCATTGAAGATGTGAGCCCGAGCTTTAAGATGTAAGAGCGAGCCTTAACGAGAATAGTGAGCGCTTGCCCCATTGAAGGTAATGAACCCGAGGACAAATCATCACGAGTCCCACTGACATCATTGGGCACGACTCCATTGATGGTCGTGACCCCGACTGTAGTTCAAATTAGTGAGCCCGAGCTTCACTAAGTAGAGTGAGCATAAACCCAATAAATGGGCACCCCAATGAAATTAGTGAGCGCGAGCTCTCAGCTAGCTAGTGAGTACGATCTTCATTGGAGGATGAGTCCTAGGCAAAGTAAGCACTAGCCTCAACGGGAATAAGAACGCGAGCTCCACTGAAGGTAATGAACACAAACTCATAAACTGCATATGTAGTCATTTTGAACGTTAAAGCGAATATTTAAATAAGAATAAACATAAGGAACACTACATGTTGGCATACAGAAAACCTAATGTTTTGAGCGAGCATTACTGATGGAAAAGAGAGTAGCCAATCAGGTTTGCCTCGCTTAGTTTTTGGCTTCAGCGAGTATGGGAACAAAGTGGACAAATCCTCTTTTATAACATCTTTGCTGGTTCCACAGGATCGGCATTCATAACTCTAGTTATTTAAATTTCTTTCAAGTTTCTCAACTTCATATGTTTAAAAAAATAAATTATTTTCTCTTATTCATCTCCATGCCAATTTGATATATGCAGAGGAGAAATTGCATGAGGGCGGAGCTTTCTTTTCTTACAGGCAGCTTAAGAAGTTCGTGTTAAGAAGTCTGTCTCATATCTTTCGGTAAGAAATTGAATAGAACAAATACGAGCATTGTTTACATTAATTCTGTCTGCGCGCTTAGACCGAGAAACTTTTTTGGAAAGTGGTAATATATTATACGTGGAATCTTCCTTCCCCAATTCGGACATTGAGCAACAGCACATTTATTATAATTTTTATTCATTTTTGTCTCAATAATTACCCATTCTTTATAAATTTCACGCATCAACACCGCTCACTGTATTCCTTGCAATGTATTTGTTTCGTGCTCTCTTCCACGTGACGTCACGTCGCGCAAGAATTCTGGGTATTTTTTTCTCTCGATAACAGAAAATGTGCTACCTGCAATACTCTATATACATTGTGTCTACCCTTAAGGAATTCATCCCTGATATTTTGCCGTACCTTTTTGTTACACCCTGTATAAACCAAACACCAAATATGAATATTAGTATTTCATAAGCGATAAATGGAGGAGAACCTTATAAAATTTGAAAACCATAATTTCGTTACAGAATACTAACAGAATGTTACAGAATAACACAATTTACTAGACAAGTTTCTGTAGACATTATGCAAAAAGTATTTCCCTAATAATTCTAATAATTCTGGCAATCAAAAAATATAACGAAAAGAAAAGGTGATTTTACATATTGATGAATCCATTTCGGAAAAGTACTCCTGCCATCTCTTATCATCTACGGTCTATGAAAATCAACACTGAAAGCAGAAGCGGATAGGTTAATTTCTAGCAATTCTTGTTTTAAAAGTACGCATGAAACCTATTCTTGGAACCTTGATTCTCTATTAAAAAAAAAAAAAAAAAAAAAGTGATAAAAAATTCTCATTGCCTATCATCATTCTTGCTACATGGTGATCGACATTGAGACAGGATATCGTCTACAGATTTCTACGACTTCCGGTTTGAACAGAGGGATTACAAAAAAAAAAAAAAAAAAAAAAAAAATGGAGGTTATTCTTGGAATGCTGATTCTATATCAAATACCGATTTTCCTTTCTATTACTGTCTCTCCTTCACGTTCATCCATAATGAAACCAGAAAAGACATATTTCTACCACTTCCGCTTTGAACAGTGGGATAAGTATTTTAGGAATGATCAAAAAAAAAAAAAAAAAAATGTATCAAAAGATTGGGATCTTGGCCAATAATTAGTTTTTGGATCAGAGGCCACAGAATTTTTGAAAGTCCCTAAATCGAGTTTTCGTATTTCTTACGGAATAAGCACATCATACTGAGTTAAGTGATAGTTTGGGTTTGGCTACACTATATGTAGTTCTCCAGATATGGGGCGTACTAAAAAATGTTTGATCGAATAAAATAATGTTGGATTTTTTGGATCAGAGAACACAAATTTTTTAACGGCTCCGAAATAGAGTTTTCGTATTATTATTATTATTATTATTTATTTATTTATTTTTGACGGAATAAGTACATCATACTGAGTTAAGTGATAGTTTGGATTTGGCTACGTTGTATGCAGTTCTACAGATATGGGGTGTACAAGAAAAGTTTTGATTGAATGAAGTATATAGGATTTTTTACATCAGGGACCACACAGTTTTTAAATGGCCTCTAAATCGCGTTTTCCTATTCTTTACGGCATAAGCACATCATATTGAGTTAAGTGATAGCTTGGGTTTGGCCACACTATATGTAGTTTTCCATATATGGGGCGTACGAGAAAATGTTTGATTGAGTGAAATATATTGGATTTTTCTCGATCAGAGGCCACAACATTTTTAAATGGCCTATAAATCGAGTTTTCTTATCTTTTACGGAATAAGTACGTCATACTGAATTAAGTGATAGTTTGGGTTTAGCTACACTATAAGTAGTTCTCCATATACGGGGCGTACAAGAAAACTTTTGATTGAATGAAATATATTGAATTTTTTTTGATCAGGTGTCACAAAATTTTTCAACAGCCCCTAAATCGAGTTTTTTTTTTTTTTTTTGTCAAATTCTCGCCTTGTTTTGTAAATTTATGCCCCGATATTCTTCTTAAATTTATCTAGAAAACACGAGAATCTTTCTACATCACCGGAAGTCCACGGAGGGTGTTACCTAACATTTAAACCATATTTATTACTAGCGTCAATTATACCCGCTTCGATGAGTTAAAATAAGAAAAATTAGTACTATGTTTCGTTAGTCAGTCACTTTTTACTATTACTCTATGATATCGGCCATTTTGGATCATTTTATATATATACTGAATCTGGATTTATGTGGCATCGGAAGTGTCACTGATTCATCTCAGCGACCCCGAAAACAATGGATTAGGCACTAACATTGGTCATTTTCGATCATTTTTATACAGGGTGGCCCAAAAGACGGTATACAGTACCGTACTGCATTTTATATCATTTGTTATCACTATCCATCAGGTAGACTTAGTCTTTTTATTACTTGGTCTTAATATGTTTTACTTATATCTTAAGCTCGGAACAGCCGAAGCAAATAAACCCATAAACTAGAATTTTATTTTGATCAATGCTGGGGTGTATACTTACTTTTGGGCCACCCTGTATATCTCCTCTCCCTCTCCCCTATCTTGCACTGTCAAAAATGAAGTGATAAAAACCATCCCAAGCCTGAACCGCATCAATGTTAAACATTTGATCGAAATTGGTCGGATGGTTCAGAAGTTATTGTCACAAACGTAGTCTTCATTTTTATATAGGTCTATAGAGACATATTGAAATATAATGTGTAATGATTTCCATATGTTTATACACTTATCATATCAATTTGTAGGGTTTTTTTTTTTGAATCCTATAAAACTAAAACTGTATGAACGTAAAATTTGGGTGAACTAGTTTTGCCCACGAGACTGGAAAAATTTCTCCTTTCGTCTTGAAAACGAGACAAGAGTCGAGTCGAGAAGTGAATTTTCAAAGCGAATATTCGATAAGTTTTAGTGTTGTACACAGGACGACTAATTTCTCGTCTCGTCTCAAATCTGAAAATTCACTTTTCCTCTAGTCTTAGATTTGAAAATGCACTTCTAGTTCGTCTCAAATTTGAAAATGCACTTCTAGTTCGTCTCAAATTTGAAAATGCACTTCTAGTTCGTCTCAAATTTGAAAATGCACTTCTAGTTCGTCTCAAATTTGAAAATGCACTTCTAGTTCGTCTCAAATTTGAAAATGCACTTCTAGTTCGTCTCAAATTTGAAAATGCACTTCTAGTTCGTCTCAAATTTGAAAATGCACTTCTCATCTCGTAGGCAGCACTAAAATGTAACGTATCTTTGGGAATTTGATTTTCTACCCAAAAGCAGCTTTTTGCTGTCAATTACCGTTTCTGTTCCACAGTAGTTGATCTTGAAACAAAAAAATATTTACCACTTCCGGTTTGAGTAGGGGGATAAAAGATGAAAATGGCGCTTATCCTTGGAATGCTGATCCTCTATCTAAAAAACAACTTCTCACTGTTTATTACTTACTGTTTTTGTGTCATAATGATGAAAATTGAAACCACCACTTCCGGTCTGACTTAGGAGCTAGATTCCTGGGCTTCCGGCATCTATGGACATTTTGCCCGTCACATTTGAGAGATGATGTCCCTCGGCGAGCACACTATCCGGGGAAAGGGAAGGAAGGAAGCGACCTGGGACCTATAAGTTAGGTAACACCCCGAAATTTGCCTGGTGTGAATAAGGAAAACCTCATTCAAGGTAGCTGGCGTGAAAAAGCGTTTTACACTTTTTCGACCAAGTGCCCCCACCGAGAATCGAACCTGAAAGCGAGAGCGTTAGCATTACACTACGCGGGGCCACCTCTTCCGGTCTGAATAGATGGATTAAAGGTGGAGATAGAAGTTAATCTTGGGATGCTAAATTCATGTGAATGCGGATTCCGAAATTCTAACCAGACTATACAGTAAGTAAATTCTTCTTCTATCTGAGGTGTACAAACTACAATCAATTTGAACAACAGCATGAAACGATTAGACGCCTGTTGCATGCCGTTTCCCCTTTCTCTCACGCACACAGACACACATAAGGCAACCCCACAACACACGAAAGTGTGTTCAATTAGCCGGTAGTTTAAAAAAAAGTCAAGAGTGGAGTTCTATTTGCACTTTCGATTGTTGCCGAGTTGTTCTTCTTTCCCCCACTTGTTGTTTCAGATGCTGGACCCATTCCAAGACTTTTCCATTCCAAACATTATACGGACAAAGTGGAACAGAGTGGAGTGGACCCCTGGAAACAAACACTTATTTCCGTTTCCCCTTTGCCGCAAACAATAACCAACATTTTTTGTTTGCTTATGAAGGTTTTTTCTTATTACGTAATTTGCAGGATAGGATTTTCTATATATATATATATATATATATATATATATATATATATATATATATATATATATATATATATATATATATATAAAAAACAATGAACTCACTCCTATCTTATTTTTTTTAAGTATCCTTCCAATAAATCATCTCCTTTTGTGATATGTATCATTGGAAATAAACTTAAAAACAAGATACGAGTTAGTGCATTGTTTTTTATATAGAAAATCCTATAGAAAATAATCAAATTTCTCGTAATCAGAACTTTTTGTGAAAAAAAAACTTAATTTGGAAAGATGACTCCTTCATTGAACTCTTAATTGAACAACGCATCTTTATAGCGCTCTCGAAAAATTCTACAAATCAGTTCCTGGCGTACCTTAACTTGAAAACTCTGCGATCTTATATCTAGGAGCACGCGCTTCAGTGGTAGACTGGTGTATAAAACCATACCATAAGTATACCAATGGTGTGATGAGTCCCTGGTTTGATCCCACACCATGTTTCGCGATGGATAACATCGTTGTTTGTTTATTAAAGTATAGTCTCCCTTTACGAGACCGCGGTTATATGAGACGTGGACTTACAGTTCAAGGTGGAATCTGAACCATCATAATGCATTCACTACTCTCATACTAAGAATTGAACCCAGAAACACGTACACCAAAGGTGCGCGCACTAACCATTAGACCATTAGGGAGAGCTCGACAACATTGTGTTATGTGGGGTTTTCTTAAGGTTCTCTCATATTTTTATCCCACAAATTCTTCCATAATCAACTCCATTAATCATCTGCCTCTCTTAGCCTAAAGGGCATAAGCACTAAACAAGGTACAGAAATTATTTCTTCGTTCTTTCGTGCATAAACTGACGTGAATGTATATAACGGCATGGCAACACTGGAGCTCTCCCATTCGCTAACAGGGAAACTCGGGGCGCCGCTTTTAAACGCCATAAACGCTGACCCTTAGCATAGTATGGATTGAAAACTGACTTAACATGGACCATAAAAGTTTCTATTTCAAATCTATTATTTCTATTCAAGTCTTTTATTTTTAAATGGTATGATATTTCATTATAAACGACACCGCTAGAAGTCTTGTGGGCACATTAAAATTGTAATATATTATATTAATACTCGAAAAGTCCATAAGGAAATTGATTATTAATATAACAAACTACTACTTTAATACGAGGGCATTTCCAAAAGTTCCCAGCCTGACATTGAAATATCGCACCACTGGCAATAAGCTGTTCGTAGTATATAGTGTCATCTATGGAAGAAATAATGTACTAGTTTCAACTCTCAGCTGTGGCAGGTCGTTGGAGGCAGGCATTTGAGTGAGACACTGTACTTTGAGCTTGCATACTGTATGACAGAGATTCAATTGACACGTCTGTTGTTGTCAAGGCGGCACTGAAAGATGTTAAGTATTGTGGCTTCGCGCTCGCTCAGCACCCACTGTAGAGGTCAGATTTGGGACTGCAGCTTTGGCAACATCAACAGGCATGTGGACTGGATCATTCTAATGCAATACGCGAGCTAAACGCACAAAGACTGTTTCCAATGAATTGAAGCAGTTAGAGCCTTCCTATTTCAGGTGTGCCCTCGGAAAATATGTGAAACATATTTCGGCCCCACCCCGCCACCTCTTACGGAAGAAACCCTCCCTTTGCTTAGGGGAAAGAAGTGAATGACCTCGGCTGTGTTGTCAATTTGTCATTCGTTTTTTTGGTCTTGACGAGTGAAGATCGTAAGCTACTTAAAATGGCTAACAAGATACTGCACAACGAAGTTCTTGAAATAATTCATTGTAACAACGCTTCCGCATCTAACAATTGAAACATCTCGGCCGCAGCAACTTGATCCTAACTCTTTCAAGGGAGGTACTGGAAAACACACATCGACAGCAGAGGTACACTTGAAATAGCAGGCTCTAAACACTTGAAATTAATACATAATTTCTTCCATAGATGGCACTATAATCCGTGAACGGCTTATTAGCGGTGACGCAATATTTCAGTGTGAGGCCCGATACTTTTGGAAATACCTTGGTGCATCCATGAATATTCCATCGGTACAGCCGCTAACCTGTCATTCACATTACATTAATGTGATTTTTAAAAATGTCTTAGCCTAGAGCCAGGATGTGGGGCCGCGGTGGCTCAGTGGTAAGAGCTTTCCCCTCTGGTGCATGGGGTCCCTGGTTCGATCCCAGCTCGCACCAACTAAAGTTTGTGGCGAACAAACACCGTGTGGGGAGGGTTTCTCGGGGTTCCCCCGTTTCCTCCCACTTTATTCATTCCACCATTCCATTCATTTCTCATCATCACCATCGACTTTAGCCTAAGCGGCATAACAGTAGGACGTAAAACTTAAATATTTCATTTCATTTCACTTAGACTCAAGATGTAGATATAATGAAAAAATATACAAGGTGGTCCAAAAGTAGGTATACGCCTTTGCATTGATCAAGTGTAACAATCTAGCTTATGGGTTTATTTGCTTCAGTTGTTCCGGGCTTAAGGTATAAGCAAAAAGATATTAAGAATAAGTAATGAAGAAGCTAGGTCTACTTTTTTGATAACAATAAGAAATGATATGAAATACAGTGAGCAGATACGTATGGGACTATATACCTACTTTTGGGCCACCCTTTATATGATCCCCCCGTTAAATCGAAACCTCTTCAAACTTGCTAGCTGTATTTGTTTCTCCTATCTCTCAAGATGGCGTGGTTATTGTACAACATTAATTTTTAAGTTAAAAACATTCTTTTTTTTTCGATTTTCTCGAAAACTACGCATGTGGATTTCCACTTATCCATATCACTTTGTTTGATTCAATGATGATTATCGATTGAAATATGTCTCATCTTGGACACACTTTCCCCTGTTACACGCTAATAATATCAAATTTTCTTAATATTTTTCTCTTCCTGATAGCGATTATTGTTTATATACGTATTTCCCCTCCAATCGTTTAGCGTAAATACTATGACGCCTTAGCAACACTTTAATTTGGACGTGAAATGGCTGTAGAATATTGAGTTGACACCTAATTACAACTAACGAAGCTTCACTGTTCTTCATCTTATAAACATGTCCTACGCAAACAAGGTTTAAGAGGAATTTCATCTAGATCCCCACCCAAACCCCCAACCGCGCTGTTTCTCATAAGACGGAACAAGATTAATATCTTTGCAACTACAGACTTGAGAGAAAACCCCGAGCACCGCCGAACTTTCTGTCATCAATGCTCGCGCTGATGTTAGCGGCAATCTAGATCGGTTGTTGCCTCTGTGAAATAACAGCTGATCTTTATTATTATAACATACGGAACTTTTAGAAATTCAAAATTCGGAAAATCTAAGTACGTACTCTTGAATATAAATAATGTAGCCTATTTTCTAGTTATTTATCAGCAATATTCTATACACTTCTGAAGACTGTTTACTCTGAAAACGATTGAGGGAGCGCGGTGGCTCAGTGGTAGAGCGTTCACCTCCGGTGCTTGGGGTCCCTGGTTCGATCCCAGCTCGCGCCGTGTGGACTTTGTGGTGGACAAACACCCTGCTCGTGAGTTTTCTCGAGGTTCTCCCACTTTCTTCATTCCACCATTTCACTCATCTCTCATCATCACCGTCTCCTTTAGCCTAACCGGCATAACCGTGGGACGTAAAACTTAAAGATTTCATTTCATTTCTGAAAACGATTGAGAGCAAAAGTAGAAAGTAATAAGAAAATATCTATAAAAATGCTATTAAATACCCTTAGGACCAGGGGTAAAAGTGGATCTTGAAAGGTAGGGGGATGAATGGCGTCACGCCATCCCCGGTGCCTATCGTTGCTCATTGTTTTTTTTTTTTTTTTTTTTTTTTTTTTTTTTTTTTTTTTTTTAAGGATGCGAGGGACGCCATAGATATTTTTTTTAGAAATGGGGTATTCTGTCTTGTTAAACGGTGATTTTTTACTACCCTTATAGGCCAGGATTTCTCATCCGGTGTGTCATGCAGCTCCATTGGTGCCGTGAGATTCCTCCAAAAAAAAAAAAAAAAAGTCTAGTAATACGGTGATTTTTCCTACCCTTCTAGGCCAGATTTTCTCAGCCGGTGTCATGCAGCTCCATTGGGGTATGTCGTGAAATTTTAGAATTTAAAAATAAATTTTATGTCATCCGTAAAATCTATAAATTACATCTAATTACATAAGACATTTTATTTTAAACATGAAGCTTAAGGGTCTTCACTACAGCGAAATTAAACTACCGCTAATTTTAGAGTTTTTCTGTAATATCTTCAAACCAAATAAAAAAATTCGAAAAGCAAAAACGTAGTGAACTAGACAATACGATTTTGCATGTGATACCTTTACCACAATTCACCTATCTGCTTTTGGTATGCCGCTATTTACAGAACCCGCAAAAAATGCTAAATCTGTCTACAGTTGCAAATCGAAAGCAGATAGATGAGTTGTGATAACGGTATCACATGCAAAATCCTATTGTCCAGTTCAGTACGTTTTTGCTTTTCGAATATTTTTATTTGTTTTGAAGATATTACAGAAAAACTCTAAAATTAGCGGTAGTTTAATTTCGCTGTAGTGAAGACCCATAAGTTAAAACCACTTAGGCAACCTCAGTTGTGCCAGCGCTCCCTATGACATACATTGGAAGGATAGGGGAAATGTGTTCCAATTTGTTGTCGATAGTCGACCTTTTAGGCTTATCTCAAAAGCTTCCATAAATACAGTAAGGTTGCCTTCTGACACAAGAGTTGGAGCTGTCTCGTCTCGAGAAGAACGTGAAAGTGATGCGTTCGTCTCATGAACAACTACCATACAACTAGCACAATGCGTAAAACGAAGAAAAATAATTTCTTGAAAAAGAAAAAAATGATAATCGGAGTTCCAGCTGGTTCTATTTATAGGACTGTGTCAACCAGTTTCTGAAAATTCCTAGAAGTTTACTGAATCGTATTTTTATCCCGCTGATGCATTTCATTTCGCCACAAAGGAACTTTTCCTGTCAAAAGCAACGTTGGTGATTGTTTTGAAGTATCAGAGGCTACATGAACAGATGATTGTTCCCCAAATCCGATGGTAAACGCAATATACTTCCCATGGTTTACCTACCCACTTGCAACAACATTACTGACCCGTGCGCAAATCAGTGTGTTGAGACCCGGAAGACTAACCTCTTTTTAAAACATGTAATACATGTAATTCTGCTCGTGGGACCCTGGGAAACTGAACATCGGGCAAATGCGTTAAGATGACCCTCATTACGTGGCCCTATTTATCATCACCACAAGTATCTCGTATGATGAAATATGTTTATAGTAGCACTATCGACGATACAAGATGAGACGACAAATAAGGTTCTCTCGTCTCGTCTTCATTTTCGAATAATTCTTTCTAGCATCGATTAGTTCTCGTCATGTGCAAAATATGTCTCCTCACTATTTCTTAGTTTCATTGCTTCTAGGCATCCTCTGAAATTATCATTGACTAAGAGGTTCAAATTAAAAAAAAAAAAAAAGTTACACGCAAGACACATATCAACGACGAACAATTACTTGAGCAACCTCCTCGAATTTTCTGAAATATATAAAACGTGTCCTTAGATTGCACTTTTATAATGTGTCTGATGAAGGTAATGTTATGTTCCTGAAACTATAACACTGAATAATAAGCGCTTACTTTGATCTGACTGTTTTTATTTAATTTACCTCAGCTTGCGTGGCATGAAACTTTGATGGCGTTCCTAGTCCAGCAACAAAATCAGAGAAAGAAAGAAAGAAAGAAAAATGTGAAATCTGCTTAACATTCTTGCACAACACAATGAAAGTGACGTCGCAGACGAAACCACATACTGTAATAGATTCGAACTCTTTTTATTTTAAGAATAGCCTCCACCCACAGATACATGCCCACCTTCTAAATGCACCACGCATCACAGAAAATAGGTTCCACTGATTGTTTTAAATTGATCATCATGACGTACGCATGGGTGATGACGTAACTGTGACGTTAGCTTAGTAAAAGTCTTTTTTTCTTTTTCTATGAGATTGTCATCTCAATTTCTTTTGCATCTATTTTCAATGCAGTTTATTTTTTCCTCCCAGTTACGACCACCGACAAACACGTGTAACAAACTCACTGCCTTACACGTGATAACATGCAGAACTATATTCAGCAACGTTTTTATAATAATATCACTACTTCCAGCTGAGAAAGTGAATAGTTAAAAAGCAAGACATACTAAAAATAATATAAAATTTACAATTTTTCTTTTGCTTGTGTTTCATAAGTGAAAGGAGATAATGAAATGCAACTTACCACTATCATAGGTAATGTTATTCTACAACAGAAAATATGAACCTGAAGAGTTTTCAGTGTTGACATCCATAGAAACTGTAACAGTGTTGCCAGCATAACAATTCCCTAAAAATCTAAGTTAAGGCAGCGACTAGAGGAACGAACTCAACTGCATTTGATTACGTATCATGTTGTCTTGGAATCCTGTGAACTACTTTTTAAAATAATATTTGTATTTAGTTTGTAACAAACAAAAGTTTAAACATATAGTTATTAAAATTAAATAATACTGTTATTTAAAAAGTAGTTCACAGAATACCAAAGCAGCATGAACGTAATCAAATGCAGTTGAGTTCGTCCCTCTAGTCGCTATCTTAAGTAAGATTTTGGGGGAAATGTTATTCTGGCAACACTGTAATTTCTATGGATGGCCACACTGAAAATTCTTTAGGTTCAGATTTGATGTTATAGAATAACATTATCCATGATTGTGGTAAGTTGCAGCTCATTATATCCTTTTAGTTATGAAAAACAAGCAAAAGAAAAATGGTAAATTTTGTATTATTTTTAACATATCAGGCTCTTAAGCACGGTATCGTGAGAATGACTGAAGAGCTACTTTAATCCTGGGATGTCTTTTGAGCTTGTAGAGTGGGCAATCAACAGTATAATAATATATTAATGAAGAACGCGAAGATCTCCTTATATCGGGAAATCTTGCCCCTCCTTCCCCCTTTCGAAAGCAAAACCTGAAATGAACCTACTGATTCAATCAACAAGTATCGAATTTTGACTTAGAAAGCCGAAAGTAGTAGCGTTGGGATCTGATGTGCTGACCATGCAGCATCCAGTTGAATATCAACATCTGGCCCACAGCTTTTGTGACATGCTCAATCAAGAAGTTCTGTTCAAGATAATATTAATTTATTGCAAAGGTGGTTATCTTTCAAGAATGAGGAGGGGTTCAAATGTTGATTTTACAGGCTGTTATAAGAAAACTGAAAACTACTTGCTCAATCCAACCAGAGAACATAAAAGTCCACCAATGTAAAGTAAGCAAGAACTAGGAGATACCTCGATCTAATCTCTATCCTCCTATTTGAGCAAAAGATTCCCGACAAAAGAACAGATTTTAAAACAGGATGTAATGACAAGGAAACCAAACTTACTAGGTGAATGGATCCTACTGGGTTTCGGTACCGGAAACAGGACCCATTTTCCTGAAGAACGAAAGAAAGAAAGAAAATTAAAAAGATTCCGAGCACGAAACCATAAATATTTCCCTATAAACAACTGTTTTGGACTCGGTATCGAAACCAATTTTCCGAAGAAAAGAAAAAAAGAAAAAATGTTCCGGACCCGAAAATGAAATTAATTTTTTGAGAAACTCGGTTCTGTTCTGACCAAAACCAGTGTTGAAGTGGGAGATTTCGAGATATGGCCATATTATAACAAATTACAACTTTCTGCCTTTCTTTCGCCTTCTACCGAAACCACCAAAAAACGCCGAAACACGTCTTAAGGGATTTCGAGATATGTCCATCTTATTTTAGGATCCCATCCTTTTTTCTTCCGCTGTAGGATATATATGCGAGTTCAATATTCAAACTTCAAGTAACTGGTTGCAATAGAAGAATAATAGCTAAGATAGAACCTGTTTCTCAGTCGCTGAATTCATATCAAAAAGCCATTACTCGCTATCCCTTACTGTTTTTGTTCTCTAGCGATAAAGATTGAAATGAAAAATCGTTTATTTCAAACACTTCTAATGATAAACGAAAAAATGGAAACTATTCTATAGACTTAATTGGTGCAAATAAATTCCATAAGACCTCTTTCCATCCTGGCCACCAGTAGCGGGGGAAAGGAGGGCAATTGCCCCTTGGATTTTAGAAGGATGTTCAATTCTTCGAAATACATGTCAAAACAGTAATTTGCTATCACATACTATAGCACTTATAGTATTTATTAACATAAATACTTGTTTTATATTATTTAAAATAAAGTATTATATGAGAGTATGCATCAGTGTGTGTCTTTACAACTGCGCTTGTGTGCCGGTCTTTTGCAACCCCCGTTGAAATCGATCTTTTGCACCCTCCTGGAAAAATGCTAGAAGCGTCCCTGGTTCCCGCATTTACACATAGAACAGTTTGGAAATATATCACCTAAGAACAAAGCGCCAGTTGAGACTAAAATATACAAATTAAATTGTTCTATACATAAACTTGTACCACTTGTTAAATAAAAAGTGCTTATTGTACGTTGATTAGTAATTGTGACCTAACCTTGTATGTAAAATATAGCACATAATGTTATTGTGTGAGATATGAATTGTACCCACTTCCTGAGGTCTCCTTTTCGGGGGATCTTTTCTTCGACGAAAATTACTTCTCTCTGAACACAGAGAACTAGAAAGGTAAATCAAACCGAGTGTCAGTGGGTCACATAAACAATACCTTTGTGATTCATCATTGGGCAAGACCCTCACTCAGCTGAGGAAAAAACTACCTCACTTAAGTCATCAGCACGAAACTTCAAATTGCAACAACGGAGCCGGATTTCCTGTCAACGCCTTTCCTTCTTCAAGAATAGAATTGTTTTATTACAACAAGCAAATAAGTCTTTTATTTTGTTCCACACTCAATGAAACAAAATTAGTTGACAGAGGAAGGGGGAAGAGGAGATATGTATATTAGATACAACAGTGTGCTACGACGCAATATTGGTGTCTACATCACTGCGTAGTGAGATTGTGTATATAGTACACGTAATTTTGCATTATCTACAGAAATTACCCTTTGATAGCATCCTTCAGACCTCATTCAATTATTTTCAAGAAAATTATCTTACAAATTTCTGACATAATTTCCTAGTGTTTTCATAATACGAATTCCATATACAATAGACTTTCGACTATCCGGGCTAGTTAACAAATCTCCGTAATAAAACGAAAAATATATGTTCCACAATTTGCTCGGCTTTTAATGCCTTCACAAAAACGATTCTGCCAAAGGAGAAGAATTCATGTATCACAGACATTTCAAGAAAACTAAAATTCGTCAAGTTTCGACTTTTTAAAATCTTAGTCCTGCCTTTCCACATTTATGTTTATTGCTTTTTTAATACTTAGCATTTTAAAGTGTTTAAAGCATTTTTTTGTACTTTAAAGCATTTTTTAAAATACTTAGACCCACATGTTGCGTTAATGTTTTATCTATTTTAAATTTGTATGTATTTATACTATAATACAGTATATATCATTTTATATATTTCCTGAAATTAACTTACACATTTTTAAAAAAGTATATCAGAAAATCATGTACAATATTTTTATTCTTGGACCTATTTTTTCTGTAATATACTTTTAAAACACACATTAGAGTACATACCAAACATTTATAAAGTGCAGACCTATACTAAGAGGTCAGAGAATATGAATAATAAGAGTTTTGTGTGTATATACAGTATATAAGTAAGCTAATAATGGTATAGGTGTGGCAGGAAGTGAGTAATTATACAACTCCGGCCTCTTAGCCCGTCACATTAGGACGGACAGTAAACAGTCTACTGTATTTCATTTTCTTTGTTTTACAACATATCAGTGGTAGAGCGTTCACCTCTGGTGCATGGAGTCCCGGGTTCAAACCTTGCTCCCGCCAAGTGAACTTTGTGGTGGACAAACACCGCGTCCGTGGGTTTCCTCGGGATTCTCCCGTTTCCTCCCACTTTCTTCACTCCACCATTTCATTCATTAGTCATCATCACCGTCCCCTTTAGCCGGCATAACCGTGGGACGTAAAACTCAAAAAAAAATTACATTTTCATTTTTCAAAAAGCTGAGGTGAGTTTAGCGAAGAGCTTCTAAGATTATGTTGTGTACGAATAAAATCTCTTTACCCGGTGAGAACACTCAATAGTCAGTCGAAAAAGTGTAAAAACCTTTTCAGACCAGCCATCTTGAGTGAAGTTCTCATTCGCACCAGGCAAATGCCGGGATAGTACCTAACATAATGATTCCAGACTGCTTCCTTCTTTTTCTCATTTCTTTCTTCCTCCTCAATTACCCGGGTAAGTGTGTGACGTAATTCCTCATATGTGATGGGCTAACATGTTCATAGATGCCGAAAGCCCTGAAATCTCATTCCTAATCCTTAAAATGTCTTTTAATAGAATTGAACTGTTCTTATCTACATAAAGATAGAACAATTGTCTTCTTCGCTAATCCACAACTACAAGCTTCTTCTTTATATCTTTCTTTCCTTAAAATTTTTCCAAGTCAGTATTATACCCTGTAATAGATACGGATAAAAGTGGAAATAAGGATTTAGGATTTTAAATTTCTGGGCTTTCGGCATCTATGGCCATTTAGCCCGTTACGTATGAGGGATGACGTCCCTCGGCGATAGAGCATTAGCGAGTACGCTCCGCGGGGACACTTAAAGTAGCAGTAAGTTCTGTATGGAATAATTTCGTGAATTTCCTTCCATGATGTATTTTTAATTTCGTTGAGTTCTGGTAGAATCAACAGAACTAGCTAGACTGAAAAGAAGAACAATAAGATGGTACTTCAAGAAGTGAATTATAAAAGACAACTGATCAAAATAACAGAAGTACGAAAAGCAAAACTCATTGGTCACTTACTTAGACGTGATGTCTCTTCCAAAAGATTTTCGAAGGCAAGATATTAGGGAAGAAAATGAGAGGATGACCGAGAATATCGTACCTTAAAAACATGATCAATGAGATGGGATGTACTTCCTACAAGGAGATCAAAAGGACTGATGAGAAAAGGGAGCTACGACTTCAAAGCCTTTTGAAAGAAGAAGAAGACGGTTCAACTTAAGTTCAATATCCCTTTACCTGATGCTATATATAGCTGGACGAGTGTGAAATCCGAACTATATGAGCTCCCTACCGGAATCAAGCCTGGGTCACCCGTGCTGATAGCGTGTACGCTATCCATGTAAAACTACAAATTTTCTTTTATTTCAATATCTCGCATCATTTTTTTTAAAATCCCAAACTAATATAAAATGCGGGACAAAAACAAACGACCAAAGTCACACTTAAAACCAAGGTCGATTTCGTCATTCATATATTGAATATTCTAAAAATGGCGCCTACAGACTACAAAGTACTATTCTACAAGTCAAAATAAAGTGAAAATATATATAATTGTATACACTTCGGACCCTCTGAAGACGCGAATTGCAGCATGTGGCAACGTTGCAGATAAAGAACCAATTAGCAGATCTACCAATCTATCAAATAGTTACATCGATTCTTGCCAGATGGCAGTTAAAGTGGATACACGCTGACACTAGCACCACCTATTGGCGTAACAATCGTGGTTTGATGGATTCGTAGAGCAATACTAATGGTTCCAAGTTAATATGCGACGTTGCCACATAATGAAACTTTTGATTCCATACAGCGGCTGAAGAGGCTCCAGAAGGATATACCATTATTTAGCATTATCGCTTTATTTTAACTTAAAAAAGCACCCTGTTGTCCGTGAGCGACATTTTAAAAAATCCAACACCCACCCACCGACCCACCCATATATATATATATATATATATATATATATATATATATATATATATATATATATATATATATATATATATATATATATATATATATATATATATATATATATATACTGTATCATCGGCCAAAAATAACTCCTCATCCTTTTGGTTGTATTTCATTCATCTGTGTTCGTACTTACCATCTGCTTCGCATTACATAGTGCATATTCAGCCTTTTTTTTCTTTCTTGTTTTATACCACAGACTTACCTGAAAAATAAAACAATATTATTAATACTTTCCAGTCATCAATTCGAAAATGTAATTTACATGTAAAATTACACTACCTTTTCCTTATTTATTAATATAATTATTAAAAATAACACACGTATCAGTAATAAAAACAACACTTTGTGTATATATAAAAATAGACTGCAATTACACTATCAAAAACTGCCGTTAGGTGGTGTATGCTTGTTTTAGTAAGTGTTTTAAACAGGAATACGTATTACGTTATTATCGCTCCTTGTTTCCGCACAAGTTACAACGAAAAACAACCTATGAAGTCGAACAGAATGAAACAAAAAAGCGATAAGGCATATCCGTCAACCAGGAAGCGATTACAAGTCACTATTTATACACACACATGTTTAAAAACGCTGTGTTGTGATTCTTCATAAGCATTCTTATTGCTTCGTCCTTTTATATAAGCGAAATATCCTTCTCTAAGTGGGTTTTCGACATTTTATTCATTTAAAGTTTTTTCTCGGTTTTAAAATCTACATTCATTGTGCCATGTAGGCATCAAAGTTTGTAAATGATCGTAGAGCAGGGGTGGATCCAGGGGGGGGCGATCGCCCCTCCCAACCCATCCCAAAGTTTGGAGCCCTTAAAAGTAGCAGTATGACAACCCACCGCCCCCCAGAAGTCGGTCCTGCATCCGCCCCTGTCGTAGAGATGAGTTATTTTCAACCTTTCCGTTATTTTCGTTCGCAGTCAAGTTATCCTCTGTAGTGAATCCTCGCGCGGTATACTAACGCAGTGGTTCCCAACCGATGTGTCACGAAATTTTAGACTTAAAAAATGCAAAGCATTTAATAAATTAGTTAAATCAATTTTGAGATAGACTGACTGTATCAGCCAACACCTTACTATTACATAAAGGTCACCACTTTATAGAAACTTATAGGCTTACAACATTACTTTATAGAAACTTATACGCTTATACTATAGTAATTTCCTTCATAGTAACTCATAGGTTTACACTATTGTAATTTACTTTATAAAAAGTTATAGGCTTACAGTATTATAATTTCCTTTATAAAAACTTCTAGGCCAGCGTTTCCCAACCTTTTTCAACTTGCGGCACACTTCAGGGTAACTTGAATTCTCGCGGCACACATATTATTATTATTATTATTATTATTATTATTATTATTATTATTATTATTATTATTATTATTATTATTATTTGAAAATATAAATTATTTGAAAATATAAAATACTGTAGTATTTTTTTTCTGATTACTGACATCCTTTTCACAGAGAAGAAAGCTAGACCACTGTTTTTCCCCGTGGTAAATCATTATGCTTATTTTTCATTTTAATTTAAAAATAGAAAACAATTACAATCAGATATAGGGCTCAAGTTGTTAAAAATACACTTTTTTTTTCGAAAACTGTATCCAACCTTTCATTAAGAAGGAGGATCACTAAATAACGAACGAACAAACGAATCTCTTTTACTTTTAAAACACAAATATAGGTAATTCGTATGCATGTTTACTTTGCCGGAAGGATTGAATAATATTTTAAAATTTCAAGTTACGAAATAGTCTGCAACAATAAAGAAGCAATAATGGTCATAACAATGATAACAAATACTTTTTTTTCAAAATTAGAAATGTACAGAAAAATGTTCTACAGAAAAGTAACACAGTATGAAACTTTAAATTTTAGATTCATAGTAGTAATTTGAAATACAAATATACCTTTTTCTGTATGTCTTGCAATTTGATTGCTATAGAATTAATAATTTTGTTCCGATTTCCTCGCGGCACACCAGCGACCCATTCGCGGCACACCACTGTGCCGCGGCACACCGGTTGGGAAACGCTGTTCTAGGCTTATACCATTGTAATTTACTTTATACTTAGGTAGTAACATACATGTTTACATTTTTGTAATTTACTTTAGAGAAAGTTATAGGCTTACATTATTGTAATTTCCTTTATAGAAACTTCTAGGCTTACACTATTGTAATTTCCTTTATAGAAACTTCTAGACTTACACTATTGTAATTTACTTTATAGAAACTTATAGGCTTACACTATTGTAATTTACTTTATAGAAACTTCTAGGCTTACACTATTGTAATTTCCTTTATAGAAACTTCTAGGCTTACACTATTGAAATTTACTTTATAGAAACTTATACGCTTATATCATAGTAATGTACTTTATACCTAGGTAGTAAGATACAGGTTTATATTATTGTAATTTACTTTATAAAAAGTTATAGGCTTACACTATTGTAATTTCCTTTATAGAAACTTCTAGGCTTATACTATTTTAATTTACAATATTATTAATTACGGATAAAACAAGTTTGTAGTGAGGTTGTGGGCACTGAGTAAAATGTGACGTCAGTCACAAAACGTTGGAAACCACTGTACTAACGTAAAAGTCATAGAATTGAACTTCTGAGTATTTTTAAAACACACTTTTAACTTAACGTCTTATGGTTATGCCCTTTAGGATAAAGAAGATGGATTATTAAGAGTCTTCATCCTGGCGAAATTAAAATACCGCTAATTTTACAGTAATTATGTGATATCTTCAAATAGATGAAAGATAATCGAAATGTGGAACAAGAGTGCCCTAGACGATATTATTTTACATGAGATACCGTTATCACGACTCACTTATCTGCTTTCGATTTCGAGCCAGTTTGAAAATAATTTATTTTCGCGTTTCTAAACAGCCGAAAACGGAAAGCCACTAGGTGACTTGTGATAACGGTACCTCACGCAAAATAATATTGTCTAGGGCGCTCTTGTTCCATATTTCAATTATCTTTTATCTATTTGAAGATATCACATAATTACTGTAAAATTAGCGGTATTTTAATTTCGCTGGGATGAAGACTCTTAAAGTGAATATTTATGAAAGAACTAGTGCGGTGAGAGTATGGGAGGAAACTGGAGAGCCTCGAGAAAACCACTGGATACAATAAAATCCACTACAAACTCACATCAATGAATCGAATTAAGAAACCCTTGAACAGAAATGACAGCTTTGCCACTTAGCTACGAGTATCGTCCCACTCTGTATTAATAAAAGAAAACAGACAATTATCAAGTTTCTTATTGTTTTTTAATTCTATTTTTATAGGTAATTAGATCTGTAAACTAATGGTTTCTGTTACTTACTTGTATTTTAGGAAGTAACTTAAATACAATATGTGCCCAACGACGATTTCACACGATGACCCAGGAAGAAATGCCTCCCCCTTGGTCATATCTCCCCTTGTCCTCAATATAAATTCCCAGTAGTTTCGTAGTGAAACTTGCCACACACACCCCAATGTATTGAAATTCCACTGGGGGAAAAAAATCTTACGAAATCATCCCTCCAAGGGTTCCTGAATCCATTGCATGTAAGCTTGTGGTGGACAACATTGTGTTTCCGGGATCTTCCACTTCCTCCCACATTTAAATTCTACCGATTCTTTCATAATCGTTCCTTTCCCTTAGCCGAAAGAATATAACTTCGGGACGTTAAAAGATTTAACTATTTGTATATATAATAAAACAGAATGTAGCAAGTAGCAGTGTCAGCAGCGCACAAAACCTAAAAGATTTTGGTTTGTCACAACGTACACGTCAAAATTTAAGAGTGAATTTTCGCATTTCCTCTCGACCTTCATTTGCCTCAAAAACCAGGGATGAAAAAATACGTTTAAAAAAAACAAAAAAGAATGGTTTTATTAAAACATGTTTTTTTTAAATATTTAAAACGTTTTAACGTTTAAAACAAAGTACTTTGTTTTTTTTAAAAAAAACGTTTAAAATGTCTATTTTGTTTAAAACAATAATCTAAATAGGCATATATATTACATTTTTACACTCTTAGGTATTGCTTGCCATCTATATGCAACCGCCAGATCAAATTTCGGGAACTTCCCTAATCTCGATCCGTCCAGATATTCAATTCCGGAAATTAAATAAAATGAAATGAAATTAAATAAAATCGCGCAACAGAACTGTTCATTATTACGGAAATGACAGTGATCAAAAAATATCCAAGCTTTGAATTTGTGAATTTGGATCTTAGAATAGTGTATAGGGTGTTTACCCTCCGTTATTCTTGGAAATTAAGAAATGTTCAAATACTTCACTTGAATTTCTGTTGGTTTAGTTATACGCACACTGATGTGCAGAATTTCGTTCAGTAATTGGTGTTATAATAAGAATATAACTCTGCTTGTAATTTACTCCATGCACAAATCCAGCGGAGGATGGGTTGTTTGTTAGAAAATTAAATTAGCTTCTTCAATCTGATATTTTAGTTGTTTTAAACATGTCCAACCAGAATCGAAAAAAACAAAACACGTTTAAAACAATTTGTTTAAAACAAACTGAATAAAACAACAGCCCTCGTTTTAAACATGTTTTAAACACTTGTTTTAAACATATCAACCCTGTCAAAAACCTTAGTGCAAGTGGTATGAATATTTGAAATAAATAAATATATTATATATATATATATATATATATATATATATATATATATATATATATATATATATAATATATATATATATATATCTATATATATAAAAGAGAACGCACAAAATCCTTTGTCCGCTCATCACGCTAATACGGCTGAACCGATTTCTTTCATTTTTGGGGGGTTGTTAGGATTTGGACCCTAGATGGTTTTTATCATATCACTTTAATTTTCAATTACCAGTGTCTTGAGATAATTGACCAATCAGGTGTAAATACGTAGAAAAAATTCTTTGTCCGCTCATCACGCTAATACGGCTGAACCGATTTCTTTCATTTTTGGGGGGTTGTTAGGATGTGGACCCTAGATGGTTTTTATCATATCACTTTAATTTTCAATTACCAGTGTCTTGAGATAATTGACCATTCAGGTGTCCATACGTAGAAATCCTTTGTTATTAGTTCATCATAGGTATAAAAATAAACGTATTTATATGCAACCCGCATGACCCTGTGACTCGGCGGGTTAACATAACTAACAGGCGCTATAAATCACTTGAAAGCGAAAAAGTAAAAATTATCTAAGTAACAAAGTTTATTGCGTTCCGGGGTGACCGCAGCGAAGCGGGGTGAACGCTGCTAGTATATATATATCTTTAGATTTGTCGAGAACAAAAGTAACTTAGTTTCATTTTAACACTGTGTCCATGGACAATATTAGAATTTTATATTACACTAATCCGCTAATCTCAACAGTATTGTGAGCAACCTATCAAGCATATACACGGGCAATACATGGGGAACTGATCTTAATTGTCCATATCTTAGGATCAATTGGATGGATCATGTCCATCAACGAGCACGATTTCTACCTATTTCCCTTCTACATCCTGGTCAAAATTGATGGTGATCCATTAAGTAATTGTTGAGAATTTGTGTCACCTATACGGACACGGACATACGGATCCTTTCCGGATCTTGGGTTTTTGGGGTATTTTTTGGACTTTCAGTCAAGCAGCTACTGCATCGTCACTATTTATCCTAGGATCATGGTTCATACCTCATTCTCTTCAGAATGAAGCTGGCTTTCAAATGGTACCACTTGCATGCCCATACCATATACCATACCATAGGAGAGGGAAAAGTGATGTCAAAGGGAAAATTTCCGGGGATTTTTTTTCACAGTTTGGGCCCCTCTAGAATGGTCCTGTGTGAACGTAGAGATCTAAAAAAAATTTGATAAATAGTACTTGGTTTACTGAATGCGTGTGCCAAATTTCAAGTTTCTATCTTGAATACTAAGGGCGGGAGAAATTTTATCAAGAATCCCCACAATGCCCCAAATTACCGCAAAAGACCATGATCTCTGGTAAAAACTTTCCTGAGACATCTCTATTTACCCTAGGACTATATTCCGCCAATCATTCTCTTCAGAATAGAACTGCCTTTCAGGCGGTACCATTCACATGTCTCCATCGTGTATCTAAGGCGGGAAAATCCCGAAGAAAGGGATTTTTTGGTCAAAATATCCCTTTTTCAACTTTTTGCCTCTCAGCCCCCCCCCTGTTTTAACACAGAAATCTGAAAAAAAAATCTGGTAAATACTACTCGGTGGACTGAATGTTTGTGCAAAATTTCAATCTTCTACGTGCAAAAATAAGCCCGCCAAAAAATAATGAACATAGGCTTAATAAAAGAAAATATATATTTTAAAATTATGACGTCATCACCTCTTATGTCTCGACGTAGGAAGGTGTGAAACCATACGGAAGGTCTTCTACAATACCTCCGGACTTGAAAAAACACGAAAAAGCTTAAATAGGAGAGTTATAACGCAATGTACCATGAAACACCCGTATTACAAATTGTACCAGAGGTTTTGGTGAACCTAATTCTAAATAATAATAATAATAATAATAATAATAATAATAATAATAATAATAATAATAATAAAGAGAGTTTGGTTAGTATGGCGTGATATTTTTTCAATTAATATCGAAACCGGAAGTGGTAGTAGATGTCTACTACTTCCGGTTGTAGTAAAGAGATTACAGAGGAGATGGAATATATTTTTGGGACACTTAACTGATTCTAGAAAACAGCTTCTCGTTATCTAATACCGTTTTTCCTGTACAGCAATCAATGTTAAAACCGGAAGTAGTATACTTCTGCCACTTCCGGTTTGTAAAGAGGGTTAAGAGAGAAGATATTCTTAGAACGCTAAATCGAGTATCTAAAAAGCGTCTCGTTATTTCTTATCGATTGTCGTTATTTCTTATCGACTGATCAACTGATAGTCCAATATTGAAACAAGGTGTCCCTGCGCACTGACCACGTGCTCGCCGGTAGACTGGACGTTAGTTGAACCGGTCGCCAGCGGATGGCGCTGGAGCAGGCTTAGGCCCACAAAATGAGCTATTACGCCAAGTGGTTGGCTTTAGTTCGATATTGAAACCGGAAGTTGGAGTGGAATTCTATCATTTCCTGTTTTAGGAGACAGTTAAAACTTGAAGTGAAAGGTATTCTTGAATATTTAAATGGTCGTGGGGAACTGCTTCTCTCTATTACCGTCTTTGCTCTACAGTCATCACTGTGATTAACGTTAAAACCGGAAGTAGTTGACTTCTATTTCCGGTTTGTACCCCAATTAACGAATCTTATTAATAACTTTGACTTTCTAGTTTGTATTTTTTATTATACTAACCCACTAATCTCAGCGGAACTGTGGGTGGTCTATTAAGCAAGGATATTTCTCTCTCTCTCTCTCTCTCTCTCTCTCTCTCTCTCTATATATATATATATATATATATATATATATATATATATATATATATATATATATATATATATATATATATATATATACTGAAACTCTTCAAAATGGCATGTGACAATATTAATTATCCCTGAAAACACTAAAACGTAAAACGGGGGGAGGGAGTATTTTAAAGAGGGTCGCAAGTGATAAGCAAGTCAAAAATTTGTTCTTCTCTCTTCCTGGTTTCTGTTTTCTTCCCTACTTGAGAAATGTTATATTGTTTTGCTTGGTGTATCCTTTTCCTTCAACCTTCAGAAAATCAACTTAAACTATTGCTTTTGCAAAGCTCTGCTTTTTTAAAGCCCGAAACCGAAACATGATGGTAGAAAGTGTCAGAATGCGTTGCTATTTTCACTGCTAGCTTCTCATTTCACATAGTGTATATTTATAACGAAGGGTGGTGGTGGTGCGCGTGCACCCTTGCACCCCCTAAATCCGGCCATATTATATATATATATATATATATATATATATATATATATATATATATATATATATATATATATATATATATATATATATATATATATATATATATATATATATATATATATTGAAGGCAAGCAGAATATCACTGTGAAAATTCCTGGCTGTTTAAGGTGTAACGCACATGACACAGCCGAACGGTTACAGTGCGATTCAACGGACAAAGGTTTTTTATTAAAAAAAAAAAAAAAAAGTGACGATGAAATTACATAACACGTTCGAACCTCAGCAGGTGGATGTAGAAGATGACGTCGTAGCTTCCAATTGGCCCCGAATAGTGACCTACTGTAATTGAGACATTCGTTCATTTCGGCACTGCCCTGAAGTGGATGGAACAGCAGCCTGAATGCAACCACGTACAACTTCTTTCCGTCAAGCGCTTGTGGAATTTGGCAGCAGGTAAACGGAGTGTTTACGGAAAGATGATTAACGTACTTGGACATGTTCTACTAAAGTAGTCCAAACACGCAGGCACATGCATGAAGAAACCTTCCAACATGCATGAAAAATGATAAAACCACAGTAAGTTGATCGTGTATGGCCGCGTTCATGAATGTTGAAAGTTTTCAAAATCTTCTGTAAACATGCATGATGGTTTTGCAGTTGTTCAGGCATGTTTACCGTGTTTGTGCTTGTTCATATAAGTTGGTTGTTTTCTAATTAGGTCCGCCAATCACGACAGCGAAATCAATCACGTGACTCTTTCCTCCGTAATGCCAAGATCGTAAGTTGGAATGCATGTTGGTACGTGTGTGGGCAAAAATTCTTCCCACACAAACATGCATGATGAAACAAATCTTTCACGCATGTTGGTCATGCAAGTGTGTGCATCTATGGTCTCCACAACAGTTCTAAAGGTATGTAAGTACATTACTAGGATCCGATCCAGGATTTTCTGACGAGTTTACCAATAATTATCACTACATCTGAATTAAATTTGAATGCTTTTAATGCCTGTAGGCATCTGTAATGTGAATGAGAAATACTGTTTTGCTTGGTGAATTCCTTTCCTTCAACCTTCAGAAAATGGACTTAAACTAGTCCTTTTGCAAAACTCCGCTTTCTTTTAAGTTCCAAACGGAAACATGGTCGCAGAAACTTTCGGAAACTGTTGTTATTTTCACTGACAGCTTCTCATTATATATATATATATATATATATATATATATATATATATATATATATATATATATATATATATATATATATATATATATATATATATATTACAAGAAAAGGATGTGTCCTGTACACTACTGTACTTGTTTTTCAAAACTGTTTGTGGGAAAAGTGATTTTCGAGAATTTTTTATCCAATAATATAATCTCTTGTTGATGATTCCTTCAATTGTACAGCGTGGTCTGGAAGTGGACGTATCCCTAATTGGTGTTTTCTGACGATTTTAGGTTTACTTCTTCGAAGACAATGTTAATGGACATTCTTACCTGGAGATGCTTAATGAGTAGTTGGTGCCTCAACTGGAAGAAAATTGTATTAAAGACACTGTTGTGATACTGCAGGATGGAGCACCAGCGCACTTCGCGATTCACGTGCGCAATTGCCTGAATCAGACGTTTCCTGTCCGCTGGATTGGAAGAGGTTATGCATCTTCATCAGCTCCCTTTGCCTGGCCTCCAAAAAGTCCCGATCTAACAACACCAGACAATGCTCTCTGGAGCTTCATAAAGGAACAAGTAAGAAACACTCGATATCGCACAACGCAGGAATTACGAGCAGCTGTAGAACACGCCTTCACCCTCGTGACTCCAGAGTGTCTCCGCAAAACATCTGCGAGAACTTGGCGCAGAATTCAGTTGTGTTACGACATGGATGGTGATCATACCGATGTTTATGACTCTTAAGACTTCAAGGTAACTGTGTACAGACATTCTACCATAACTAACATTAGATATACTGTTGAAACTAAAGATGAAGGTACGCCCACTTCCGGACCACCCTGTACAAATTTCTACATATCCGGGTTGTATCTAACAGCCATTAGTCTACATAACTGGAATTTCACTGTATTTACAATCTTTCATCTTGGGTCAGTAATACCTATTTGTTCATCTCCTTTTGACTACTAGCAGCTAAAGACAGAATTGGAATAGAGTCCTTAAAAGGTTTCTATCTTTCCAACTTACATTCTTCTTATCGTATTACAATGTCCTGTAATATCATTCTCTTTGTTTTAAAGCTACATTTCTGCAATCTTTATACTGGATTTAATTACTCCATACACGTGTTGCTACAAAGAGTTGAATGTGTAATTATACACCAGAGCCAAGGTCATAAGATGCTGAGACTTCTGTTTAGGTTACAACAAGTTTTACTGATTAGAAAAAAAAAGTATAATGAGAAATTTGATATTTCTAGTCTCAATGTGAAGTTTGTAATCAATTTGCTGAGACGAAAATACTAACGGAGATTTTAATAACTTAAAAATGTAAAACATTCAAGTGGTACATTGAAGCGATGAAGTTTTCACACCAATAATTCTTAAACTGTGTTCCAAGCAGTGATGCTAGGTCCTCAAGTTAAAATTTCCCTCAGAAATGCTTAGAAATTCCCTTTTTAAGATAAAATTTCCCTATTTTTGTTCACTATTAACATATATAAAGAGAGCATTACTGCGTGTCTCTGGATTATTATGCTATGCTCATATTTTCACAACATACATTTGTGCTTTTGATTATTTCAGTGTTATCTTGTATAATGACATTCTCAAACCAGACGGCGGAAGGCTTGTGGAAGAAAATGTTTGTCACTTTGTGTTTGGGATTCTGGAAAGAATGCCCCCATCTTTCATCATCCTGCCCCAGTGCTTACGTTAGTAACATAACATTTGTTGAAAAGCGAAATTTCTCAACATTTTATCTCATATTCGTAAAATCTCCCTTTTTCCCCTTCCTAAAATAATCTTTGCTAAATCTCCCTACGCCACGGGAAATTTCCCTCAAACTAGCATCACTGGCTTCCAAGCAGTGGCATACGCGAAAAAGGGGTTTTCAATGTTCATCCTCCCCTTGAGCAAGTTACTATGGAAAAATAAACATTTACTATGCTAAGATGTAATATGTACATTTTTTTTTAAATCATGCTTGTTCTGGAAGGATATGAATGCTTGAATGTCCCCCCTCCTGATGGAACTCAGCGTACGCTATGGATTTCACGGCCTCTACAAGAAGCCACATTTACTAGAATACATTTTACAATGTTTTAGTTAGGTTATTATTATTTATTATGTGGAAGAAAAATATATTTTGTTGGTCTTTACATAAAGAATTGGGAAAAAGGTTTATAAAATGCTTCGTGTGGAATATTGTACTGTATGGGGCAGAAACAGACATTACGAAAAACCTATTTAAAAAGACTGAAAACTTTCGCAATGTAAGTGTGGAGAATAATGAAGAGAGAATTATAGCAGGACCAACAACAGATGGTCTCTGACGTTTCTTAGTGTAAGCGCTGGGACAATACAGCCCACTGGCGTCTCTGGCATGTAAAATTTGGGGGGGACATCGAAGAAAGTGATTAAAATGGTGCTACCTAGCCCAACCTATTTATTATCTTCGTTCAAAATATTGGGGGGGACGCGACCCCCTCGTCCCCCCCGCCAGAGACGCCTATGATACAGCCCCTATTTTGGTACTAGTGTCACCAACGACGGTTACTCTGTCTTACACCATTAATTAAATTGCCATTATAGTTGCATCAAAAAAAAAAAAAAAAAAAAAAAAAAACCTTGACACGTGAGTAGTGGCAACGTCACTGCGAGCTGTCAGAGACCTTCTCTTGGTGGCTCTCCAATAGCTGGGTCGAGCGGAATGCGAATGAGAGGTTGTTAGAAACGATGAGAGGAAATAGGAAGAAAAACTGGCTAAGAAGGAACCGTATCAAGAGAGACGTACTGGTAGTGCTCTCAACAGGTCGGGTCGGGTCGGGTTGAAGACCGACCCGACCCAAGTGACACGACCCGTGATCCGATCCGATTGATCTGACCCGACAACCCGAACCGAGCTGACCCGACTGACCCGATCCGTAACCCGACTCGAGCTGACCCGACCCGTTTGAGAGCACTACGTACTGGAGTGTATGATAGCAAAAAAGGAGAGGACGAAGGAAAATACAGCTGATGGACGATATCAAAACAGAAAGATAGTACATGAAGACCAAGAGGTTCTCTGAAGATCGTGGAGTATAGAAATTTATCAGTTGCGGCAAGTGATCTGCCAGTAATGTCAGAATACCTATAATGATGGCTTGGCTATTATTATTAGGTTAGTTCTCTATTAGTTTGATTATGAGAGTCAAATCTATCTGTGCATTTTATAAAAGCACCAGCTCAAATCCCAGTTCTTCGCACGAAAAAAAAGTTATGGAAAATATTTGACCCCCCCCCCCCTTCTTATGCATTTCAATGAAATTGTAATGATAAAAACCATATAAAATACCCCATTTTAGGGATAAATTTTGTACCCTTCTATTTCCTTATGCTACACTCTTTTAATGAAAGTGGCATGACACAATTCCACCTTGAGGTAGGTACTAAAAGAAAATTAATTCAAACGGTTCAGCCTCTTTCATCGTGATGCGGTTAGAAACAGCGGAAACTACCGATTTGAGTGGGACGAAAGTGATTTCAGAAATTGGTCCCTTCCGCTCCTTAAAAGCGGAATTTTCGAAAATCCTTTCCACTTATCGTTCAATTCGACTGAATTTTGGGTTAAGTGTCATCGGGTATGCCATAAACAAACTCAGCGACACCGAAAACTATGGATTCGACAGTTATTTCGGTTGTTTGGGATATTTTATTTTTAACTTTCATGCTCATGGGAAACCCTGACTTGTACTTAAACGACACCAGGACGGATGTGTCACTATTCATCTCAGCGACCTCGAAAACAATGTATTCGACACTAATGTCAGTGTTTTTCGATTACTTTTACATGTCACTCCTTTTTCACTTTCACTCCAAGGGATGTCACACCCTTCATGTTGATGAGGGCTGAATTTGAACTTAATCGGCATCGTGAGTGTCACTATTCATCTTTGTATACCTCGAAAACTATGAAGTCGAATCTAATATCGGTCGTTTTCGATCATTAAGTCATGTAAGTGATATATGGGATGTAGAGAGGATAAGTGGCCAAGAACGTTTAAACGTAATGATCAATTCAGCAAGAATGTTTAAACAGTTCGGCATTTTTTCCCACTGGATCTGAAATTAGCAAGAGTTAGAATTTAAACTACATTCTGAAACTCTTTGCAGAGAAATAATAATAATAATAATAATAATAATAATAATAATAATAATAACTTCAATAAAAGGGAATAATAATGACTTAATTATAGTTTATGAATGTCAAGGGATTTTAAGTTAAAAATTAGGTTTCTTACAGTGCCCATATTCTTTTGTTAAGCTGAATGAATGAGTTACGTCGATTGGTATTAGTTATGGGCACAAAAGCCGATTTTTGTTTTTTTGTTTTTAGGAAAACGTAAATAGGTTTTTGAAAACAAAAAATCGGTTTTCTATCAAATTGGCTTCAAGGAAAAACTGAACCGGTTTTGGAGAAAATAGAAATTTCGTTTTTTCTACAAACTATGTCCATCCTTAGTTGGTATATATCTTATTAGATTTGTCTTTTCTTTTTTCGTTCGTTAAACGCGATTAATAGGCTATTATTGAATTATATTTTCCTGTAATCTGTGTACAGTTAGCGACAAAAATTCTTTCCGTTTGATGAAATTAGTTTCGTAAACAGTTCCAAAATAGAAGGATAATTTGAGTACGGTTTTCAGTAAATTACAAAGAATGTAATTTTCTGTTCGTTCCCATCTTGAATCTCAGTGAAACTGTGTACATTCCATCATTATTTCCAAAATAAATTTTACCACACAGAAAGAAGTTTTGTCGCTGACTGTACAAGTACCTTTTAACACAATTTTTCCTCTTATTGCTTTTATTCAATAAGTTTGCAAACCATTAGTAAGTCAAAGTTTGGAGATCGCACGGCCTTCCTTTAGGAAAAGTTTCATAAAGAAAAATATTTAATACATCGCAGGCTTTAAAACAATTAAAATCTGGCAAGTAAAATTGGTAAACGAAATTGCTAATAACGTATTCCAGTAAAAGGACATTCCCCGACGTTCTTTCACTCATTAGAAAAACGGAAAACGATAGTTTGGCGCCACGGACATCGCAAAATGAGAATTAGGTTGACCTTGCGTCGGTGCAACTAGATACAAACATGTAACTTCGGAGACAAACATACAGCATAATTGTTTTGGCTGTTCGTTTTATCTGTGGACAGTTTTTAAAATCTTTCATGTCTAGCATAACATTTGTCTCGACCATCGCAACCCTGCGCGCGCGCAGCTAAAAACATTTTTCTCTGTTTATGTAAAATACACACGTCAAGGACTGTTTTGCGCTATATGACAAGGGGAGCCAACATCAGTAAGCAGATTTTTGCACTGAAAAAAAAAGAAAAAACAGTGCTACCAACTCCTGCTGGTGGCAAACTCAATACGCTTCTTGTGCATGTTTCTCTACGATGTGACAGAAAGGCCAGAGCTCATTTGCATATATATGGCCGGGTGGAGGTGCAGGCAGCTGACGCAATTAGTACGTGAACCATAACGAGGCTGAGTTCGCCCTCTTCAGCTCCAACAAGTAGATTTACACAGCTTCGCGACTGGAACGACATCTATACGACAAGACAGGTAACTCGTCATCACTTGTAAGCATCAGTGTTCAACCAACAAGCCACCACCTCGCGGATGAAAAGAGAAAAAGATCCACCAGCACGCAATGAGGAGGATTCTGCATAGGCGTCGAAAGACCAAACTTACGCAATACCGTACTATCTCACGGGGACTAGTTTTCAATTTTAAAATTCATCCTGAAAAGTTTTATACTTCATGGGATCCATCAGTTAAATTAGTATCGCTTGCTTTTATAAGAAAAAGCCTCCAAATTGTCAAAATCTTGAATTCAAGTTTTCTATCTCTTCGTCGTTCAAAAGTCAAAACTACTAAAATACATGTTCATTTTTCAGGCATCTTACACCCCATAAAATATTGTTTCGTATGCACCCTTTGAGCTCCTAGCTATGTATTAACTTACAGAAACGGTGATCTGAATAACAAAATAAGTGATTGAAAATGAAGGGGTGCGTTATGCATTAGCCCAGTGGTTTTCAACGTTGGCGTTAACGCTCCCCAGGGGGTGCTCTCGTTCCCAAAAGGGGCGCTGGAGAAAGAAGTCGATTTCGAGGTTTAGGAGAAGTAAGGGCACAAGAGATGCAATAAACTATTTAGGAGGTGTTAGAATTTCCACAATCTGTTAAAAAAATCTTATTATCGGACGAAAGCCATTATGCATTTTACAAAAATTATAAAAAGTTTAGACATTTCTACAAGTAATAATGTTTATTTTTCAAAGCTAATTTTCAGAATTGAAGTCTTTCTCTAGTTTTTACAGTTAAACTGCTTCGCCCAACTCTTACTTACGTGCAGCAGAATGCAAGGGTGGATTAGCTTAAGATGACGGGGGGCTCCGGACAATTACATTTTCCCATGGGGACGATAGGATAAAAAGAAGTCAAATCTATGAAACTTCGTAGCGAACAATGGGGTATTACGATGGAAACAAAAAATAAGAATGTAAAGGTACTCAGTGAGAGAAGTGAAGTCTTACTGTTAGAAAAATGAAAGAGTATGTAGACCTGTATGAGAATAGTAATAGATTGTTTGGCCTAAGTTGAAGTAGAAAATGAAGTATGCAACGATGATAAAGGGTTTAGTATTATTTGCGATGAGTTTGATAAAAGCTATATCCGAAATGTAATGAAATCTTTAAGTTTTATGTCCCACACTTATGCCGGCTAGGCTAAAGGAGATCATGATGATGATGGAGAAATGAATGAAATGGTGGAATGAAGAAAATGGCATGAAATGGAAGAACCCCGAAAAACCCACACACACGGTCCACCACAAAGTTCACTTGACGCGAGCTGGGATCGAACCAAGGACTCCATGCACAAGAGATGAACGCTCTACCACTGAGCCACCGCGACCCTTAGCTATATCCGAAATTAGGTATGGGAAGGCAACCGGGATAGATAATATACATACCAATTGAATTCATTAAGAATAGGGCAGACAAGAGCAAGAAAGAATTGTTCCGATTCTGCAATGATACGAAAAAGGATTTACTCAAGACCATCATGATACCATTGGCTGAGAATTCAAATCCAGAGAGATGTGAGGACCACAGAGCTATTAGTCTCATATCGCATGCATCAAAAATTATGCTTCGAATAGTGAACAACAGAAGGTTGTAACAAATGAAGAAATTTATGAGGAAAACCTTGGGTTTAGGAGAAGTAAATACACAAGAGCTTGATAAGGGTAATCGGTGAGAGATGTATAGAAAAAGGAAAAGATTTATGTTGTATGTATTGATCTAGAACAAGCTTTTGATCGGGTGAACAGGGAATTGTTGAACGTTCTAAAGAACACTGGATTGGAATGGAAAGATGAAAGACTCACAAGAAATGTGTATATGAACCGACAAGTAAGTGTTAGAATAGGGGAAGAAATGACAAGAGGAGGGTGTTATTGGAAGGAAAGTTCGACAGGGATGTTGTCTTTCGCAGACGTTACTAATACCTATCTAGAAGAGATAGTGAAGGTCAGCTTACATGATGAAAGAAGTATTTTGACATTAAGTGTATGGATTTGCAGATGCTTGTTGCAGAATCTGAAAAGAAAATTAATAGTGTCAGAAAATTTGAGCAAAAGCTGTAAAGAATATGGGGTGAAAATAAACGTTCGAAAGACAAAAGCCATGTCGATTGTAACGAAGCGGTCAGTGTCAAATTTAGAAGCAGGAAAGAGGAAGACAATGTTTCTAGTTTTCTCGTTACCAGAGTAACGGAGGTACGAGACGCGAACGTGAAATAAAGCAAGAATAGTAATGGCGAAAGGAGTATTTATTTGATAAAGAAAAGTCTATTTTTAAGGTGCTTAAAGAACGAGTTGAGGAAAATACTCAGATAATGTTTCTTGCGGAATGTTCTACTGTACGGGGCGGGAAAATGGACATTACGCAAAAGTGATAAAAAAAAAAGACCGTTGGCTCTCGAAATGTGGATGTGGAGAAGAACTGAGAGACGGAAAACGAATGAGAAAATGTTGGAGTCGGAAAGAAAAGAAGTAATTTTTGATATAATTGCAAAGAGAAAGAGAAATTGATTCAGACATTGACTGAGAAAAAACTGTATCAGGGGGACGTGCTACAGACAGCAAAGAGAAGAATGGAGCAAAGGATGATGATTCAAAGCAGGAATTTCGTACGTGAAGACAAAAAAGTTTAGCTGAAGATTGTGGTGTATGGAAACTTCTCAGCTGCGGAGAATGACCTGTCAATAATGGCAAAATACTTATGATAATGTTGTTGACTGCTGAGTGCTTAATTTCAATTTTCAGAAACATGTTTCCAGTAATGAAACTTTAACAATGAAAGAAATCATATTATATAAATGCATGAATCATTGTCTGATTATTGATTCAACTAGGTTTTGGGCGAAATTCCAACACCCATCTCCTGAATTCGATTGAATTGTACAATATTCACGCTCCTTACAAAATACATTGAAAAGATAGGAAATATGTGTTGGCATTTATTGCAAGATCTCATCTTACATAGCACTGCTATTGGCAAAGGACGCTAATACCAAGCCAATCAATTAACTTGGTTGATGGACTACATATAAAGACGGAAAGGTTTGAAAAGCTAGATTATGTAGCCATTATTCTAACTAAAAGCCGTTTGGCGAGACAACCCTCCGTCCGAGCTAAGGAGTTTAATAACTCCAACTCCACGAAGTTAAGAAGTAACAGAAATAGATGCACTCGTATAAATTAAGAGTTTCCTTCTAACATGAACTACAAACACGTTTAATTATGTATTTCGGGTTTTTATAAGTTTTTCTTTCAAAGAAGTGGTACAATAGTTCAAAGTAAGGATAGTCACAATTTGAGACACGTATAGAGCGTGTGCGGTGACATGACACGAGCGGCAAGACGCACATGCGCCTTACGCGTAATGGAGCGATCTCGATATTGAGACGAAGTTTTCAAGTAACTCCACACCATCCACATCCAAAAATATTGGACTCACGAAAAAAAGTGAACACTAAATTTGAGTTCTGAATCAGAATCAAATAATGATGCTGAAAACTAAGTTTGGCTCTTTTCCTTGATGAATGAGAAACTTAATGCCCCAAATTTATATACGAGGGGGGATCCAAAACCAAACCGGATTGAAAGAGCGCTGCCGTTCCTAGGCGCCGTAGAGAGTTCTCCTGGTAGGTGGGTCTAGTAGAGTCCTTCCCAGATCAGTTGGCCAAGCGGCGTCTGCGTAGGAGGTTAACGTTTGATCGTATTATTGTTTTTCTCAGCTGTTCTCGTTCACCGCCTGCGAAATCGTTATGGCAAGATGAAAAGGAACAAGGAGTGTGTTTGCTTCCTACTTGGAAAATCGGAAACGAAAACTTACCAAACGCTTCAACAGGTTTTCAAGAAGGAAACTATGAACCGCACAATTTTTTGAGTAGTTTGGGCGCTTTAAGTGTGGTGAGATGAGTGTTGAAGATCATGCTCGTTCTGGGTGCTCTTCATCATTTCGAAACGACGTAAACGTCGCACAAATCTGCCCTAAAATCAGCGAGGATAGTCGTTTCATGATCGATGATATTTCAAACCAGGCAGGAGTGAGTTGGAGCTCGTGCCAGCGTGAGGTTTTGCAAATGAGACGTGTTGCCGCTAAGTCTGTTTCTAGCTTGATCAAACAGGATCAAATCATTCGTCTGGATTTGAGCCAGGACTTGCAAAATCAAATTGAAAGTGATCCAAACTTTTTGACCAACATGATGACATTGTCCGAGAATTAAACAAAATCTAAAAGAAAAATGTTTTGATGGTGTAGAGGCTGTAAAAAAAACTTCGCAGAGCGCATTGGACGATATAAAAGTTCCCGAGTTCCAGAGGTGCTTCAAACAGTGGGAAAGAAGATGGGAGAAATGAATCGCATTTAATGGAGAGTACTTTGAAGGAAACTGAAAGAATTTTGTAAAAAATGTAATAAATAATAATAATTATTATTACTTTTTTAGAACGAAAGTCCGGTTTCTTTTGGGTCCTCCCTCGTATTCTGTGCGAAAGGAAACACTGTGGATAATTTAAAACTACATCTAACGTAAAGTCATGCTGATTTGACCAATTACTTCAGAATGAATCGAAACCAATATGCTGAAGTACATACGATTAACAAGCCATTGAGTCAAACAGATGTTACACTCAAAAGTCGATCGCAACTGAAGAAAAACTTGCAGTTTTCTTTAGGCGGATAATCGACATTTATCTTTGAAAATTATTTAATTGACATTACTTTGCATTATTGTAGGGTTCGTGAAATGTTGCTCCTATTTATTTATTTATTTATTTATTTATGATTTTATTTTTCTATTTCAATGTTGATTGCAGTGCGAGTACATAAATAATATATAAATGGCAAATAATAAACACTGTGCACGAGAAACTGTATCTCAACTGCAGCGCCACGCGACTGTGAACAAACACGAGTAGTGCTGCTTAGCCCCATGTTCCCAATCTGCTCCCACTTGACTTAAATTCTGTTAAGGTACACAACAGCACGCTGTGCTACGTCGCCTCACATACGCTATTCGCGTCTCAATTTGCGCCTTGCCTAAAGGACAGGTACGTGAATGCTGCTGTTTGGATATAATTTCTACGGGGCACAGTATTAAAGTTTAATTTATTATATTAATAATCGAATATTCTATTGATAAATCGATTATTAATATGTGTACTTCTATATACAATACGAGGAGCAGTCAAGAAATTCCCGGAATTTATGTTGTAGGTCTTAATTACCAAAATATAAGCACATGACTACTTAATCATCTTCAAAATAGGCACCTTCGAAATACACACACGTGCTCTACTACTCCTGTTATTACTGGAAACGCCGATAAGTCCTATTTTGGTATCTCCCGAACTTCAGCTACTTTTATATATATAGACTCTAGCAGGGTCGGATCCAGAACTCACTAAGGGCGGTGCACCAATAACTACCAAAATAACCAATCACACTGAAACTCTTCAAAGTGATATGTGACAATATTCTTTACTCGTGACAACGCTGATGCATAGAATGGAAGGGGGGGGGGAGTATTTTCAAGAGGTCGCAAGTGTTATGCAGGAAACAAATTTTCTCTCCGCTTGGCTTCTGTTTTCTTCCGTACTTGACAAATGCTATATTGCTTTGCTTGGTTTATCATTTTCCTTAACCTTTTAAAAATCGTCTTAAGCCCCGAACGGAAACATGATGGCCGAAAATTTTTCAAAAAGTGTTGATTTCTTCACTTTAGCTTCTCATTTTAGATAGTGTATATTTACCTGCACCTTTGCACCTCCCTAAATCCGGCCCTGGAGTCTACATATGTAATGAAAAGTGTTCATGGTTCATCTTAAACTGAAGTTCTCAATCAATACTAGCTGAATCCACCCCTGCTCCTTCTTAAGCAACGGCAATTATACTTGGAATGTTAAACAAAATCGATTCATGATACGTACTTGTTGGTGGGTTTGCTCGTCTTTGGCAGTTCATGTTCAGATCATTGCGTGACTTTTTAAGTGAAGAAAGAAGAAAAAAAGACATTTTGAAGTCAGAGAGAGAGAGAGAGAGAGAGAAAGAGAAAGAAAGAGCTTTTGACTTCGTGTGGCCGGTAACCCATCAACGAACGAACTCTTTTCATTTTATTGCTAAATATAGGTGAAAGGGAGTAATATCCTGAAATTAGGTGGAAAACATCTATGGTTTGTTTCTCAACATGGCCAACCGGGCCACCTCTTTTCTTCGTGATCTCGTGATAAGGCTTTGCTACAGAAACGGGAAGGGGGGGGGGTGGACAAAAGGAAAAACGTTTACAACTAAATTTATAGCAAGGTCTCTTCTGAAGCTGGTACGACTGCTTAAAAGTAAAAGTAATAATAATAAAAAAAACTGACATTATTGAAAAAAAAAGTTACACGCGCAAAACCATTGTTTTCATTTTCGCTTTTCGTCGTGCAGCGTGCAATAATTTAGTATTACGAAATACCTGAACACCATTAAATAAATACAAAAGTATATTGACACCTCCGTGTTATATCGTTGTCGTGAGGAGGGTTCGGTAACACGAAAGGAAATTGTGAGGAACTTTGTCAATATTTCTTTATCTTCAAGGTCATTTATCCCTTGTCGTCGTCGTCGTCTTAGTCTTTTGTTATTTGCAGGAATACCAAATTCGCTAACCGAGAAAGGATACTGTATGTTCTAAAAAAAAAAAAAATTAAGGTAAGTTTCAATAGGAGTGCCAATTACCAACAGATGGCAGCACATATCCCTTATCTTTCCAGTGCATTTCGTAAGGAGCTGACAATGTTCACGATGACTGAACCAACTTCGAGAGAAAAATAGTCAAACCTTGTCTAAAGAGAAATTGAATCAACAATTAGAGAATAATCCGCACACTTATCTGGTATTTTTTCTTTCGTTGTTGACAGAGTTCAATTATTCGAACCATACTTCCGAAGAGTACAACAAAGAACTCTCTATAACGAATATACAGTATATCCGTCTCTTGAAATGATTCAATCATTAGCTCCTGGTGTAAGCATACGTTTTACTTCAGATTTCTCTCTCTGTCTCTCTCTTTATATATATATATATAAAAGGTAGGATCAGAAACTAAGGTTACAAGGCCAATATTTCTGGAGTTTCGTCTGTTAGAAAGGAATGAGGAGTCTGCGGTAATTTTAATACATGTAGTTGGCAACTGTGCAGAGTTTCAGCCACCTATGGCGATAGTTGTATGTGAACACAAATTGCCACTCGTTTGGAAAACTGGTCTTGCGAAGAGGTCCGCTCAGTTATCCGATTTCTGCGGGGTAAACATGTAACGGCGGCCGAAATTCACCGGTAGCAGGTAGAAGTTTACGGAGATATTGTAATGTCTCGTCAGCATGTCGCAAAATGGCGTCGAAAGTTTGCGGCTGGTAGAGAAAACGTCACCGACGAGGAGCGCAGCGGCCGACTCAGCACGGCATCAACAAATTTGAACACAACTCGCGTAGAGAAGCTGATTCAAAACAACATGAGTATCACGTTACGGCATCTGAGGGTGGAATAGGGAATGTCGTTTGGAAGGAGCACCTACGAGGCCGTCACTTCGCTTCAGACGAGGAGGTGAAATATTTCGTGACAATGTGACTGAACACACAAGGACAGGATTTTTACGAGCGAAGGAATCTTCAAACTCATCCCACGATGCGACAAGTATCTCAAAAGATATGGTGATTATGTCGAAAAATAACCTACTCTATGGCTGTATTGGTTGTATGAAATTATATATACACGTTTCACTGTAGGCTTTGTAACCTTACTTTCTGAACACTCCTCGTATGTATATCTGTGGTACTTTATTTCTTGGTAACTTGGCTGAATCTAAACTAAATTTAGTTAGCAAGTAGTCCATCATCGAAAAAATAAAGATTGCTACAGGAAAGACGGGGCTATTCGAGTATAACACGAAAAAAATATTTTTTCTAATTACAACGTCAAAATATTAGCAAGTTATCATACTACAACATGTCAAAAAACTAAGGTACTACTGCAAAACCGATAGTCAGAAAAAACGTTAAAATAAAAATGCCAGAAAATAAATTTTGCAAAATACACGGTGTTAATTGGGTCTCCGAACATTCTATTTGAGTTGCTGCTGTGGTTTTGTTATATTTATACTACTAATACTACTACTACTACTACTACTACTACTACTACTACTACTACTACTACTACTACTACTACTACTACTAATAATAATAATAATAATAATAATAATAATAATAATAATAATAATTTCTAAGTTTCATATTAAGCTCCTGAAACCTAAATGAAAATAAAGATGTGCAACGTGGCTCAGTGATAGACCGCTTACCTCGAGGGCTCTGCTTCGATCCCCGACCAAGTAAGTTTGTGATGAAGGACATCGTGACCGTGAGTATTTCTCGGAGTACTCCCGTTTTCCTCCCCTATTATCATTCCATAAATTATTCAATCATTCACTTCTCTTAATTAACTGCGTTGCCGCGCCTTTGTTTTCTGGAGGCGACATTTATATTTCTTGGCGCTGTTGTCGCTAACCACTTGTTTAGTGTTGCTTGCATTTGCTAACAGGCATTCCGTGCTCATTTCCGCTCATTTTCTCATTTATTTGCTGCTAAATAATCCGAAAATAAACGCAGTAGTCAATTTGTGCTAAACAAATACATCTTACATAGTATAAACATCCAAAATCCAATATTTTCGAAATTCCGACATTCAACAAGTCAAGAAGTATCGAGATTTCTTCATGTCAATTTGTCCTATCATGCGAAATACGGTGTCTCAAAACTCGCGAGTTTGCTCAAAGGGCTAGGTCGGGCTCGAGTTCTATATGTGGATAATGAGCCAGATCCCATGTACGAGATCGCGAGCCTGATATAGTGGGTACCTCGTCGAGGATACTTAGCCTAAGACGGAGTGAGCTATAATTGCAAAATTCCAATGCATACTGTTCCTCCATACATTCGAGCTCTATTCATATATTTCTATAATGCAACATTTTAAAACGTTTTCATTTTTGTTACTTAAACTGTGTATTTTAAAATTTTACGGCACGCCTCATTTTTTTTTTTTTTCATAGCTAATGACAAGTCGTTTCATATTTTTGATCATAAAGAAACATTACGCACAGAACTGCAATTGCCGTATCAAATAACGAAAAATAATTATTGTTACCATTTTTGGATCAAAAGATTCAATATATCTCAGGCAAAAATGTTCTTGTACGCCTTATATTTGGTCAACTACATATAGTGTAGCCAAATCCAAGCCCCACTTAACTCAGTATGATAAGCTTATTCCGTCAAAGAAGGAAAAAAAAAAAAAAAAAAAAAAAAACGAAAACTCGATTTAGGGGCCATTCAAAAATTTTGTGGCCAATGATACAAAAATGCATAAAAAGATTCAATATATTTCAATCAAAAAATTTCGTGTACATCTTATATCTGCAGAACTACATACAGTGTAGCCAAACCCAAACTATCACTTACCTCAGTATGACGTGCTTATTCCGTTAAAAAAAAAAAAAAGAAAAAAAAAGAAAACTCGATTACGGGGTCGGTGAAAAATTTTGTGGGCCCTGACCCAAAAACTAATTAATTATTGGCCAAGATCGCAATCATTTAATCATTTTTTTTATCACTCCTAAAATTCTTGTTTTAAGCTATAAATAAGGAAATATTTTTGTCTAGATGTTAATGTAAGTCGTAACTCTTTTGAGGGTTGCATATTAACGTTAGACGAAATACAGTCTACATATATCAGTGAATGGGATACGGATAGCCAGTGCTACTCGTGAAGATGTTAACGGATTCATCCTCTTAATGAAATCGCTGTAGCTTTCTTTTACTTTCGTTCAAGCGTTATCGCGTGGAAAACTCGATGGACAGCAGTACTGACATTACAATTATGTAAGACCCACTAGTGTATTGTACCCTTATTATATCGCTAATATGTAAATTTCAAAACATTATTATTATTATTATTATTATTATTATTATTATTATTATTATTATTATTAGACCTAAATATTCTCCCTTTTGGAAGGTCCTGGGACTGTTTTTTTTTTTTTTTAATTTTAGATTTGGGCCTGGAAATGTGTCTTCCACGTTTTTCGATCTTCAGCTTCCTCTCTTAACCCCCAATATTTTATTTTATTTTTCAAATCCTCGATCAGGTGTGTTCTTCTTCTTCCCACTCTTGCTTTCCTTCCATCTTTTCTTCTGTGCCGGTTCGCCAACGTGTCCAATCCAATTGGCCTCACTACGAAGGTTTGCTGGCTAAAAGCGCCCTCTTCTCTCCTATCCGTTTTAATATACCTTCGTTTGTTACTCTCTCTGTCCATTTTATCTTCTCCATCTTCCGTAATATCCACGTCTCTGAACCATACAATCCAATACTGTATTAAAAACCTTTCGGGGTCATAAATCAAGAAATCTAAGTGAATTATATTAAATGTTATTGCTTCCTGCAAAATATATTTGAGAAGTAGGGGCAGATACTGCCATCTATGGATTAAGTGCTCCTTTAAAGCAACCTTAAGAAAATTACATTGCTGTTCAGCATACATTTGAATTACTGATGAGCGTAATAACTGAAACACAGACATAGAAAGCGAACACGCTTCTCCACTCCAAGTATCACCAGCACTTCGTTGAAAATAACACATAGGTAGGCTCCCGGACAAAAATCACTCAACCGTGTTACAGGATTTCTTGTGCGTGAGAGCAGTCAAAACGCTTCGGCAACGTAGTTCACAGTTACCTCACCAGATGGCACGTCTTCAGTCGTTTGACGGAAGTAATAATTGAAAACATTTTTTAAAAAATAAAAGATGAATATACTAAAAAAAAAGTGTTTGACATTTGCTCAGTCTCTGTCATCTTATCTTTAAAATTGTATTTTTTAAAAAAGTTTGATCCAAAGTTTCAGGTTGCAATACAGAAATTAAGTCTACTATGAAGTCTTTCTTATGGCGCAAGTTCCATGTTTTTTTTTTTTTTTTTAAAGTCTGAATTTATTACTGTTTTTTTTTTTCACTATGACAATCAGTGTTGAAATCGGAAGTTGTAAATTTCCTCCACTTCCAATTTGGATAAGGACACAAAAATCGAAACAAAACTTAGTTCTTAGAAAGCCAATTCTTAACAAAAAGTCACTTCTCGGGATCAATTACTTACTATCTTTATTTTATGGAGATCGATATTGATACCGGAAGTGATACTGTAGTTGAATTCTACCACTTCCGGTTTTAGAAAGATTTAAGGCTGGAAATGGAATATAATATTCGGACAGTGAATCGATTAACAAAGAAAAAAATATCGCTATAACCATTTTTGTTCTATGGCGATCAATGTTGAAACCGGAAATGGTTGATTTCTGCCACTTCCGGTTTGAAAAGCGGAGTAATGGTGGAGGTGAAACATATTATTGAGACCCTGAATAGGTTCCAAAATATCACTTCTATTTCTTACAGTATTTGATGCGATATCTGTCAAAAGAAAGGCGGAACGTGGGCAAATTCCGGAGGGTCCATCGTGTCCGGACTCTCCAAACTTCCTAACTCGACATACATTTGCACACTTTCTCAATAAAACTATAATTTTTTAACAGATAAATGACTGATGTACAATGAAAATTTAATCTTGCACTTTATCTGTACTCTTTCTCTTATAAAAACAAGGAAAAGGGGGGAGATTTAGGAATCAGATTTTTGGGCTTTCGGCATCTATGGCCATTTAGCCGTCACGTATGAGGGATGAAGTCCCTCGGCGAGAACACTATCCAGAGAAAGGGAAGGAAGCGGCCTGGGACCTATTTGTTAGGGACCTCCCCGAAATTTGCCTAATGTGAATGAGGAAAACCCAGGAAAACCTCATTCAGGATGCCTGGTCTGAAAAAGCTTCTTACACTTTTCCGACCGAGTGCCCACAACAGGAATCGAACCCGAGACCGCTCGCACCGACGGCGAGAGCGTTAGTTACTACGCTACGCGAGTCTGATTTTATAAAAGCAATCTAGTTTTATCATTTTCTTCTGTTAATACTGATGGAAGTATTTTACAGTTACTTATCGTCTTTTCTGATGCAGAATAATACTCGTTCAATACTACCTAGACGTAATGGCTTGACATATTGGACCTCCAACAAAAATTTCTGGATGCGCACGCGCACCTGAGGCGCCCATAACCGTTTTATATAACACTTCCCATACTTAAGAGTCTTCATCCCGGCGAAATTAAATTACCGCTAATTTTACAGTAATTATGTGATATCTTCAAATAGATAAAAGATAATCGAAATGTGGAACAAGACCGCCCTAGACAATATTATTTTACGTGAGAAACCGTTATCACGACTCTCTTATCTGCTTTCGATTTTGAGCCATTTTGAAAATCGGCATTTATTTTCGCGTTTCTAAACGGCTGAAAACGGAAAGCTACTATGAGAGTTGTGGTAACGGTACCTCATGCAAAATAATATTGTCTAGGGCGCTCTTGTTCCATATTTCAATTATCTTTTATCTATTTGAAGATATCACATAATTACTGTAAAATTAGCGGTATTTTAATTTCGCCGGGATGAAGACACTTAACGCTGCACAGTTTGGAAGTCTAAAACTGAACAACAAATTAAAAATACTCGTAAAAGACTGATAATCACTCCTGACAAGCAAAGAAAAAAACGGATCGTTTTCTTTGCTTAATAATAATAATAATAATAATAATAATAATAATAATAATAATAATAATAATAATAATAATATCAGACATATTGCGTGACATGGAACCTCTCCTGCAAGAGCAGAAAACAACTAGCGCAATCTGCTAGATTTCAGTACGTCAATTGTTTTGTCACAGATAGGTAGCTTCACAATCTTCCCTTGCAGTCTCCCACCCGTCTACTTACTTCACATCTAACAACACGAGAAGTTTTATTCCATTAATAGATATAGCGATTATTTATATGAGTGAGAAGGGCTTTCTCAGAATTGCCAAGTTACGTAATCCTTGTTACAAGAGAAACGATGTAATGTTTCATAGGTGTAGAAACAATACGTAGTAACATGCTACTTGGAAAACTTAACAGTGTCAAAATATTAAATATACGTTTAGTTTTTAACACGGAAGAGGTGTGAAGTGTTACCACCTAATATTCCTGTCAGTTTGTAGTGGTGTAGTCGGTATTCGTCTGTAGTATGTTAGGTGGGCTAGAGCTGAAGGGTGTGTTGAAAAGGGCAGATGGTGATAATGCAAGATAGGCATTTCTGACCTTCCAGGTGACCACATTGTAGGTGCACTATTAATTTGCACAAGTTTTGATAAGCTGAGAAGTGTGTTATATGCGATATTTTAAAGTTTAATGCCTCAAGATTATGCTCCGATGCGAAGGGAGATCGTGATTATGTTAATAAACAAAATGGTGGAATTAAGAAAGTGGGAGGAAACAGGAGGAGGAGTATGTCCACCACAAATTTCACTTGGTGCCGGTTGGGATCGAACCAAGCACCAGAAGTGAGCTCTATAGCATTGAACCACCGCGGTGTCCTAACGCGTGGGGAAAAAACTGGCAGACTCGTCCTGTGGTATGGAGCACTAGTTGCCAAACCGTCGATCGCGAGCTATTAGAAGCTCGCGGGGACATTTTCGGTATATCGCATTAACGCTCCGGTTGGCTAACCTTGATCAGTGTTATCGATTTGGGGTAAAAGTCGCTAAATCTAGGGGATTCGACTTTCAGAAAAAACTTGTTGATAACCCTTCCCTTCCCCCCCCAAAAAAATAACCCTTCTCATTAAAGTTAATAAGTCAGATTAAAATCTGTTATTACAACTACATATCACTCTTTATAAAAAAAAAAATACAATTTAATTTCAGTTTATTATATAGGCCCTACAGTTTAATTAAAATCAATTTCATATTCACAAGAAATGTAAGATTATAAGATGAACAAATGTAAGATTTTTATTTTTAAAAAAGTTGGTAGGTTCTTTTGGTTGGTAGCTCACAGTAGGATTTATATATTTTTCTTCCTTCTTTTCGGAAGTTAGAATCTGAACGGATCGTCACCAGGGTTGGTAACTCAAGTACTACTACAATTTGTCAGGATAGTGTGAAGCACGGTGACAATGATCAATTAATATTACTAGTATGACGGACAGACTTGTAGCCAACCCAAAAATGTAAGGGGGCCCGATCCAACCATATTATAGTTCATCACCATGTTATAGTTCATTTAAAAGCCTACCATGAAAATTTTATGAGGCCAGGAAAAAATTAGGGGGGGAGGCTCCCCTAGCCTCCGTGGATACGGGCCTGATGACGGATAATGGAACTTTATTTTTTAAAAAAAACCCTACGTTTCCTACCAATTTACGAAATCTGTCCCTACGGTTAGTAAAAATGTTGAAACGTCCCTACGTTTTAAGAGATATGTCAATACAGTTGGCATCACTGAATCAAATTTCGTCCTTATACCCTTTCAACTTGCAATGATAGTGTTAATTTGACTGACTGAATCATAGTAACAACAACCTAACCGCTAGATGGTAATCAGTATTTTTTTAATAATATGTACGCGCTGTTTGTTTATAAATTTATTTTTTTTTAATATGATCAAAATATGAAACAAAAACTATCATCTTTATTTAAAATGTGCTGTATATATTACTCCTACATCATCAGCGAAACATGACTGAACATGAAGTGGTGTATTAGTCATGTAACACAATTACTTCCAAGCAGTAACGTTCCAACGAAACAAGGCTTTTAACAAGAAACAATCGCAGTTTTAGGAAAAAAAAAAAAAAGATTGTATAGCAGATAGCGTGCATGACAACGAACGTTTGAAGCTTCACCAATCCAAATGTTTTAGCTCCAAGCTTTGTTCGTAAGCTAACGAAAGAAGAGACTGACCTCGCCAGCATTTATGGAATTTTGTTCTTAATTTTAATGAAAACTACCTGAGGGACGGTAACACGAAAAGTGAAACTGATTTGTATATTTTTCTTCAGACAAGCGACGAACATGAACTTCCTTTGTTAACAGATTACACGAGCACTATATAAGGCCTTTCAAGTTTTTAAATTGTTTTCCTACTGTAATGGAAAATTTAACAGATTAAAATTAAAAACTAAGATAAAGAAAATATAACTAATTTAATTAATAGAAGAGACCGTTTAGGCATTAAAAACCTGGAACTTAGGCAAGCAAATAACTTAAAATTAAAAAAATAGGCACTAAAATAACTCGAATAATGAAGATAAATATTCAATACAATTAAAAAAATAAATTCAAGTCAGATAATGTTCAAAGAATATAGAAACATACCTGTTTTTAAAATCTTCTTTTACTATCTATAGAAAAACTAAGCTTGATATGTATTCCATGTATATTTGGTAAATACATTCTATACAGCACTTTATCACTACACGTAACAGTCCAAATTTTATACATTTTATCAATATACACAGAAGTCCAAAGTTTTATAGCACTTTATCAGTACACATAGCAGTCCAAAGTTTTACGGCATCTTATTACTACGAATAGCACTTATATTTCTCGGAAGAACCAGAACCCTTTCTTGAAACACAAAAACTATATATACTTTTACCTATAGTATCTTATTTTGAAGAAAATATATAGAATAGGCAATATTAGGCACTAAAGCAATTATTTAGGCACAAAGGGGCGAAATAGGCAAAATAAAATTGACTTAAGTTAAAACTATAACCCCCAATATAAACTTTAAAACGCTATTTTTAATAATAGCCTATATTTAATATTAAAAAATAGGCATTTTGCCTAACATCTAGTCTCTAATAATTAGTGTCAGACAAAAGTAACGGCTAAATCTCACTAAAATTTAAGAAAAAAAATGTGTAAAAGACCCTGGATTTAATAGCATTTCGAGATACTAACTAACTCTATGGCGTATAGAGCCCGAAGGGTCAATACCACATTTGCAAATGCTTGCCACTGACTTCATTCTCTAACTAACTGAACTAGTTTCTACTTCATACTCCTATTTCTGCGACATCCTCTTAATATTGTAATCCCACCTGCTCCTAGGTCTTCCTAATGATTAATTTTTGTCCAACTGTGTTTCTAGTTAAAATTTTGACAGCTTCCTACTTTCTTCCATTCTGGCTACACATGACCTGTCCATTTGAGCCTCCTAGAATTAATGACCATGTAACAATGTTGGGTAAGAGGTAAATTATGCAGTTTTCCTTGTTATGAATTTTCTGCTATTCTCTATTTCCGTCCCTTTTGGGCCCCAGTATTCGTTTCAGGGTTTCATTTTCAAATACTTTGTCTGTGTTCTTCTTTTAGTAAGCGAACATCTTTCGCAACCATACAATACAATAGGCATAATTATCATTTTATGTATTTTAAGCTTCAAATTCTTCGACAGAATTCGTGAAGATAAAAAAAAGTTTGGACTGAATAATAACACGAATTCCTTCCTTTCAGTCGACATTTAAACTCTTGAAGTAATTTGTAACCATTTGGATACATAGTTTTCGCAGGCTTGTATTACTTTAACAAAACATTTGGTTGACGTTCTTGCATATTATGCCAATGTGGACACACTTCTTGCTGATATTTGATGTACTAATCGTGGATGTGGATTAGGTTTGTTAATACGTATTTTCCACAGTGTTGATACTCTTTTATTTACCACACGGTATTCACTAAAATTTCAGAAACAAGTAGGGTCATTTCGACACGTTAAGATACAAGTCGATACTATTCTGAAAGTTATGATAATTTTATTCTGCAAAAGCGATAATGCTTGGCAGTAATTTTTGCCGTAGCTAGGAAACACAAAATCTTCCTCTTAAATGTAGTATTTCAAAATACAAGAACACATAAACGGGCTGCTGTGGATTAGTAGGTTTTGGAAATCTTGCGGGAGAAATCGACACTTACTATGGGAGATGTCGACATTACATAAACAATGAAATCCTTCACATCTTTGGAGTACAAGAAACATAAACGCAATGAAATACTAGATCTAAGGTTGCTACTATCTACGTATGGCTTATTTGCAAACTTTGCTGCGATTCATTACAACCTGAGTTGAAAAATGAAATATTTGAGTTTTACGTTCCACGGTTATGCCGGTTAGGCTAAAGGAGACGGTGATGATGAGTAATAAATGAAATGGTGGAATGAAGAAAGTGGGAGGAAACGGGAGTATCCCGAAGAAACCCTCATACACGGTGTTTGTCCACCACAAAGTTCACTTGGCGGGGGCTGGGATCGAACCCGGGACCCCAAAACCAGAGGTGAACGCTCTGCCACTGAGCCACCGCGGCCCACAACCTGAGTTGAAATACGAGAAGAACACAATGTAAGCTCGTTAAAAACGAACTTTTGTTTTACCCTGCTTTCCAACATATTGTTTTCAGTATTTGCTATCCATAGTAATCAATAATCGAAAAATCACAATTTAATACGATCATTTTCGGAATCCATATGCGAAGAATCCGACAGGGACTGATTTCTTCCAACTGAAACTGACTTTCTCATAGTCTTCTTTCACAACATTTTGCCAGGGTTCGTACGAACAAAGTTGCCATAAGATAAGTTGAAATTGTTTTTCAAACGCGGAAGGAAGATGCATTAAGGATTTACAAATTTGAGTACTGTGTAGTGGGAGACAACATTTCTATACCAGCATTAGAGGCTTTCTTTAATACATCAAGATCTTTTGACACGTGTGCTGTCTCATCTACTTTGTCATTAGGCTTACACCGAACTAAATGACCCAGAAACTGAGAAAGCGTGTTTGTTATGTGGCCTAAACCTATGATGTATACACTAAGATGAACTAAACGGTAGTCCTTTTGTCTGATGACTTTCTTTAAGACAAAGGATCTACATGTCGAAATCTCCCTACAATCACTGTCAATTTATCCCCTAAATGCATTGATTATCGCCACTGTAACAAGCAATCTGTATCAGCCTGCCACACATGCATACAGGGTATATCAATATTTTGCCTCCTATTTATTTTGGACTAGAACCTGGACATTTGTTGTTAAATAAAGTTTTATGTGCCTAATTTAGAGGCTTCTGCTTCCGCTGCAACAGGCAAAATTAATTCGGCATATGCAACTTGTCACTGAGAACCTACACCAACCTTCCATGTACTGAATGTTTTTCTCGCGTGCGTGCATGATCACTAGCTTTGCCACATCTTAAAAGTGTCGAAATCTCCTGAGTGTCGATATCTCCCTAAATGACCCTATCAAGACCGTAAAGAAGGAAACTGCATTAGGTGACATTCAGAAATTTGAGTTGGGAGAATCCAACACTAGTAGTTGCTACGTCTGTGTAGTATTGAACTAGTATTATTTTACACTTCAAAAAAACAATGTTATTTTAAGTACTGCAACCTATATTCTTAGAAAAAAATAAGAAAACTAAATTGTTTTTGTAAGAAAAGAAAGAGTAAAGATATAGTTCAAGATCAAATCTTTGAGATACGTCAATCATTTCTCTCCTAGAGCAATCATAGTTTTCTTAATGTAGAAATTTCGGAGGGGGGGGAGGTCTGAACCCTGCGAACAACCCCGTTCGTGCGTCTCTGTACTGCATCGATATTTTTGAACCAAATAATACCTTAATTGGGTTAAAATAGCGCAACCATAGTCTATGGTACGAAGAAAGGTGTTAGCAGAAAGAAATATTCCATTGAAAATAAATTACTTTGCTAATCTGTCTAGCTCATCATACAGTATTTTCTGCATTCTCTTGGTAACAACGTTCGCTGATGACTATCTAAGCCACTGTTTCACAATACCCTGCACGAAATATGACGTCAGTAGTCTATCAACGGAAGCTTCCTGCGTCAAAGCAATTCTAAGCACAATTATGTTAATAACATGATCTTCAATGCTCTTCGGAAAATTGTTTTTTAAAAAACTTCTGTTAGGTTGCAGTATGTTTGCAATTCACTCCGAAAGAAACATACAGTTACTATTCCTGAAAGCGAAATAAATTGGTGAGAGTAAAAACGTGGGATATTAAACTCAAAATCAACTCAACTCAATTTCCATACGAAAAATATCAGAATCCTTGTACAACGGGTGCGTTAGAGATTATTATCAAATCATAATCCATGCATCTCTCTCTCTCTCTTTCTCTCTCTCACACACACACACTCACTCACTCTTTTGCTATCAGGAGAGTTCTAACTGCAGCTCATGGATAGCTCTGAATTTCGGGTACAAATTTACGAAAACTTTCTACCTTGTTAGAAAGTTCTACTATGTCCTAGTTAGCAGGGGCGGATCCAGGACGGATTTCTGGGGGAGTGGTGGGTTGTAATACTGCTACTTGCAAGGAAAGTACTTGGACTCGAACTGGTGAATACGCAAAAAAGGAAGGCATGTGTAATGTCATCACCCCGGAAGCAAACAGTGATATCTGTTTTTCTGCAAGATGTTGTAAACGTCCGCAAGAGCAGGCAAAGTAGAGTGCGTGCCATAAATACCGGGCGTTTTATACTGTCTGACCCCGGGCCATTTTTTGCAGAAAAGGGTTAGGTGAATAGAAAAATCGGCGAACACGTATCCCATTATTTTTAGGAACACGCATTTTGAATGAAACTGTTTTGTCCCAGAGTCCCTCGGAGAGTTTCACGCAGAGTCCAACCAAAATTTTTAAATGGTAAGGGGTCAAGTAGTATATCGTTGGAAATGTATTGTAAAAAGAAACAAGATGAAGCAAGTCCCGAGTTTCTACGCTCACTCTGTACAAAATGGTAGACAGTCAAAATGTCAACACAGTTGTCATGAAAGAGTCTATGACCGCCATTTTTCATATGGTGCGCATACAGACTCAGGACTTGTTGCAGCTTGTTTCTTTTCACAATACCTTTCAAATGATATACTACTTCACCCACCTTACCATTTGAAAATTGTAAGGTGGACCCTGCCTCGGACCCTACGGTGGCCCCTGGGGCAATACGTTTTCCTTCAATATGTGTGCCCCGAAAATTAATGGGATACGTGTGCGCTGATATTTCCATCCACCAAAACGTTTCCGCAAAAATGGCCAGTCAGACTTTATAAATGCCCTGTAATTATGGCACGTGCTCTACTTTGCCCTGCTCTTGCGAACGTTTACAGCATCTTGCAGAAAAACGAACATCACTGTTTGCTCCCGAACTGCTAACATTACACATGGTTTCATTTTTGTGCGTATTTACCCGTTCGAGCTCAAGTACTTTCGTTGTTAGAGCTACTTTTAAGACTTCCAAACTCTGGGATGGGTTTTATTTATATATAAAGAAGGAAGTTTTCTCTTCTGGGGAAGGGGGGGGAGAACAGTCGCCCCGATTCGCCCCTGCTAGTTAGAAACGTCGTTGTCACTTCAGCTTCCAACGCAAGGACTTCTGTTTGGATCGCAGGTTGCTATCCTAGGACTTAAATTGTTAGTTGGTTGAATTAGTTTAACGTAACTTTCAGCTATTAGGCTATATGAGACGTGAACCTACAACTTAACGTGGGATCTGAATTATATGAGGTCCCATCGAGAATCAAACCCGAAAATTCCGTCTCGAAAACGCGTACGTTAACCATATAGTGACGAGGGAGTTCTATGGCTTAAATACTAGGGCAATCATAACGCATAATAAATATACGAATTCTGTATCCCCACTCGAACCAGGGAATCGAACCTGGAACAATGCACACCAATGGCACAGTTACGCAAAATTTAAACTCAGTGGTTCTCAACATATGTGTCGCGACACAGCGGTATGTCAAGCAGTTCCCTAAGGTGAGTCGCAAAATTTTAGGATTTAAAAGTCATGAAGAATTTAATAATAATTAATTAAAATCGAGACAGACTGTACCAGTCAACATCTCCGCGGCAGCACTAGCAATAATACTCAGTGCTATATAGAGTCGTTATAAAAAACTAATTAGTTTCACTATATTATTATTATTATTATTATTTATAATAAAATATCAAAGGTATGTCGCGATGTCTAGCACGTTCAGTAAAGTGCGTCGTCAGCCACAAAAGGTTGAGAACCATTACCCTAACTCTTACGCAAAACTGTAATGCATACACACTCACAGTAACAATAGCCAGCCTTCTTCCCATGTCTAATCGCTAGGTCGTGTGATTTTAGTGTATGAGGGCGCAGATTCGATTCCAATGGAAGAATATTAAATACAAAACCTACTTTAAACTGTAAGTATCGCTGCTGATAAAGACGTAAGAACAATTTAATCAAAATACTATAGATATACCACATTAACTTGACACCTAGTCTTCGGTTCCGAGCGCTGCTATCGGCTGAGGGAATTCCACTCCCTTTGGCTAAGGCTCTCTCTCGCTTAGTAACAGCTGAACCATTATTGGTTCAACCGTGGGTGTGAGTTTTAGTTCGCATATTTGCCACGGCTCAAGACATTTTGGCACCACTATAATATTTTAAAATGTTAGGAAAACGGAAAAGAAAAATCTAATCGCAGCTGTGCCTAATAGGCTACTGGATGTAAAAGATGGACAGTAACTTACAGGGAGAAACACACACTTGAAACTTTCGAAAACAAATTCTTGAAAACTTTTGATGCAAAAGAAATTTGGACAAATGGGGGTAGCTCGGTTTGATTAAAACAGTGCAGAGAAGCTAAGTGATGTAATATAATTTGGAACCTGGTTTTTCTAAGGGTTAAACTTCCGTCTCTGTGCGATGCTACAAAGAGGAAGTATAAGCTGAAATTTACATTCTCACAACTTATGTAAATAGGTAGCAGTGTCACGTGTATACCACGTGAAAGAGTTTTTTTTTTAATAGTATGATACTTACTTAATGATTATTATTGAGACTGGAAGTGGTAATATATATATATATATATATATATATATATATATATAGAGGAAAGTTGCTATATATGGGGAGGTTGCCTAATATGGGGAGGTGGGATTTCTCATAAACGAGGGAATTTTGTGAAAGAGAAATTGCGTGAACGGTAAATTAGTGTCACGAACTGGCAACACGGCCTAAGCTAGGTGGCGTCGCAATTAGTTTCTTTGTCTCAGTCGAATGGAAGTGTTTGGTGTGCAGGAGAAAATTTGCACCGTCTCAGAAGTAACGTCTGTGTGTCGCTGTAAAGGTAAGAAATATTCAATTACACTATCTTACGCGCTAGAGTAGAAAACGAAGCTCATAGTAAATAGTGTATATCGTGTTTTCTAGATTTACTAATTGTTGATATATGCATGAGAAAAATGTCAACGAAAGTTGCCTATTATGGGGTGGTGAGAAGTTCCTAATATGGAGCTCCCCAAATTACGAACCCTTAATTTATTCTGGAAATTGAGGATAGACCTACTTTTCTGTCTGTTTTAGATGCCGAAAAGGAAACAATGGCAGCAAGAGAATATGAACGCAGCTGTTTCCTCTGTGATGAAGAAGGAAATGGGAAGTTTCAAGGCCTCTCGTATTTATAATGTACCACAAACAACATTAGAAAGATATGTAACTCAAGCCATTGAATCAGGCCAGGATACTGCGCCGAGGGTAACCAAATTAGGTAGGAAGCACGTTCTCCCGTTACATATTGAAGAGGACCTTGTGGATCATTGCATTAGTATGGAAAAACAGTTATTTGGCTTGTTAATGACGGATGTACGACATTTAGCGTACCAATTGGCTGTCAGAAATGAAATTCCGAATCCTTTTTCCCGGAGAGAGAAGATGGCAGGTAAAAAATGGTTGAAACAATTTCTTAAACGTCACCCTTAGCTATCGATTAGAACGCCACAGGGTCTCTCACATTCTAGAGCTACATCATTTACTCCTGAAGCAGTAGATAAATTTTTTGACTTATTTGAACCGGCTATGGATAAAATCAAGCATTCTCCATCAAGATTGTTTAATTGCGATGAAACTGGCATTTCCGTTGTGCAAAGTAAACATAGCAAAGTCATTGCTCTTAAAGGAAAACGCCAGATTTCTGCTCTCCAGTCGGCTGAAAGAGGCACTCTTATCACAGTAGTGACATGCATGAGCCCCACAGGAAATTACGTTCCACCGCTACTCGTATTCCCACGCAAGAATATGAAAATTGAACTGATGAATGGAACCCCACCTGGTTCTATTTATGCATGTCACCAATCTGGTTGGATACAAAGTGTTATATTTACAGAGTGGTTCCGACATTTTATAAACTATGTCAAGCCTACAGAAGAAGATCCAGTGGTTCTGGTTTTAGATAGCCATTTCTCCCATGTACGGAACTTAGATGTCATAAATCTAGGACGCGAGAACTATGTTACCATTATATCGCTACCGCCACATTCCACCCATAAGATGCAGCCTTTGGATCTAACATTTATGGGGCCATTAAAGTGCTATTACAGGCAGGAAATAGAACGCTGGTTGCGAATGAATCCAGGACGTGTTGTGACTATATATCAGGTTGGCGAATTATTTGGAAATGCGTACATGAGAGCAGCAACAGCCGAAAATGCAGCTAGTGGTTTCAAAAGAGCAGGCCTATTTCCGACTAATAGACATATTTTCAGAACTCATGACTTCCTCCAATATGAAACACCAAGTGATAGTTGTAGGTCTGTAGCTGTTACGATAACGTCCCAAGCGGAAAGGATTTCCATCGAGGACGGGCAACTTTCCGAAGCAAACACATCCGATCCATGTAGGTCAGTATCTGCTACCATACCACCAGAACCAGAAAGGATTTCCATCGAGGTCCGAAACCCTTCTGAGCCAAGCACACCAGGTTCAAGTAGAACTGTAGAACTGATATCTCCTACATGTACTGTGACAGCACATGATATTTCCCCTATTCCAGCACGTCCTGTTCGACAACATTACAAGGAATCTCGAACTGGATCAGCCCAAATTATCACAAGTTCACCTTACAAACGAGGTTTAGAATGCCAAAGGGAAACCAAAATTGAGACCAAAAAACGAACAGAATGCGGAACTTCAGCATCAAAGAAAAGAAAAGGCATTTTCAAGCAAAATATTTCTTCTATCGACGAGAAAGGAGGATCCCTCGGAAGACAAATAAAGAAGATGAAGCAGCCAAAGAAGACAGCCAAAGAGTGCAGAGAAGCGGATAATTTACAAAGTAAACGATTCCAGCGTAGGTTTTTGCCACAACAAGATTCCAGTAGTTTATCTAACTGGGAATATATGCAATTGTCGGATGTGTCCGACGAAGATAACAAAGAAGAAGCCGAGTGTTTCTATTGCAATGGACTATTTTCCGAAGATCGTGAAGGTAAAGAGTGGATTCAATGTGCAGTGTGTTCACGGTGGGATCATGTTCTCTGTGCAGGTGTCGATGATGACATTTTCGTCTGTGAAAGATGTTGCTCTAAGTAAAATTATGGTTTGTGGAGTTTTAATTTCAGTGCAAAGCAAACAGTGTTTCTTTTTTTTCTCGTAGATTTACATTTTGTAGTATACATGAAATGAAGATGACTTTTTTTGTGTGGATTTACAATTTGAGTGAAAAAGTATCAGGCTTTTAAGTTTTTCTAGATTTTCAACTTCAATAAAAAGTAAGAGACACATTTTTATGATTCGTCTATCATTTAATTGAAAACGAGAAATGGGAAAAGACTTCTTTTTTTATAAAAACTATTTTCAAACAACCATTTATTATAAATGCATTTGTTTCTTTAAATAGTTCCAAGATATTGTGTTCTGCAACTGAAATTATTTTTCTTCACAGTTATGTAGGCGTAATGATTTGTATTAACGTTTTGTATTAGACCTAATGTTTTTCCAGCTTTAGAACAATGTAGATCTATTTTATTTTTGATCAACAATAACGTCAATACAATCATATTATATCTTCATATTTTCTCTTCTTATTTCATTTTCCCGTATTTATCACAATAGTTTCTCTGAAAGGTTGTGTGTCCTTGCTTTATGCAAGTAATATTGATGTAAGCATCTATATGTCATAGCTCCATATTAGGAACCCCAGCATCCCCATATTAGGAACCCCGGTAGCCTAATATGGGGAACAGCAATACTGTTTGTTTTTATTTTTTTATTCTGTGACTATTGTTTTTTCTCACATTTCCATGTGTAGAATAGACGAACAAGGTTTCTGTACAGCATTACCGGAAGATACACATATTTCCTACAAATCATGTTTAAGCAGGAAGCCTTATAAAAAAACCTCCCCATAATTGGCAACTTTCCTCTATATATATATATAGGAAAGAGGGGCAAGAGTACGCAAATTTCAATTAAACTTATATATTTTGGTAAAAAATAGCTACATCGGAAAACTTTTACATTTAACACAAAACTTGAACTTTGCTTTAAGAAATGTGATCTCAACTTTTGTATACCTCTATGCTTGGAGGAACTAGAACTCTTAAAATGAAAGTATTCAAATTCGTACTCTTGCCCCTATATGTGGGGCAAGAGTACGAAATCAAAGGGGCAAGAATACGCACGCAAATGAGCATTAACAATTGTGCCCACTCCTTGAACATTAACAATTGAGCGCTTGTAGTGAGGATCCAGCGTTAGTAGCTGAAGGTTTGTCACAGATGAAGGTGCCCACTTCTGCATATAATGTGCATTGTTCATGCCACCATTCATTGCATATTGCTCACTGGATCCAATCTTCTGTTGGAGGATCGCTGTAGATGATATTGCATAATGGACACTCGTACACTAGTTTCTCATTGACCTGAGGAGTTGTCTTTGATTGTAGTTTTCTTTGGTGCAAGTTGACGTTTGCCTTGGTGTTTGGAGAGAGCCATTTCAGAAGTAAGTTCTGTTTGAAATAAAAGGATGTCAGAATCTCAGATTAACCTCAAGAAGATAGAGATTTGCTGGTTGATGGCTTGGTGGCAGACAGAGAAGGACTAACAACCACCAGAAGAGTGTATGATTTGACTCCTGTTTAATTCCAGTGAAGGACCAGATTTACTGGTTGAAGGTTTGGACACAGACGAACGACCAATCAGCAGATGTGTGTTTGAAGAAGAGAGTCTGCATGAGCTCTTGCTTGCTTCTAGTGAGGATTCACCATTACTGGTTGAAGATTTGGTAACAGATGAGAAAGAACGAGCAACCGGCAGAGGAATGTTTGAAATGGACAGTCCGCATGAACTCCTGCATGCTTGTAGTGAGGATCCAGCGTTAGTAGCTGAAGGTTTGGTAAGAGATGTAGAACAAGCAACTGACAGAGGAGTGTTTGATGTGGAAGCACCGCATGGGTTCCAGTGTACTTCCAGTGAATATTCCGATGAAAGATTTTGGACTCTATTCGGGTCTTCTGCTTGATTCGTTGCTTCAGGAATGCTTTCATCTTTAGAGCTGGATTCTACATTTCGGTCTACGACATCAACAGTAGAAGGAAGAAAATCTTCAGTGAACATATCTGGGTTCAGTGGGACAATTCCACATTCTTGAAAGCCGGACACTGCATTACTAATGGTTGCAGCTTTGTAATAAGCCTCAGTGAACAAAATCGCAACTTGGAATTGTGTAATTAGGCGGAATAGATGTCACACACTGTTGAATACCAGGATTTCAGTGGCCAAAAAAGGAGCAATCTAACGGTTGCAACTTAGGCTGGTATGGAGTGGTAAACTTAACATCACAATCCCATTTTACCTGCAGAAATAAATCACCTCGATTGAAATGTGAGAGGACTAATTGTCAAGATGTAACAATACCTTTTTCGTGACCGGATACGATCAGACATGTTGGTGTAAATGATGCTGTCATTCTTCGAAAAGTTGTGAGTTGATGAAACCAGAATCAGATATTCTCACAGAACTCGGCGGCGCTCCATCGAGTAACTACTTTTTCATTCGTTCTCTGGGAAATATCAACGCAGGTGGAATAAAGGAACCAGATGCACTCACGCAGCAAACAGTTGTGGTACTAACTCCATGATCACTACGTACAATTTTATTCACAACTGATTTTCTTTCAGTCAACAACACTTTTGGAACTTTATGAGAAATCGTATTTATGTAGATCCTCTATATTGTAGATCTCCTGTGGAGGGAAACCATTTTCTCTTACAAGATCTTGTAGATTATTAAAACAGCGTTCAATTTGTGGCTTGCTAAAACCACGAGCTCTTCCCAGACCAGCTTTGAAGGCTGTCGCAAAGCAATAGTTGTATTCTACGACGGAAAGACTCTGTTCAATCTTTTCCTGCCATTCGATTCTTTGGCTAAAGGGGTGGGATAACTGGTTACGTTCAGCAAAATCGTACACAATTCTTCTTACTGTTAGATCATTAAAGTTAATCAATAGAAGAGTTGCTCCAGTAATGTGATATGTTCCACTAATTCGTTCTCCATTTCTTCGTTAAATACTGACTTCTTTGTGCCCAAAGACGCTGTAGGTTCTCCCTGAGAAAACAAAGGAAGGAAAAATCCTTAATTCTCTTCATATCAGTAATGAGAACGCATAGGGTACAAAAAATCAGATAATATTTAGATATATAACAAAAGTATATTTTCCAACTTAGGCTTATCTCATCAGTTTCTTGTTCTAAAGAATGCTTGTCAACTACGAAGGTAACATTGGAGCGAAGCTCCTCTTGCTCTCGGCCACTCCTCTCTCTCTCTTTCTCTCGCTTCCGTAAACTCTTGTTCTGTAAGAAGCCGCCTATTTGTTTCCTTCTGATAATTGCGCACCATGATCTGAAAAAAAAATATATATATATATATAGTCTTATTTTACACCGTAAAAGACACCTTATAAATGGACAAGTTTATAGGATCATCTGGTGAGCAATCGTAGGCCCCCTGTCGTATTCATAATGCACCTAAATGTATTAATTTTACACTATGTTGATGCATTACTGACGCGATCGGGGCGTTACGATTGCTCAGAAGATAGTTTTCATGACTTGCCCAATATCTCTAATGGCAAGCGTTATGTATTCATTTTACTCACTTCAGGCTAAGTAAAATTAGATGAGTTTGCTTTAGATATTGTTGTGTAAGAAGTGGTATTAAGAATAACAATTTTTCCCTCGTACATAAGAAAGTATCAGGATTCTTCAGAATTCTTAACGTTATAGGCTACACATGGGAACCAGTATTCGTAACACTTGCTGTCACTGTCTATTACAACGGAATCTACATTCTTTTTTGATTGTTAGACGTAAATTAAATTGGATTTTTTCTTAAAAACGAAGGGGCAAGAGTACGCACGCGTATCCTTGCCCCGTCGGTATCTGAGTACCCTTACCCCCTAACTACACAATGGACTTTTCCCTGATGTTGCACAGCCAACTGTTGGAAGAAAGTCAATTTACTCCATCTTGTGAAACAATGGACATGTTAGAAACTAATGCTTTACAGTACTTTGAAATCGTTAAAAAATTGTGTAAGTTATTCCTTAAGTACTTATGTCCCAATATTATATCAAACTATTAGGAAAACATAAATACTTACCTAGATAGCTTGTAGTTTTCCGCAGCACACTCAAATTTGTTTAGGTACTAGACGCCATTAACATCAAACTCCACGTGACGCATTATTGCGATGCGCGAATATATTCCCCCGTTTTTAGGGAATCGTATTCTTACCCCCCGCGTACTCTTGCCCCCCTTTACTCTATATATATGTACCACTTCCGGTCTTAGTGGAGAGATTAGAATGGAAATGGAATATATTCTTAATCGGTTGCAAAAAACCGCTTTTCGCGATGTGGTACCATTTTCACTCTATAAGGATCGTTAAAACCAGACTATTATCGTTTCTGCTCTATGCAGAGTAGACCCCTAATGTTGAAACCAGAAGTTGTAATGAATTTCTACCACTTCCGGTTTTACAAGAGACTTCAGGATGGAAACGAAATGCATTTTGGGACGTTTAATCTATTCCGGGAAAGAACTTCTCTCTATCTATTACTTATTTTACTCTATAGCAATCGACGTTAGAACCGGAAGTCATAGATTTCTGCCAGTTCCGGATTTGCTAGAGATATTACAGTGGACATGCAATATATTCTTGGGACGCTGAGTTGATCACAGAAAACCGCTTTTCGCTATGTGTTACCGCTTTCATATTAACGATCAATGTTAAAACCGGAAGTGGACGATTTCTATCATTTCCGGGTTTAGTAAAGAGCTAGAATGGAAATAAAATATTTTCTTGGGACGGTTAATTGATCACAGGAAACTGCTTTTCGCTGTGTGTTACGGTTTTCATATTAATGATCAATGTTAAAACCGGAAGTGGATGATTTGTCACTTCCGGTTTTAGTAAAGACATAGAGTTGAGATAGAATATATTCTTGGAACTCTTAATTGATTGTTGAAAACCGCTTCTCGCAATCTGGTAATGTTTTCACTCTACTATAATGAACCGTTAAAACCGGAAGTGATCGATATCTTCCACTTTCGGTTTTAGTATAAGGGTTACAGTGCAAATACATTATATATCTGGGACACTAAATTCATTACAGAAAACAACTTCCTGCTATATTACAATTTTTGTTTTATGGCGATCAATGTTTAAGGTTAGTGTAAAGGGACAAATTCTGCCGATAGATGTCGCTACAGTCTTCGTATCTCTCCCATGTATTTTTTACCTTTCACGAAAATTTACAATTTCTCTTACAAATTTCAACCTAGAGACTTCAAATTTTTAGAGAAGGAACTTCATAACCTATTAAAGGGAACAATCCGTGCCGATTTTTTATTTAGAATTTTCTTCACAGTTGAAAGAGTTCTATTGTTAAAGGTTTAGGTATCCATTTCAACAATGAAGAAAATTCTAAATAAAAAATCGGCACGGATTGTTCCCTTTAATATGTTATGAAGTTCCTTCTCTAAAAATTTGAAGTCTTTAGGTTGAAATTTGTAAGAGAAATTGTAAATTTTCGTGAAACGTAAAAAATACATGCGAAAGATACGAAGACTGTAGTGCCATCTATCGGCAAAACTTGTCCCTTTAAACCAACCTTAAACCGGAAGTGCTTCATTTGATCCACTTCCAATTTGAATAGAGGGTTAAGAGAGAAGATGGTAGCTATTGTTAGAACGCTAAATCGATTTAAAAAAAACTTCTCGCTGTCTGTTACCGTTTATGTTCTACGTAGATCAATATTTAAACAAGAAGTTGTTCTGGATTTCAATACCTCTGGCTTAGTACAGAGTTAAGGAGACATAATGAATTTTTGAGTCGCTTAATGGATTGCAGGAAATCACATTTCTCTATCTATGACAGTTTTTGGTCTACAGTGAGCAACGTAAAAACAAAAAATGGTTAATTTCCACCAATTTTGGTTTCAATATGCAAAAACAAACTCAGTTCCTAATTTTTGATCGTCTACACTCCGACCAAATTTGATGATGACTGATAAAAGTTGTTCTCGAGGTATTTTTCTAACTGCAACTAACGGATGTCGTAAATATATAAAGGAGTTTTGGTAAATCAAACGCCTTAATAATAATAATAATAATAATAATAATAATAATAATAATAATAATAATAATAATAATAATAATAATAATAATAATAATAATAATAATAATAATAATAATTGTTGTTGTTGTAGTTGTTATTGTTTGGTTTCATAACAAAAGCTAGAACTTACATGTTCATAATCACTAGCTGAACCTGCGCTATTTGCACTGCACAGTTCTAATATGAGCGTAAATCTCCTTTCCACTTCTCACTATATCTGTGCAAGTCCCTTTACGGACACAAGTAAAGGACAGGAAAACTCTCAAAGGAAATGAATTGCTATAACCAAACATATAAATGTAGTATTTTAATATATACAATGTTGGAGTCAGTTTGTGGCAAACTTCGGTCATTCATAGTTGATGCCAATTGCAAATTTTTTTTCTTATAATTTCATATCCGAGTACGCCTCATTGTTGGTCCCCAAGCCTTCGAATCTGCCAGTTGCAACAGGTTTTGTCATTCAGATTAAAGCAAAACGCCTGAAATGTCCATCAACCCGCTATACGTAGCTCCTCTACTGGTTGGCTTTCACAAGGAAGACAAGTTTCTTGAAAATTTAAATGAGAACTGGCAAATGGACACAAAATTTTGGATTGACCAGCGAGAACGGCATGTTTCTAGCACTTGTGGTTTTCGAGATATCATTGTCGAAAGGATTGGCCACAAACATATAAACTTTTCTTAACCACAAACATATCAACCAAACATTTTAATATATAACTTGCGCTCTCTATATAGCGCATCATTCACATATGAAGATGAATCTCCTTGTCATTACTCACAACATCTGTATATACCCCTTTACAGACACAAGTGAAGGACGTCTTGATAAAAATCGGCAAGGGATACCATACAGGGGAGATTTATTTTTTCGATTATTTTTTCAATATCTCGCACCGTTTGCAAGATTAGAGCCTACATCCGGTTGGTGTTTCTAGTTCATGTATGACCAGTGTTTTCTTTCTTCTTGCATGCAGTATGTTAATAAGCAAATACATTAGACACACAATTAATTATCACGTCAGTGATATATGGTGTTCATTGGGCAAAATACTCCAAACAATAATGATTCAACTTAGAGTGGAGAAATGGTTATCCTTCGTTTTTCATTATCATTTGCTCATGAAGCAAATGCCTGAGAGATATTCAATCCCAGTATACAACTATGTGGTGTTAGAATATATAAGTCATAATGGCGGAAACTTCATAACAAGGAATTACATACTTTATATGTTTACCCAACATTATTAGAGACGTCAAGTTTAAGAGGCTTAGGTGGGCGGGTCATGTAGCTAGAATGGAAGAAAGTAGAAACGCTTTCAAAGTCTTGACTGGAAGACCAATCGGAAAACGACCATTAGGAAGATCTAGGCGCAGATGGGAGGGCAATATTAAGATGGATCTCGCAGAGATTGGAATACAAAGTAGAAACTGGATGCAGTTAGCTAAGGATAGAAGTCAGTGGAGAGCTTTTGTGAACATGGGATTGAACTTCCGGGTTCCATAGGCCATAGAGTTAGTTAGTTAGTTAGGATATGGTCCTTTAGTTTTTTTTTTTTTTTTTTTTTAAATTTCAACACTTCCAGTGTACTCCTAAGAAATGTAATAAAGAAATAACGGTCACGTTTTTTAAATATTTAATTAGAATTGGACAATCTACACAAAATTTCGAATCGACATGTGGAAACGGTACTTTTGTAACACTTGTGGTTTTAGAGATCTTATTGTCGAAAGGATTGGAGACAAACGTATAAACCTAGAATTAGATGCTTAATGGAACTGGGGCCACGGTGTCTCGATAGAAGTAGGGTGCTCATGTCTGGTGTAAAGGGGCCCCTTATTAGATCTCAAGCCATGTGAGTGTGTAGTGGATAGCATCGTATTCGTGGGGTTTTCTCAGTATTTTGCGTTTCCTCTCACATTTACATTTCACCAATTCTTTCACAATCGTTCACCTTTCATTGATTATTCCTCTTCCTTAGCCTTCAGGGCACATGCGTGGGACGAAACACTGAAGGATTAAAAAAAAAATAGCTGTGCCGTCGTTCGTTTTCAGCCCATTGATTAATATGGGAAATTATTTTCTGTTTTCTTTGAAATTTAATAATGAGAATTTTAATTTAAGCAATATTAAATTTATATATTTGTAACGTAAATTCATTTTGAGAAAGCAGGAGAAAATCTAAATTTGAAGAAAAAAAAATCAGTAAAATCTCATAATTCAAATTCCAACACGTTTCAAAGAAAACATATAAAAATAACCTTTATACAATTCAATGGGCTAAAGCAGTGGCTGCGGGGCCACGGTAGCTCAGTGGTAGAGCGCTACCCTCTGGTGTGTGGGGTCCTTGGTTCGATCCCCGGCCAAATAAGCTTGTAGTGGACATCGTGCCCGTTGATTTTCTCGGGATACTCCTGGTTCCTTCCAATTTCTCATTCCACAAATTCTTCCATCATCACTCACTTGCTTTAATCATCGTCTCCCTTAGCCCAAAGGACATACATAACTGTGATACGTTAAACTGAAGGTTTCATTTCATTTCAATTTTCACTCAACGATTATTTAGAGTTTAAACGGTATTTAATTTACCGCCTCTTTATTACAATATTTCTAAAATTAGCTAATTTCTGCCAGTAGCTTGCGCCTTCTTGCTCTCTCTTCATCTTCCCCAGGTTCCGAACCATTAGGATAGAGAAACAAAACTTGTGTCAGTGGCAGATTTATATGTAAAAACTGGGGGTGGGGCAACCAGAACCCAGACTATGATACGCACTGTAGGTATATCATAAATTTACTATAAACTTTTAAAAAAAAATATAGGCCTAAATAACACTTTAAATTATTTCTGTTACTGGAACAACCGAGGGGACCTACCCGGCTCCGGGCTAGATCCACCACTGGCTAGGGTAGTATTCAACATCATCTTTCCATTATTATTATTATTATTATTATTATTATTATTATTATTATTATTATTATTATTATTATTTTTAAAATTTTGTTTGATGACTAAAAAATTGTCTGCAATTAATATTTTAACTTGAAAAGTTCAGTGTGTTTCAAATTAGAAGTTAAACCACGTATTAGCAAAGCTTATCTTCAACTCTTGCAGTTTGAGAGACAACGCATAACATTTCTGGTGGGTAAACAACACCGAAACGTACAAGTCATTTAACAACACGTTTTAGTTGAGTTGAGAGGTATTTGTATCAACATTTAATTGATGTTTACACCACTCTCCCGCTCCCGTCCCCCGCAAAAAAAGCAACTATTTTGTTCAGTGCAGTGATATTCGTTCTCGCTTTTAAACTACAACTGTTTGAAGCTCTCAACACCAGCGCAACCATTCTATTGCATGTTATTTAAGAGAGTTGAACATCTAAATGATTCCCGTTTCAGCCCACGCTTTCATTACAAAAGCTTCAGGCATAATCCGCATGATGAGCTACGCGCTGGCTGCTAATTCTGGGCACGTTTTGCCTATAAGCTCACTGATAACCCACTCTTTTTTCTCTCTCTCTCCCAGAAACTGTACCCGCGTACAAATTTGCACCCCTCGGTCGCTCTCGCAATATCACCCCGAACACCCTGGCTTGTTAGCTTCTGATTAAAATGAAAGTCATTTTAATTTTCCTCGTTTACTCTGCTTACAGCTACAGCTAGAGCTCTGAACGAAAACGAAGGCCTCAACTGCATCCAACTCCATCTATTTGGTGTCATCCGAACTTTGTAGCAGTGTTGCCAATCACACTCAGCTTTTGAGTGCAATATGAAATTTCTAGTTTTACGTCGCACGATTATGCTACAAGACTAAGGAAAACGGTGACGATGAAAATGGTGGCAAAAAAGTGAGAGAAACCTGAGAAAACCCCCACACACAGTGTTTGCCCACCACAAAGCTTTAGCGTACAATATGTTATTCCTGTCAAGTCAGATTATGCAAATCGAAAACCTTCCACCACAGTCACGGCTCTTGAGGGATGTCACGTTGAAAAAAAAATCACTACAAGTTAAATTCACAACTCACACAGCTTTAGAAATCCGCATAGAAAAATTAGTACATTAGGTAAACTTTCTACCCTTAGACTGTGTCGATAAAATTTAAATATTTACGATGTGGCTTCCCTTAAGATCCGCCACTGGTTCTATGCGTTACAGTCCTCGGATAACATCTTTGTTTTCACATATAAAATTAGAACTTTTAAAAATGTTTACCAATCAAAATTTTCTTTGCCTTCCTCGCTTTCCTTTTACTACGTCCATCAAAATACACCTTCTTTGCTTTCCTCCCACTATGTCCCTCAGAATGCACTTGCTTCGCTTTCCTTCCACAATGTCCATCAAAATATACCTTCTTTGCTTCCCCCCCCCCCTATGTTCCTCAGAATGCACCTACTTTGCTTTCCTTCCACCACGTCAATCAGAATACACCTGCCTCACTTTCATTCTGCCATGTCCATCAGAATACACCTGCTTCGATTTCCTCTCACCATGTCTATCAGTATACACCTGTTTCTCTTTCCTTCCACCATGTCCGTCAGAATACACCTGCTTCGCCTTCCTTCTACCAAGTCCATGAGAATACACCTGCTTCGCCGTCCTTCCACCAAGTCCATCAGAATACACCTGCTTCGCTGTCCTTCCACCGTGTCCATCAGAATACACCTGCTTTGCTTTCCTCTCACCATTTCTATCAGTATACACCTGTTTCGCTTTCCTCCCATCATATCCATCAGAATACACCTGCTTCGCCGTCCTTCCACCAAGTCCATCAGAATACACCTGCTTCGCTGTCCTTCCACCATGTCCATCAGAATACACCTGCTTCGCCGTCCTTCCACCAAGTCCATCAGAATACACCTGCTTCGCTGTCCTTCCACCATGTCCATCAGAATATACCTGCTTCGCCGTCCTTCCACCAAGTCCATCAGAATACACCTGCTTCGCTGTCCTTCCACCATGTCCATCAGAATATACCTGCTTCGCTGTCCTTCCACCATGTTCATCAGAATACACCTGCTTCGCCGTCCTTCCACCAAGTCCATCAGAATACACCTGCTTCGCTGTCCTTCCACCATGTCCATCAGAATACACCTGCTTCGCCGTCCTTCCACCAAGTCCATCAGAATACACCTGCTTCGCTGTCCTTCCACCATGTCCATCAGAATACACCTGCTTCGCCGTCCTTCCACCAAGTCCATCAGAATACACCTGCTTCGCTGTCCTTCCACCATGTCCATCAGAATATACCTGATTCGATGTCCTTCCACCATGTTCATCAGAATACACCTGCTTCGCTTTCTTTCCACCATGTCCATCAGAATACACCTGCTTCGCTGTCCTTCCACCATGTCCATCAGAATACACCTGCTTCGCTGTCCTTCCACCATGTCCATCAGAATACACCTGCTCCGCTGTCCTTCCACCATGTCCATCAGAATACACCTGCTCCGCTGTCCTTCCACCATGTTCATCAAAATACACCTGCTTCGCTTTCCTCCCATCATGTCCATCAGAATACACCTGCTTCGCTTTCCTTCCACCATGTCCATCAGAATACACCTGCTTCGCTGTCCTTCCACCATGTTCATCAGAATACACCTGCTTCGCTTTCCTTCCACCATGTCCATCAGAATACACCTGCTTCGCTGTCCTTCCACCATGTCCATCAGAATACACCTGCTTCGCTGTCCTTCCACCATGTCCATCAGAATACACCTGCTCCGCTGTCCTTCCACCATGTCCATCAGAATACACCTGCTCCGCTGTCCTTCCACCATGTTCATCAAAATACACCTACTTCGCTTTCCTCCCATCATGTCCATCAGAATACACCTGCTTCGCTTTCCTTCCACGATGTCCATCACAATATGTCTTCAGAAACAATGTCTAAAATAATATAGTATTTTCTTATTTATGTCCATGTTCCCTGATCTGGATCATATTTTACATTTTTTTTTTAAATGACCGGTTTCATTTATTAACGCTACATTATTTCACATTTTAATCTTAAATCTCGTTCTTACGCCATCTTTTATTTTTTTTAGCCAATTGATTTATAGAAAATTATTCCGTTTTTCTTGAAATGAACTGGAATTCTAATGATGTGATTTTACTGAGTTATTCTTGAAATCTGTTAGTTAAATGTCCCTTTCCTGTACAAAATGGGTTCACATTGGTGAACTTGAGATCAAGTGCTGGGAGCAAAGAAGGCAAGAATATTCTATAGTTAGTCAAAGTAGTAAGACTATGCTATTTGTTTTAAAAATCAGCAACTTACCTCGTGAGCGAAATAAAGGCAAGAGTAGTCTACAGTATAGTTAGATAAATCCGTACCAAATTGCAGTGGCGGATCTAGCCCGGGGCCGGGGGCCTTTGAGCTATTATTTATATATTTTTGAAAGTTCACTGTGAACTCATGGTATACCTATCATAGTCTGGGTTCTGGCTGCCCCCAGAGTTTTTAGTTCTAAATCCACCACTGCCACATTGTGTGGTTTAAGAATTAAGTCAAACAGTCTATAGTTCAGTTAATTCATACGAATTTTTTTGTCATATAATAATAATAATAATAATAATAATAATAATAATAATAATAATAATAATAATAATAATAACTGCTGGGAAGAAGGTAAGAGCAGCACATTATTTCGCCAATTCGTACGGAACATCCGAGCACCGAGTTTCACGACTTTCTCACAAAAATAAAAACGTACTGATTTTCAGTGATTTTACTGATTTTACTCAGCAGGGGCGTACCTACATGGGGTCTACTGGGTCCGGACCCCCCCCAAAACTTCTTAACTCAAAATACATTTGTACATTTTCTCAATGAAACTATAATTGTTCAACAGAGAAATAATTGATGTAGCATGCAACTTTGATCTTACACTTCATCTGCACTCTTTCTCTTATAAAAACATTCTAGTTCTATCATTTTTTTTCTGAAAATACAAGTAGAAATATTTTACAATTACTTATCGTCTTTTCGGGTGCAGAATAATACCCTTCAATACTACATAGACGTAGTGGTTTGTAGTTTTGGGCTTCCCCACCCACCCAACAATAACTTCTGGCTGCCTGCATAGGTGACTCCATATGACACCCGAAGTGATAGTCTCTCTGGATTTTCGGAACCTTCCCTGGTTTTCTGAAATGATGCGGTATACACCTTTATCATCTCGGTGATTGAAACTCTCTTCGATTGTGGACAGTATCATCGGTGAAGAGAATCTTTCTGTGCCTACTGATCGCGTTCCGACAAAGTAGGCGTTCACATTTATTCTTCTTTGTGCGCCTTTTGATGAGACGTCAGAAAGCGTCACGTTGACCATCGGTAAGCACGAAGACCACCAACATCGTCCCGAAGTAGCCTGGACATCGTTCACTTTGACATGTTCATATCATGGGCGATCGTTGCCTGTTTGTTGGCCTTGATTTTCGTGGACGACCTTCTCTCGGACGATCCTAAATGGATACAGTATCAAGGCATCGCTGGATTGTACGGTACACAAACATGCGACTGATTTTCAGATTTCTAAGCGTGTTAAAATTTTTACTCGCTGTTTTTTACAACTCAGTGTAGCGAATTTGTTGTTATCCAGAGTTCATAAACACCTCATTACATTGTACCTACACAGTTTACGTGCCTCCTTTTCCACAGCAGCACTCACAATGAATAACCGCACATTCCACTGCAAGGTTTGACCAACTGATCAGAAAATTTAAGCAGTGGCGGTTCTAGTCAGAGGAAAGATCGGTGACCGTTGGTACTCACCACATAGCGTCGGCATTTGGTGTCCAATCGTCGTGAGAACAATTGGGGATCAATTTGAAACTAAACAAAAAGTTGCAAACTCCAGTATAGAAATGCAGCATTAATGGTGAGGGAAGTCGATGTGCTGACCGCACATCACCTTACAAGCCCTGTCTCCCTAAGGGCTATTGTGCCAGTTCAAAAATCTTTTAAGTTTAACGTTCCACGATTATGCCGGCTAGGCTAAAGGAGACGGTGTTGATGAGAAATGAATGAAAGGGTTGAATGAAGAAAGTGAGAGGAAACGGGAGAACCCGAGAAAATCCACTGTGTTTGTCTACCAGGAGTTTAGTTTTAGAAGTCAAACAATAAAAGTCATTATCTTCAGATACAACTACTTCGCTCATAATGGCAGGTCTCTCTTGCTCTCCTCAAAGATATTTTACGAAAAGAAGCTTAGATCAAAAACATATACTTCCCAAGGATGAAACTCAATATTTCTGGTTGCAAATATCAGTACTCTGGGCAAGAATAGTATTTTTTTTTTCCTAGACGACCCTTAGAAGAGCGCCGCGACTAACTGGGACCTCGCACGTTTATATTTCGACATATGGCAACATTGCTTTTGTCATTTACAATTCAAAAAAAAAAAAAAACAAATTCCTCTTGTGATTTTGGACGTAAGGTGCTCAACATGTGAAGTTCCAGTACTGTAGTTTATGGTAGCGTTTCTCAAACATTTTTTTCACGAGAGGACCACTTTTATGAGGCAGAATGTCCTACAGACCAATTTTTCCTTGCCTTATTCGAAAGCAAATTTATTAAAAAAAAAAAAAAAAAGTATTCTAAGCATATGCTTATTCGTAGTGTTAATTAAAATTTCATTAACGTCATATTGGTATTTATATAAAATAAACAGTGTGACATCGATAACTCGAAGGAATAGACAAAATTTGAGTTATCGAATTTTTCGAATAATCAAGGTTTAAGTTATCAAGGTGGCCACAACAAAAGTTCGAGAAACTAAAGTTCAGCGTTCCTCATAAAAAGTGACTACATAACCTTTATAACTCGAAGCCTTATTCGTTCAACCTCTAAACAGGGGCGTCATTTCGGGGGAAGGGCAGGGAGGGGCATTTGGTCCCCCTTAGTATGAGATGTATATAGAGTGTATCAATAGAATAGTAGTAAATCAGTGAAAAACGCGAAATTTTACTTATACAAGGGGCCTTGCCCCCCTCAAGCAAAATCTGAAATGACGCTCCTGCCTCTAAAACTCGAAGTTATGAAAGTTTCTTAAATTAAATAAAATGACTAGTAAAAGTAAAATCCTATACATGTATTGTTTTGGATGGAGGGGGGTGCTTTCACGTCTAGACATGCGTAAAACACAAATGCAATACACATTAGCAACAACGATAAGTACGTAAAAACATGAGCTATACCTTCGAGTTATCGAGATAAACTTGGACTCAGGAGCGGATCCAGGACGGACTTATGGGGGGGGGGGGGTTGTATTACTGCTACTTACAGCTACTTTTAAGAGCTCCAAACTCTGGGATGTGTTTTATTTATATATAAAATAAGAAAGTGTCCTCTTCTGGGGGTGGGGGCGATTGCCCCTGCTTTGACTTGTAAAGGTTTACAGATATGAAAGTTCGAGTTACAGAGGTTTCTAAATGTGATTATGAAACTTAAAATTCGACTTATCGAGATTGTAATTTTCAAACATTCGACTTATAGAGATTAAAACTGTGTTATGCAGAGTTCAAGAGAATTGAAAAATTCTAATTATCGAGGTCCAACTGTACATATTAGATTTATTTTTAACAATTGAAAGCTATCAAGAATATCTTGTAGAAAAGGTAGAATAATAAACTCAATAAAATGTCAGTCCTGGGAGAGAGTGAACGACCCTTGGTTAGGTAATTTACAGACCTTCTTTGAGATTCACAACTACAGTATATGATACGTAGTTCACTTAAGTTTTATTTTTTCTATAATACTTTTTGGATTAATATTCAATCTAAGAGGATCACAAGGGTCAAAGTTTGAGAAACGTTGGGATATCTATTATATAAAAGAGAACGCACAAATCCTTTGTTAGCTCATCACGCTAATACGGCTGAACCAATTTCTTTTATTTTTGGGGGGTTATTAGGATTTGGACCCTAGATGGTTTTTATCATATCACTTTACTTTTTAATTACCAGTGTCTTGAGATAATTGACCATTCAAGTGTCCATAACGTACAAATCCTTTGTTAGTTCATCATAGGTATAAAAATAAACGTATTTATATGCAACCCGCATGACCGTGTCACTCGGCGGGTTAACATAAATGACAGGCGCTATAATGTTAACATTTACTGCAATTTGAAAGCGAAAAAGTAAAAATTATCTAAGTAACAAAGTTTATTGCGTTCCGGGGTGACCGCAGCGAAGCGGGGTGAACGCTGCTAGTGGACTATGTACGGGAGTTCTAACGAAACGCATTGTTTGCATATAAATCTTCTCACAGTTCTACTTGTTTCTTCTATGCCACCAATTCGTGTTTATCATCACTTCCTTTAGAACAAAAATGTAAAACTTGTATTTTTAAAAAGTTAAGCTATTTTTACTTTGGATAGGTCAGTTCATACAGAAATGCGCACTGTAGACAAAACCAATAGGGAAATGCTGAAACAACGAAATGTGATAATGTATTAAGTAATTAAAGCAGGATGATATACAATCACATTTTAAAAACTGATGAGAGATCCAATGATTGTGCAAAGCCAGTTATATATCTGAAGTTATAATACTATACTGGTAAAATTCCATCTGTAACGATACTAGAATATTTCTGAAAGTCTCTCATTCGTACCATCATGTTCAAAAGTGAATTCTCTCTTACAATATATTTTTCTACTGCTAAAATTCTAAATGAACTACCCAAATCGGACTGAACTATGTGAAGGGATTTCGAGATATGACTATATGTTATTTTAACAATTGCAACCCACACTCTTTTATTCTTGCCTTTTTCCTTCTTTTCTAGGGAAAATAACAAAAAACGCTGAAACGTGTATTTAAAAAAATCAATGAAAAATCTAAATACGAAAGTTCAAGTCTCTAACTTTAACCAATTTCGAGATATGGCCATCCAATTATAACAACTGTAACCTTACTCATTTTCTTCGCTTCTAGGCAAATACGAAAAAAAGGTGAAAAGTGAGTTTAATTATTTTAAATGACTAGTTCATATACAAAATTTCATGTCCCTAAAATTTAGAGATTCCGAGATATGGATGTTTTAAGATTATAATTGCCACCCCTTTTCCCCTCCCTTCCCCTGTTGAATTCACAAAAATTCATTCTTAATGGGACCCTATATCACAAATCCTTTGCCCTGTCTAAATTTCAAGTTTCTAGCTTAAGCAGTTTGGCCTGGGCGTTGATCAGTCAGTCAGGACTTCTTCCATAGGTCCAGAGATTATTGTAAAATATTCTTGATAGCCTTTTGTTCAGAAAGTATGTTGAAGCTTTTGTGAATTCGATAGCCTTAGTGTCCCAAATCGCAGGATATGAGTCGCAGCGGCCTAGGCTTAACGTCATTTGAAAGCCGACAGTTAAAGCTAGTAGGTGTATAAAAAGTGTTAGAACATCTATAATCAAACGTAAGGTACTGCGCCGTGAAGACCATTGAACTTTCAGCAAAACTGCGCTACATTTTACAAATTTATTTCTACAAATGTGCAAATACGCGCAGGTGCTGTTTATGGGCAAAATACGTCATCGAAAACAATAGCTAAAACGTGGTTTAATCACGTTCTGGAAATAGTGATGTTCCCCCAAATACTCCTCACAATGGGCGACCGATCACAGAAAAAGAAGTTGACTGGCAAAAATCGAGCAAAACCAGCACGTAGGCAGTCGTGATATCACCAATGTCCTAACCCTTTCGGACCTGGCGGTAACATATGTGTACACTGTATCTCACAGTTAACATAATTATTCTGGAGGATTCAAAATGGTTGATTTTTATGTCTTTGCATTCTTTGAAATTTTCAAAATCATTTTCCGCTATTTCTCTAATGCTTTCATCTACTGTTAGTAAGCTACGCACATGTCGCACAATACTTATAGGCTCTACCACGAAGGACGAGCCATTTAGGCTGTTCTATTTTTAGCGAAAAAGAAAATAATTTGCAGTAAGTAATTTTTCTTGTCTTAGTGATGCATTTCGAGTCTATGTTTTAACCCTAGTGTACAACAACGTGTACGTCTGATAATTATGTAAATATGACAACAGCAATCAAAATGGCGATTGTATTTCATTTGTTAAGCCAAAAAGCATAAAAGTGCAAAATAAAAATCTATAAGTAAACAAAAAATCAGGGCTGAAAGGCCTAAAGATCTATTTTCAAACAATGTTAATCCCTTTGGAGAAAGATGGGCACGAAAAGAAGTTAGACGTTTGGGTGCCACCGTAATTCAAAAACATTTACTCGATCGAATTTCTATTCAAATATAACGAACTCGAACCATTTCTGAATCGGTTGATGATCACGAGTGATGAAAAGTGGATAACAACGACAATAACGTGCGAAAAGAATCGTGGTCAAAGCGGGGGAGAGGCTTCCACAGTATGCGGCAAATGCCCAGGAAAGTTATGCTGTGGGTTTGGTGAGATTGTTAATACATTGTGCATCTCGAGGTGCTGCCGCCGGGAAGACCGACAGATTCAGACCTGTATTGTCGACAATTAACGCAAGTGCACCGAACTGGTCATCAGAAAGGGTGACGTATACCAGTCTGACAACGCCAGAGACCGCATACATCTTTAAGAGGCCTCATCCCGGCGAAATTAAAATACTGCTAATTTTACAGTAATTATGTGATATCTTCAAGTAGATAAAAGATAATCGAAATGTGGAACAAGACCGTCCTAGACAATATCATTTTACATGAGATACCTTTATCACGACTCACTTACCTGCTTTCGTTTTCAAGCCATTTTGAAAATCTGTATTTATTTTCGCGTTTCTAAAAGGCTGAAAACGGAAAGCCACTAGGTGACTTGTGACAACGGCACCTCACGCAAAATAATATTGTCTAGGGCGCTCTTGTTTCACATCTCAATTATCTGTTATCTATTTGAAGATATTACATAATTACTGTAAAATTAGCGGTATTTTAATTTCGCCGGGATGAAGCCTCTTAACGACCCGTCAGAAATTAAGCGTACTTGGCTGGGAAGTTTAATACATTCAATGTACAGCCCGGACCTGCCCCGTCAGATTATGATTTGTCTCTGTCTCTACGAAACTTCCGGAACTGTTAAGTTAGTTTCAAAAGAAAACTATGAAAATCACGTGTCATAATTTTTAGATCAGAAAGTACAGAAATTCTATACGAAGAATTACCGTGTTACCATAAAAAGGCTAAAGATGTGTGACTGCATATGCGACTTCATAATGTTATTTTCAAATCACAATAAAGTATTCTCAATTTTGACCTCCAAAGGGTCAATAATTTTTAGACAATCTGATAAGCATTATAAAATAAGGGGAATTTTAATCAATACTATTTCAAAACTCGATTAATACGATTAATTGGAACTAACGTCTGTTCTCAGCATGAATGGGATAGTTTTGTATCTAATCTTTCAGGTCCTATGTGTATTAAGACAGTTCAATCATTGATAAGATATACTTAGTCAAAGTGATGTACACACGACCGGTCAGACGGTAATTATCTGGTCGGTGCTGTATATGGTGAGCTTCCTTCGCCTTTTTTTTTTTTTTTTTTTTTTTTTTTTTTAATAGTTTAAAGACTACAGTTTGTTATATCTTGATTCAAGTAGACATTACCTTTGAAAATCCTCTTTCTATCTGGAATCGAACACGGAAATGCGCTAACACAGAAACACTAAATGAGATAAAATAAACAAAATAAATCCAGTACTTACAAATATGATGTTCTTCCTAGAAGAACTAGTGCGGATTTAAATAGCGATATAGGACCCGTTTTGCCAACTTCCTGCTCTTCAACATCTATTTACTTACCTGAAAAAAGGAAAAAAATCATAAAAATTAAATATAATTCATATTCACAAATTAAAACAGCAATTAACAGGTATAAACCACATACCTTTGAAACTACCTTTTGCACTCAACAAATCTAAAACACTTCTATTTTTAAAAATACGTTCAGCCTAGAGGTAGAATTAGAGGAAGAGGGGAAAATAAACTTTTTTAGGTATGACAAGGAGAGAGATTCGAAACAACATGGTATAGGAAACAATGTTCAGCAGGTGATTATTGCCATAGAAGAAGTAATGTAGATGAAGGAATTAAAAGGAACTTTATTAGAAACATGGAGGGAAGGATAAAAATGATAGACAGTCATGACGAGAAGAGAAAAGAAGACAGAGCAGTTTCATAGTTTATTAATGCAGAATGGATATAGTGAGGATAGATTGAAGAAGAATAGCAAGAAATAAGAGGGCAGAAGGCAAAAGGCAATTAGAGAAGATACAGAAGAAAAAAAAAGAAAACATGGTTCGGGATAGAGAGCATAGGAGAAAAAACGGAAGTCCTAAAGAACTTATTGAGAAAAGGAGGAGTACGAACGTACGGGAGAGAAAGTAGAAGAATGTTAGATGCGTTGAAAACGAGGAAAAGGAAGGTAACAGAGATTCAAATAAGTGATGAAGGGGTTGTATATAGAATTAAATGGAAAGAATGTGATATGAGTTATATAGGAGAAACAGGAAAGAGGTTACAAGAGGGGATTAAACAGCACAGGGACGACGTTAGATTGAAGAGAGGTAGTAACGTTATACATAAACATGTGGACGAGACAGGACATGAAATAGACTGGGAAGGTGTAGAGGGACTGGAAAAGGAGAGAAGAAGCATTATAAGAAAATTGAAAGAGGCAGAATGGATACGAAAGGAAGGAAGCAAGAAACTTATGAATTGGAATAGCGGACTAAATATACATGATGTATGGAGGAAGATATTGGATAAAACAGAGAAGAAAGAAGAGGAGAAAACAGGTGTATTGAACAGCGGATAGACAATTAAAAGTTTAGCTCTTAAGTGAAAGTTGATCATTAAAAGTGTCATATGTATTAATCAAAAATTGTTAAAAAGGAAAGGACGAATATGATTGGTTTATGGAATGACTTCTCATTTTAAGAAATATATAAGCTGCAATCTTAGAAACTGTATTTCATAATGTGTCTGAGGAAGGCAAAGTTAATTTGCCGAAACTGTAACGCTATTATTTATTAGTTAATATATATGCTTTGATCAGAATTTGTGTTTTAATTTATACAAGAAGTTCCAAAGCTAGAATGAGTGGTATTCAGATTCAGCTTCCAAGTATATTTAATTTAATCTGAGGTAAAATGCTTTGTTTAAGCCTAGGTGTTAAAGGTGTTGTTGGTGACCTTTAGTTTGTTAAGGAGTTTGGTTTACTAAATACCAAACCAAACTCCTTCACGTGGTGTACACTGTGACACTACTACTACTACTAGTAGTACTACTACTTCGAATTTCCGTGACGAGCGAAAGTGTGATAGTGTCCGAGAACTACAAAAAATAACCCATATACTCTCCGAAAAATGCTATTAAAATTGTGAACAATAGTTCTGATTATTCCTTCGTTCTTACATTATCAATCAAACAAACCAAAACAAACTTAATCAAACAAAACAAGAATTGCGTTTGTGTCATGCCGAGAACTGAATTTCATTGACATTACTATTGGTATGATCTACTATTGGTATGGTTTCGCCGAATTGAACCCTACCTTATAATCAGAACTGATCCCATTGTATCTGTAAATGATAATAATAAATTATTAGAAAGATTTAGATACGCACTTTCTTGTGGCTCTAGTTTAATTCCTAAAATTTACTAGCAAATACAGCACTAGTAATTGTAAATAATGAATTTAATATTCTAATAATTCTGCTTTACAATACGAGTATTTTATACTACTTGTGAGAAACCATTCACAGAATTTGGATGTACCACATAAATTATGGCTCCGTGGCAATGGTTCCCGTGTATGTCACTCTTACTTTAACCTTATCTCGGATTTAGCTATCACGTTAACTGTACACACGTTATCTAATGTAAACAAATTTGAAATATGTATAACTCAGACAAAATGACTTGGTCACTGGAAGAATATTGAAATTAAACTCTACTAACAACAGTAAACAGCATTACAATATTTCATGTATGTCACATTCGGAGGGGTATATTGCAGAAAGAGAAGCTGCATACAAACTAGGGAATGTTATAAATTTTAAATGAGATACCGAAAGCCAGAGTTAATGTCACTGCTATATTATCTTCAATAAGGAAATAGCCGGGATAATCGCTCTAACCGTCTATTACAAAAAACAGGAATTCTCGCTTATGTTGTTATTACTATTGTAATGGACTCCAAAATTTCAATGTTTGTGTTACTGTAGCGTCCTTAGTCTTTAACATTGAAAAATAAGTGTAGTATTGTAGATTTTTGTTTACCATGCAGATCTGAAATATCTAATAGCCTGAGGCAGTGCGCTTTAAAACAAGTGGAACACAGTTGGCAAACCAAACTCAGAAGCTCCCGATGTGCGAAGTTGTGTGACATAGCCTCCGTTGCCAACCAGAGCCTATTCCTAGCTGAGATCGGCAACCATATATAGCGATCTTTATTCCTATTCCCGACCAAATTTGGTTCGGATCTGGCCAATAATCACGGTGAAACAAAGCATCCCATATACACATACACATACAACTGGAGTGGAAGTATAACCTCTCGTACGTTTACGCTTGAAGCTAAAAAGATAACTTTATGTTGGGTTGACAATACTGTTTAAGTAGACGGTATTATCGGGTATGTTTGTCAATGTTTCCCTCTTGATATTTGCTTTTAGAAAATTGTCAATTACTTTAAAACTTACAAGCGAGTTTCAAAACAAATGGTTCACCTTCTATATTTATCTATAAGTAAAAATGAAAGTGACTGACTATGTTTGTGACTTAATATCTCTTGAACCACCCAACCGAAATGAAATGAAATCTGACAAGTGAGTTTTACGTCCCGCGGTTATGCCGGTGAGCGTGAGGCTAAAGGAGACTGTGATGATAAGAAATGAATGAAATGGTGGAATGAAGAAAGTGGGAGGAAACGGGAGTGCCCCAAAAAACCCACAAATACGGTGTTCGTCGACCACAAAGTCCACACGGTGCCAGCTGGGATCGAACCAGGGACCCCAAGCACCGGAAGTGAACGATCACATAACCGATCTCGATAAAATTTTCAACTTAGATGAGGATCGGGGCTGGGATGGTTTCTATCATTACTTTGACGGTGCAATTTAGGGGAGAGGATGGCATATAAAGATGATCGAAAATAATCGATATTAGTGTCGATTTCATAGTTTTTGGAGTCACTGAGGTGAACAATGACACTTCCAATGTCCTTTAAATCCAAATTCAGCCCTGCAACTTGGGGCAGGGAGAGGGAGGATATATATAAAAATCACCGAAAATGACCGATATTAATGTCGAATCCATAGTTTTCGGGATCGCTGAGATGAAGAGTGACACTTCCGATACTGTTTAAATTCAAATTCAGCCCCGCACCTTGGGGAGGGGGAGATACATAAAATGATCGAAAACGACCGATATCAGAGAGTACTTCAGTAACAGAAAAAAGGGATTGACTAATGGACCATATTACTAATTTTTCTTATTTAAACCCAGCGAAGCGAATAATTGATGCTAGTATTTTAATAAAGATAAACTTTCTTCAGAGCGCGCCACCTGAAGATAATTATCCTATAATTTGTATACAGTTCTAAAAAACAATTTGGCAACTACTGATCGACTGGTACTTTGAAATTCATCGATTCTTTCCCCGCTCCACCCATTAGTATTTACATTGTAAACTGAGATTAAATTATCTTTTTCTGTCATTACTAGAGACCGGATGTTAGGCAAAATGGCTATTCTTTAATATTAAAGAAATGATCAAATATAACGTTTCAAAGTTTATATACGGGTTTATAGTTTCAATTTATTCCAATTTTAATTTGCCTATTTCGCCCCTTCCTACCTAAATAATTGCTTTAGTGCCTAAAATGTTGTCTATTCTAGCATTTTCTTCAAAATAAGACTTTATTCGGAAATATATATAATGTAGTATTTCAAGAAAGGATTTTGCCTCTTCCGAGAAATACAAGTGCTGTTTATAGTAATAAGATGCCGTAAAACTTTGGACTGCTGTGTGTACTGATAAAGTGTATAAAATTTGGACTGTTATGTGTAGTGATAAAGTGTTGTATAGAATGTATTTACCAAATATACATGAAATACATGTCAAACTACGTTTTTATATATACAGTAAATAAGATATCAACAAACAGATATGTTTCTCTAAGACCCGGAGGGGATTTAAATGTAGAAACGCTTGGATCCCGGCCATTTTAAATGTATTTTTAAAATTTTGTTACTCAGAAACTACCCTTTTAAAGTGAATGAAACTTTCAGATTCAATCGGATAAAAATGTACTAATATAACAGTAAAACAGTAATGCACTTAGCATTGTTACCGTTGAATACACAGTGTTGCAAACTTTAAGGAATATTTTTTGTATGTTGGAAATCCAATCGAAAGATATATTGTCCGATAATTTCGTGTAAATTGCAAACGACCATACAACTAAATATAAATAAGTTTAAATATACACTACATATCACAATATGTCACTCCGCCCCCTCCTGCCCCTTTTGGTGACATGTTAGGTGCGAGGACGTTTAGAAGCGCGGCGCGATGGTTGAGAACTAGTGCTAAGAACAGCATCGAGTGTTGTTTTCGTGTCACTGTCGGAAGATTCTAGTTATTCTAATATTGTAGCAATGTCTAAACATTAGATTCATCGTCCGTTTCAAAAGCATCGGAGTCGCTATCATCTATTATTTCCGTAATTTCTCCGGGCGAAAATACGCCACTATCATAAGAACCACGATTTGTTGCGGTGGTATTCATCGCCAGAAGCTCAACTAAAAAGAGGAAATGAAGCCTAAGCAAATTACAAGAAGGATGTCGAAACAACCACACACACTTCCACTGGCTTATAAAACAGGAGAAAAAAATAACTACATGTTTTTTTTCCTTCTGAGTGCTCATATCTTTTTGGGGTATACACATTTGACACAGCATTTCATATAAATCTACGCAGTACGTGACCTGTAGGCATGAAGGTGATAAATATTAGTGAAATGTAAACAGAAGGGACTAGCTGTATGAAGCTGTTGGCTTCTTTCGTCAACTGCGTGCTGAAGTGCGGGAGCTGGCCTTGATGGGTGCACGGCAACTAAAGTTGTCCGTGGGTCTTTAAGTGTTAAAGATTAGCTTTGACTTGCATTTATTTTTAATTGTATTGAGTATTTATCTTCATTATTTCGAGTTACATTTTAGTGCCTATTTTACTCCCTATTTTTTAAAATTTTATTAATTTATTTTTTAAAATTTAAGTGCCTATTTTCCAGGTTTTTAATGTTTAAACAACCGGTCTCTAGTCATTACTATTACTATTCATATATCATTAGTATTCATATATCATATACGAGGGGCGTAAAAAAAATTCCGGAATGCTGTTGTAGTTTTGACATTTGTGATGCAATTACAACGAATCTAGTACAGTACAGTCCTTACATCAGGGGTGCCCACAAAGGTGGGCTATGACGCAAACTGCGTCATTGAAATATTTGGGGGGGGGGTAAAATCTATATAAATATGTTTGTAGGGGTGTAAAAATTAATCGAAAAGATTTTTTTTTCATGGAAGAACACCTACGGATAGACAATTGGAGAGGGGGTGAGTCATGGACATAAGGGGGGTGGGCACCACTGCCTTACGTTGCCTAATTACGAAATTGACAAGTGTGAACAGGTCATACCAGGCAGTGTACGACTAGTGTAGCTGAACGGGGGAGTATGGAGTGATCCGTCAGCGTAATTTCACAGATCGAGCAGCGCGCAAACATCAAGTTCATATGCAAATTAGGGAAAATCCGATTCAGAGTGTCTGATAGTCTTAAAAACAGTTTAGCACCATCGGATGTTTAGCTCTTTCCAAAGCTAGAAATGGGCCTCTTCCGTTTCACCAACGTAGACGATAACTAACGCGACGGCTGAACTCGGAAGACACCAAAAGAGGCCTTTCGTCAACGTTTCCACCAATCGCTGGAGAGGTGGAACAAGTGTGTATGTTCCGAAGGTGCCAACTTTGAAGGCGACGAAGAAAATGTGTGCTAATAAAGAGTTACAACAGAATTCCGGAAATCTCTTGACTGCCCCTCGTAATACATACTACACTGATTTGTTTCATACCTTCTGTGTCTTAACGATTCATTCAAAGGATTTCTAATCATTATTATTATTATTATTATTATTATTATTATTATTATTATTATTATTAATAATAATAATAATAATAATAATAATAATAATAATAATAATAATAATAATAATAATAATAATAATAATAATAATAATAATAATAATAATAATAACAACTCTGTGGCCTATGGAACCAGTAGGTTCAATGCCGGGTTCACAAAATCTTTCCACTGTCTTCTATCCTTAGCTAACTGGATCCAGTTTCTAATTTGTATTCCAATCTCTGCGAGATCCATCTTAATATTGTCCTCCCATCTGCATCTAGCTCTTCCTAATGGTCGTTTTCCGATTGGTCTTCCAGTCAAGACTTTGAAAGTGTTTCTACTGTCTTCTATTCTAGCTACATGACCCGCCCACCTAAGCCTCCTAGACTTGACGACCCTAACAATGTTGGGTAAACCATATAAACTATGTAGTTCCTCGTTATGAAGTTTCCGCCATTCCCATAGCTATCCTAAACACGGCTATGCCATTCCCCATTCCCGTTCCTCTTAGGTCGGAATATTCGTCTCAGGATCTTGTTCTCAAATACTTTCAGTCTATGTTATTGCCTCAGAGTAAGTGACCATGTTTCGCAACCATACAGAACAACAGGCATGATTATCGTTTTGTATATTTTAAGCTTTGTATAATAATAATAATAATAATAATAATAATAATAATAATAATAATAATAATAATAATAATAATAATAATAATAATAATAATAATAATAATAATAATTCTTTCCTGCTCATCCTTTTTGTTAAATATAGAGATTCGTTACTCCATCTGTGGTTCCCTTTATTACAGCCTTTCTTTGCTGAACGTGATGAAAGCTGTCTTCAAAACATCATTTTATTCAATTGAGTCAAAATTTATCACTCATTTTGCTGCTGGCGAAAGGAAATTATATCGTGCGTGAAACGGAAATTTTCCCAAGATAGGTGAAAAACGGGCCCCTCGTTTGACTGTGTGTAGCAGCAGCTCCCATTTGAAATGAGATTTGTAAACGATCTGAGTTGGCGGGGTAAAACCTAATCGATCGATAACTGCATCTGTCTGGAGACTCACTTTGCAAGCCACTGACACGCTTTACAAAAGACCCAGAGAAGAAAAAGAGACAGAGCAAGAAAGCGTTTCGGATATCAAAAACGCTGGACCACGACAAATATATATATATATTTCATCTACACAAAATTGAAAGATATTTTATTACGGTAAGAGACGGTACTAGTCAGACGGTTACTTTATGGGAACTCTTTCTGGTACGGAGCATTAGGATAAAGAAAAAAAAAAGTGAGCTTGGAGAGTTTGTATCACAATTGAAGTCATAGTTAGAGATACAATAACTCTGCTAACAGTCAGAGCAGTAAAAAAGAATACTATAGGCAACCTGCATTTCTTTGCCAATGTGCAGGTCGCATAAAAGTTAGGGGATATAGATTTTAAACGTAATATTGAAAGCCACCGCTGAAGTTACAGTTACACATATTTCATTATAGGTAACCAACATTTCATTGCCACTGTACAGGTTGCATACACGTTAGGGAATATCATTGATTTTAAATATAATATTATTTATACATCGCTGAAGTTACAATCTCACATATTTTTATTATACGCAATCAGCCTTTCTTTTTCACTATGGAGGTCGCATAAAAGTTAGGGAATATTATAGATTTTAAATGGGATATTGATAGCCACCGTTGAAGTTACAGTTCGTTCTTTCTATAGAAAAAAAATAATAATTAACAGTTTGGTTTCCTTTAAGTTATCGTTTGGAGTGAGAGACGCAGATATTGTCTGTCAAACTAATAAATGCATGTCTTCTGCGGGATAGTATCTTGCCCCTTGCTGCTATGAAAATAAAATACTACTCCTTACCCCATATGATTCCGACACTTGCTTCCTATTTGATGATCAGTTAAAAGAGTATTCCTAGGCATCGTGGCGAAAAATGTGTTTGCTTTTTCGTGCATTGTACGAAAAACACAAAGAGTGAACGTAATAAAAACGAAACTAGGAAAAAAATACAATGCGATGAAAAGTGCTTGGATTCTTTCGCCAAATCACCCAATGTAGCGCTTTCTTTGTAAGTCTTGATGGTATAATCGGTAACATCGAGGGCTCAAGTTCACGGGGTACTCAAATCAATTTCCCCTGAAGACATACGTTTTTTTCTTTACAACAACAGAAGTTTCTTTTTAAAATTATCCAGTCATCCGAGATAAGGAAATTCTGTAGAAACACATTATTTCACTTTTGTATTCACATTATCGCGAAAAAATATGATCATTTCTTGCAGTTCAAACCGTAGACAATTAGTTAGTGAATAATGTTTTTCGTTTTTTTTTTTCGGTCTTTTATAAACAATGTCCAGTGTGTTGTCGTCGGCAGAGCTCTACACTAATCTTACCTACACCAATGACTCATACCTTTGGTTCGGTCTTACTTGTTAGCTATAAACTTTAAACGTCTCTATTTTTTGTATTTGCCTTTTCCACTTGTGCTCAAGAAACAAAAATAGTTCTGCGTGCGCGGGAATCGATTCGTGGACTACAAGATCTTCAGACTACGTTGCTGACTACATTGCTATCGAATACTCTACGAGGGAGGATGGCCGGAGCACAGACTCTGGCTTCGTTACCTCGGTCTGTGTGCGTATTCACACACTAACTCGGTCTTCAAATTTTACACGTGATTTCGCCAATAAGTTGTTATTAGCTTTAACGCTACATTCAACGTTGATAAAATATGAAAGGAATGACGCAAATTACAAATAGTGATCGAACTTACAACTCTAGTCACAAGAACAATTCTATTCAAGGAGTAACCTCACCTTCCTACCTAGAAAAACCCGAGTTCGATTCCCGACAGGAGCTCATGTGGTTCGGATTCCACGTTAATCAGTAGGTCTTGTCTCATATAGCCTTGCTGCTGAAAGGGACGTTAAACTCAAACTCACCTCAACCTATCTAGAAGAAGGGCGAAACAAAATTTATTACTGCTACCGGCTAACAAATATTTATACTCCATTTCTTATTTTCGTAAAATAATAATTCTATCAATCTGTCAATCCATAAATGTAATAATATTATTACGTTCATGTGTAAACCTAAAAAGAATCTTAGGTTTCTATATTCTACGAGTTGCGTCCCGAACGTACGTAGTTTTCCTAAAGTTGAAAAACTAATAAGGGTAATTACTATACGAGATTAACTATACAAAATTTTAAACAGGTTTGTATGCTTATTTTTAATACAGATGGTGATCAGAAAAATGGAAACACCTGAACGAAATTGCAACTTACCAGATTAATATGGTGTCGGGCCACCTTTCGCCTTCAGAACAGCCTTGATGTGACGTGTGATGGAGGCATAGAGGTCGTGAATGGTTGCAAGTGGAATTTTACACCATTCCTCGTGCAGGGCATCGGCCAGTTCTGTGAGAGAGGATGGAGGCGAAAATCGTCGCCGGAGTCGTGTTTCCAAGACGGACCACAGATGTTCAATTACGTTGAGATCTGGGGATTGGGCGGGCCAGGGGAGGTGTTGAACTTCATCCCGATGTTCCTCAAACCACGCTGCAACAACGCCAGCTGTGTGAATGGGTGCATTATCATCCTGGAAGATGGCGTCATTGTCCGGGAACAACATCCGGACCATAGGATGCAAGTGGTCTCCTAAAATTGCGACATAATCGTTGGCAGTGATTCGTCCGCTAAGTGTGACCACAGGACCCAATGAAAACCATGATATGGCGGCCCAGAGCATCACCGAGCCGCCGCCATGTTTCACAGTTGGGCGGAGACACTGCAGACCATAAGCTTCTTTGGGCGTCCTCCACACATAAATACGGCCCGTGGTTGGGAATAGTGTGAAGGATGACTCATCCGACCATATCACACGTTTCCAGTTCTCGACGGTCCAAGTTGCATGGTCGCAGCACCATTTGCGGCGTGCGAAAGCGTTATGGTCCCTGATGAGCGGTTTGGTCCGTGCAACACGTCCCCGTAAGTTCATGTCATATAATTCGCGGCGGACTGTGATTGTCGAAACAGGGTGGGGGAGGTGCTGATTGAGTTCCTCCGTCACTTCCTCCGCAGTGGCACGACGGTTCTGCGTGACAATGCGCTTTAATATCCGGCATGACCTGTCACTCATGATTTTCTTCCGCCCACTGTTCCGCTTCCCCGATGTGGTTTTCCCGTGTGTTGTGTAGACCGTCATCACCTTCGACAATGTCCCACGCGACACACCTAACACAGTAGCCGGTGCCGCCACACTCACTCCACATAACCGCGCACCAATAATTTGCCCTCTTTGAAAATCTGAGAGGTCTCCCATTTTATACTACCTCCGTCTGCTGCAGCCACTGGACACTGCTGTTCCACTGCGCCTGACGTAGTATGGAGACCAACCTAACACACCACCACCACCGCTGCGGGCGCCACGACACCACTGCCAACCCATACATCTGACGTGTTGCCAACTACAGGTGTTTCCATTTTTCTGATCACCCACTGTATATTCATCTGTGAAAATAAAACTTTATTGATACTGACTAGTGCTGTCGAAATCGGTTTTTGAAAAAATCGAAAACCGGTTTTTGAAAAAGTGAAATTTCATAAAACTGAAATGTCGGTTTTGAATACCGATTTTGCGGTTTCGGTTTTAAAAACAGTTTTTGCGGTTTCGGTTTTAAAAAGTTTTTGCGGTTTCGGTTTTGAAAACCGCATTTGCGGTTTTGGATTTGAAAACCGTTTTTGCAGTTTCGGTTTTCAAAACCGTTTTTGCGGTTTCGGTTTTGAAAACCGTTTTTCTTAAAAACCGAAAACCGCAAATGTCACAATAATTCGACAGTACTAATACTGACCTAATACTACGAATTTTACCATAGAGGTGCCTAATAAAGACTATGTCTACATGTGAAAAAGGTATCTATATTCATCGCTAGTTGAAGGATATTTTGGGGGACACTATCATTTTTGGCTGCACTGTGCAGAATCTGGTGCGTGAACTTCAACTAAAGATCTACCAACGTCCGTAGGCCGAATGTGTGCAATCTCAGAAACTGCTCGTACAGAGGCTCTGGTCATAAAAGACAGAAGGTAAACCTTTAAGGATATTTGTAATCATTCAAGATTCTCTTAATGCATCCTGCAAAGAATTTTGACAGATTACTTGAAGCTGTCAAGGTCATTTCTCGTTAGGTCCCTCAACAGCTAAAGAGAAGATGGTCACCTGAATAAGAGGAAGGCTATATAAGGTAAGAATATCGATGTGGTTTTCCATCCATTCTGCTCCTAAGAATTTTCCACCAATGACCTCTGTCAATTTTGAAAACTGAAGGACCCATTGGGAAATAAAAGTTTTCATTAAAAAAGTGCCCTCAGAAGTGGTATTTTTCAGTGTCTAAAACATCCGAAAATGACTTCGCAGATGCTTTTGTAAGCCGGATAAGCAGACTGTGATAGTGTGTGGAAGTGGACGGAGATTACATTGAAAAGTGATGAAGATCGCACAAGAATTCTGAACATGGCCGATGTGTAAACGTTTTGGTACGCCGTTGTACATAATCTATGACAGACACGAACTCAGACTTATCGAAGACAGTTAAAAGTGTCCATGCTCTCAGCGGGACTATGGATTGCGCATAGCAAAACGCCCGAGACTACTCGGCTACTACCAGCGGCACTAGACAAGAACCAATTAAGTTGAATGTCGACTCAGTACCGTGGCTACTGAGCTCGACTGGGCGTACTGTTCAGTCGTTTTCGGAATACTTAGGTTTTGATTCAAGGTAAATACCTACAGGTAAATCCAAGATCAAGCGTGCAGAAAACACCACATGTTAGTCACTTACGTACGATAGAGACAAGTGTAAATATACGGTATATTCTCTTTTTAGAAGTACATTTCTAGAATTCAAAATACAAAGAAACGATCGCCACACCGGTCTTTTCTTATGCGTGGACGGTCTCTTATCTCTGTGAAAGTACTGTACTATGTTTACCCTGAAAGAAATGTGATTCTTGTTAAGGAAATTTGAGCTGGTATGGCAGAGAAAGATCCTGAAATTTGGTATCAGTGTACGTGTCTTGCTAATGGTATGGTCAGGTAGGGTGTTAGTAATAAGCAATAGCTCCAATATTTTACAACAAAAAATCAAACACATAGGTTTGTACTAGGGATGGCCAATTCCAGAACTTTTATTTTTCGGATTCCGAAAAGTGAAATCGAAAAAATTGCGGAACTCGGAAAAATTTCAGAATTCGAAAAAATCCGATTTCGAAAACATTTCAATTTCGAAAACTTTCGGAATTCAGAAAAAATCCAGATTTTGCAAAAGTTCCGGAATTTTTCCGAAATCCGGAAAGTGAAATTTACTTTTTCGGAAAATAAATTTTCCAGAATCCGGATTCCGAAAAATTTTGCTACCAATATTTTTTACATGAAAGAAAAAAAAAATCAACAGCTCCCAGAAATATAGAAAAACATAGAAATGGACTGATTTATTACGAAGTTTTAGTTTACTTACCAAAATTCTTTTATACCCACTGTTTACGGCGCCCAACGGTTCTCTGTTCCATTTCTGGATTATATTGCACTTAAACGATTATTACTATCAAGCCAGTGGTAATTTTTCCATTGTAACGTCCGACCGTTACTCCACACAATAATTGTTAAACGAAAGCGAATTCTTTTAGCAGTAGACGAAAAGAGCAATTATCTCGACCGAGTTCTTTAATGGCGTCAAATCGTTCATATCTTCGTAGGTAATGGTGGCTATTCTTATCACATATCCAATACATAGAAATATATGCTATTAGAATAGATTTTATTAAGGTTATTGGTTAAAGCTATATATATATATATATATATATATATATATATATATATATATATATATATTGGTGAGGTTTAAACCTCACATACTTGGAGCATGAAAGGATATTGTTCTTGCTTAACCTGATACCCAACAGATGTGATTCCCAGAGGATATTATTTTTTTTTTGGGGGGGGGGGGTAAACTAAAAAAATGTTGGTGAGGTTAAGACCTCTCACATTTGGGAAAATGAAATGAAGTCTTTAGTTTTACATCCCAGAGTTATGCCGGTTAGGTTAAAGGAGACGGTGATGAGAAATGAATGAAATGGTGGAATGAAGAAAGTGGGAGGAAACGGGGGAACCCCGAGAAAACCCATGAGCACGGTGTTTGTCCACCACAAAGTCCACACGGCGTGAGCTGGGATCGAACCACGGACCCGAAGCACCGGAGGTGAACGCTCTACCACTGAGCCACCGCGCCTCCTTCTCTCACATTTGGGATATAGGACGGTATGAAAGGGTGTGAAAGGGTATATAAAGCCCAGAATATTCTTTTTTTTTTTTAAAACTGATGCTAAACAGATATGATTTCCAGAAGTAAAAAGATTTCTCGGTTAAATTTCAAAAAATATTGGTGAGGTTAAAACCTTTAATATTTGGGATGTGAGAGAGTATATAATACCTCTCATACTCTGGCATTATCTTAAAAGTCAAGAAAACTAAGCTTTATATACCCTTTCATATCCAAACTGATGTGATTCCCAGAGGATAAAATATTTTTTGGTTAAATTTCAAAAAATAAAAATATTGGTAGATCACTCTTAACTAGAAGGTTCAATATTGGACTTAAGAAGAAGTTGGTCAAGTGCTATATATGGAGCATTGGACTGTATGGTTCAGAGACTAGGACATTACGGAAGTTAGAGAGGAAGGTATTTGGAGAACTTCTAAATGTGGTGTTGGAGGAAGATGGAGAAGATAAAATGAACAGAGAGAGCAACAAACGAAGATGTTTTAGAACGGATAGAAGAAAAGAGGACACTTCTAGCCACCATCCTTCGTACAAAGGCCAATTGGATTGGACATATCTTGCGAAGAAATTGTCTTCTTCACACCGCCATAGGAGGAAAGATGGAAGGGAAGCGAGGAATAGGAAGAATAAGAACACAGCTGATCGATGATTTGAAAGCTAGGAGAAAATATTGGGAGTTAAAAGGGGAAGCTGAAGATCGACAAAAGTGGAAGAAACATTTCCAGTCCAAAATTTAAAATTGAAAAAAAAAATCCCCATTAGTCTCAGGACCTGCCGAAAGGCAGAATACTTAATAATAATAATAATAATAATAATAATAATAATAATAATAATAATAATAATAATAATATTAATAATAATAATAATAAGGTTAAAACCTCACATATTTGGGCTATAAGAGTGGGTGTGAAAGGGTATATAAAGCCTAAAATATTGTTGTTTCAACTTATGGCAAACTCATATGATTCCCAGAAGTGGTTAAACTTTAAAAATAGTGATGGGGTTAAAAATTCACATATCTAGGATATGAGAGGGGTATATATACACCTCTCATACTAGGAGTATGAAAGGGTATATAAATAGTTAAGTTTTTTGGGACCAGTTTAACCTCAAATATAAGATTTTTTTGATTGAACCTCACATAATTGAGACTGACCGCTTCAATTACTAGCACAAACCCATTCAAAAATGCGGGGAGGGAGCACGGTGGCTCAGTGGTACAGCGCTTACCTCTGGTGCGTGTGGTTCCTGGCTCGAACCCGGCCAAGTATGTTAGTGGTGGACAACATCGTGTCCGTGGTTTTTCTCGGGATTCTCCCGTTTCCTGCCACTTCCTTATTCCACCAATTCTTCCATTTCTCATACACTTGCCTTAATCATTGTCTCCCTTAGCCTAAAAGAGCATAATCGTTGTTCGTTAAGCTGAAAATTTCATCGGGTGATCCTTTTTACTGTCCTTGTTAAAGTTTATTTTATTATTTTGTACATCTCATAAAAAAACAATGTTTTTATTTATTCTTACCGTTATAATTCTCTTTTACAAAAATAACTTTAAAAAATTAAGAGGTATTTCTCTTGTAAATGCACTGACGACCAACACATTTGTAAGAAAATGAAAGAAAATCGAATTAAAAACAAGTGAACAGTAGCTCCGTGTGAGCGTATTGCGGTACACCACACGATATGATTAAGAAACAAGGGAACCTAATAACGTCTAGGAAACAGGAAGTAGATTCCAAGTGAGAAAGTAAGAGCATGCTGCACACATAATATTAAATGTCGTTGAGTTCACGACGAACAGTTCTTGAAAGGGACGAAAGTGTGTACACTCAAATCCATGTGTAAAAATTAATATTCGAAAGTGTTTGAAAATTTGAGGGGAAAAAAATTAAAGGAAGCTGAGAATGAAAACAAATGAAAAATGAAACATTCAATAGTATTAATAAAACGAAACTGACCCAAGCACTAAATATATAGTAAACTACACGTTTGCAATAGTATTTGTGTTACCTGAGAACACTTTTATATCCCCTGTGTCCTAGGGCGAGGGTTGCATAGGACCAATCCTCCTATATTTTGGCAGGGCTACGTTGGCCTACACCCTCAAGTTTGGCAGGTATGTAGGACCATCCCCCTTAAATTTTAGGAATTGCCAAATCTAAAAATTTGGTAAGGTGGAATAGGAATAGGATATGTATCTCTTAAGTTTTAGGGTCCATTTCGTTCCCTTTCATGAAAAAAAAAAAAAAAACAAAAATTCAAATTTCGGAGGTTTCTGACCCAAATGAAATGAAACTCTGCATATGACTTCACATTAAAAATAACTCAAAACCTATTTAAGCATTTCCGAAAATTTCGCTTCTAAGAAAAAAAGAGGGCAATTTCTGTAATATCGTTTACTCAGAAAGTGTTCAATATGAGAATTCCTTCGAGTTGGAGGTGTGAATTTCGGTATATAAAATCTTTAATTAAAAATAAGGGAATACGTGTTTCAGCGGTTTCGAAAATTCCGCTACTAAAAATGTAAAGAGGTACAGTCATTATTAATATCCAAATTTCTGATTCTTTTTATTCACAAAATGCCCAAAAGTTATATGTGGGAAAATTCGGTAGATTAAAAATGAGTGAACACGTGTTTCAGTGCTTTCAAAAATACTGCTTATAACGGGAGAAATGGATAAATTCCAACAATATTCAAATTTATGGTCCTTTGTGGCTAAGCGGATAGTGTACGCGCCTTTGGCGTGGGAGACCCGGGTTTGATTCCCGGCGGGAGCTCATGTGGTTCGGATTCCACGTTAATTAGTAGGTCCCGTCTCATATAGCCTCGCTGCTGAAAGGGACGTTAAACTCACAATCAACTCAACCCGAATTTATGGTTTTATATTACTTTTTCACATTTTATTCTTTCTGTACAAGAACCCACATTTCGGCTAGCACTTCATATAATAATATAATACTAGTATAGATATTATAGTGAAAACATCAAATTTTGTATTAATGACCGATCTAATATAGTAAAAATACAGGGAAGCCTTTTTTAAAATCTGCATTCTCAATGTACACACGTAAGTAGGTAACTCTTAACCCTTAAGCAGTTGTCAATTTGCATAACATTAGCAGACCCGTGGGGAATATCATACCCCATCGTGTAGGTTAGCAATAATACGCAGACAATCATTTGTAAAATACTAATGCAGTCATAGTATATCTAACACAAACTTTGATAATTAATATTATACAGGATTGCAAACCATATGGGATAATCCCACCTTTATATACGCATTTTGAAGATTTCTCTGAGACAATAGCATTTTAACACTATGTTGCAACTCACTAGTGAAATAAAATTAAATGAAATCTTTAAGTTTTACGTCCCACGGTGATGCCGGTTAGGTTAAAGAAGACGGTGATGATGAAATAATGAATGAAATGGTGGAATGAAGAAAATGGGAGGAAACGGGAGAACCCCGAGGAAACCCACGCACACGGTGATTGTCCACCACTGAGCTACCACGGCCTGAAACTCACTAGGACATTACTTAAAAATTAATTTATATTGATATTTATAAACAAAGAATTACCAATTACATTAAATTTTTTGAACCTTTAAATCAACGTTATTTTAAAGTAATGTCATGCCATTAAGATCTCAATTCGCACCCAATTGAAATCAAAAAAAAAAATATTTTCCACTCAAATGCGTATGGAACACATTCGACTGTGTCAGTTCACTTGCCAAAAAAGAATGATCAAATATCTCGAATTGAATGCCAGTTCACCTCTTAAACAAAAAAAATATTATTACATTGACAGAGCTGACAGTTGGGTACGTTATACCTCGATATGCCTGCTTAAAGGGTTAATATGACATACTGTTGTAAAAGGATAAAGGATTTTTGAGAGGAAAGGGAAGTACCCCGAGAAACCCCACGGACACGGTGTTGTCCATCATAATCTTACTTGACCGGGGATCGAACCAGAGACTGCTCTACCACTGAGTTCCCGTGCTTTGTGTATTACCTTATACAGTAACTGCGGGGAAAATACACACAGTAATATTGTCACGACCGTTTGTTGTTGCTTGTAAAGAGGTTACGTGAAAAAGCAGTCGACCATCTTTCTTGCGACAACTGGAAATTCGAACATGTTTCACAATGAGTGATACTTATTCTACGTACCAACTTATGGATTAAGTTTTTTTTTCTATTTTTGCTATGATATTGTATGCTACTTTAATAAATTATATTACTGTATGTGTTTAACTAACTATCAGGCGCTCTCAATGATCCGACACTTTCGCTAATCTGGTTCCCCTCTTTGCAAGGAATGGCCGGATTAACGAGAGTCTAGTGTACTATGAATCAATCGACATTAATTACACTAAATTTAAATTTAAAATACAAGAAAGAGTCACAAAATCTCAAAATAACAAGTTGAACATCTGTAAACAAACAAATAAAAAGAGAAACAACGTTTATCACATAGCTTAAACTGTATTTACTTTGCGATAAGGAATCTATTTGCCAGTCTTGGTTCTGTCGTTAATACGAATCTACAGTACATTCATATTACAAATATGACAACAACAAAAATGACAGTGAATTTTTACCTGCTGAATGATTAATTTAAGAAAATCAAACTTAAAAGGAATTAAATTTGCATCACGAGCTCTTTCGGGTTAAGCGGTTAGCGTACGCGCCTTTGGCGTGGGAGACCCGGGTTCGATTCCCGGTGGGAGCTCATGTGGTTCGGATTCCACGTTAATCAGTAGGTATCGTCTCATATACCCTCGCTGCTGAAAGGGACTTTAAACTCAGAATCAACTCAACTCAATTTCCATTCTTCTGAAAATAGTGCATTAAGAAATTATTTTGATTTTAATCTTATTTTAAAACCTCAGCTCGAACGAACCTTGAAATTTGAATATTTTAGCCTTTCGACAAGGGTCTAACTTACTTAGTTGACGGTTCTCTTTTATTTCATTATATAACATAATAGTTTGTTTTTTTTAGTCTATTGTAAATGATTGTATGGTCATTTTACAAAGTGCTATAGTTTTACGTAAGAGCTTTTGGCAACACTCAAAGTTATTGTTATAATTACGTATTCTTCTTCTTCTTCTTCTTCTTATTATTATTATTCATATTTCATGGTGCCTGCTTCCTTAACTGGATTATATAAGCTGTCCGCAATAACAAAAACGTCGAGAACTTTGGATACACATAAACCAGAATGAGGAACACGCTCCAGTCAGCTAGCAAAGCAAGTTGAAGGCAAGGCAAGCAAGCTGGAGCCAAGGGACCGAGGAGCTATTTCCGCTTGGTGAAGAAGGGAGCCCGCTCCGATGCACAGTTGAGGGCTCTCTCCCTACCCCCGGACCACTTCTCGCTCACTATTCTTCAGTATTGATTGTCGCCTTAGCAAGGCAGGTGCGACCTCAGGGTTGATGTGGAACACATCCCTTCTCGATGTCAGGGGCGTCTCGATAACTCCCGGCCACAACAAATGAATCACGCGTCGGGCTCTCAATCGCTCCTACGAACGACAAAAGCTCTCCATTGAATTCCTGAATTACAGCTTTGAAGCACATATTCTTCACAAGAATACCAAGAAGGACATAAACGCTAAGCAGACTTCCTTTCTATAAAATTTATTTCCCATCGATTTATGGGTGTCACCGAAGGTTAATACCTTACCAAAATTCCATAATTTTACAGACTACAATTCGTTTGGAGAAACAGAATAATCCAGAATTTTGACACGATTTTTTTTTCATCTTAACAAAAGCTGGAGAGACTGTAGGTAAACGTTTCTTAAACTGTGGTTTGCGAACCACAAGTAGTTAACGAAGTCGTTTTCGTGGTCCTCAGATTGATCGTACGTACGTACCCAAAAAAAAAAAAAAAAAAAAAAAAAAAAAAAAAAAAAAAAATCTCTAATCTCACACAAAAGTTGCAAATCTCGAAGAGAGTTTGGAAATAACATACACAATCGTCTTTCACTTTCTCAGGACTGACGTATTACGAGTTTGTTACCTTATTTACTCCATAAAGTATTCTTGACAGCCTTCAATAACAAAAAGAAACAAATATGTATTTTTTTAATAATACTAATATAAAATTAAAGAGTATTTCAATACTTAAAAATATGAGTATATTGGTATTAACATACATTCAAGCGAAGGGGAGAAGAGCATTGTGGTCCGTAGAGTATCCTGAATAATAAAGGTGTTCCTCATTTGAAAGGGGTTTGAGAAAAGCTGGTGTATACGAATGGGTTCCAAGTTTGAATCTACGGTACAAATTACCGCACTCTCTCTCTCTCTCTTTTTCCCTGAAGACCACACTGGTTGATTCTTTGTATCAACTTTTACGTTCCCCTGTAGCAACCACTTACTGAATTATGAAGTGTGGATTTACCTAGGTACAGCGTGAAACTCGAGCCGCATAGTGCTCCTCTGTAGTCTAGTGGCTAACGAGAGGGGTTCAAGGTTCGTTGCTCGGCGGTGATGCTTTACCTCGGATACAAACCAGAGTAGTGGTTTGCAGCTCATTTTATAAACACAAGATCTTGTCTCAACAGTCTTAGTGTTGAGAAGGAAAAATAAGCTTAGCTCAATCAATCAATCACACCGCATTTAATGTTACTTGGATTGAACCTGAAACCAGGGGTACGGAAAGAACACATACTTACCTCTTTCGGCCACATGCACGAAAATTTTGAGTTCTACACGACAAACACCTGAAGGTTTTCTTTAAAAATACAAACGTTTAGTGACTTATTTCCAAAAATGTTTTGCGTGTTTCTCTTTTTTTGTTTCCTCTATAAAAGGACTTCATTCAGGATGTACCCCAAACGTAGGAAATCTCGATCTCTGCTAGTATCAGTCCATACTCTGTCCTTATGTACACGAATAATAGTAATAATAATAATAATAATAATAATAATAATAATAATAATAATAATAATAATAATAATAATAATAATAATAATCTATCTATTGAAATGCTATAATAGCAATTAAAAGCGCCTGAGCTCCAACCTGTAACTTTAGCTTTCAAATCTTTCATTTACGGTTATGTGTGATTTCACGTTTACCAGAGACAAACATTTTAAGTATTTGTACTTTAGATAGTCTAAATTAGTTAACTATATCTTTTTCACAAAGTTTATGATATAAAATTATTGTTCAAAGCCTTTGTATTTTAATAAGCCTTCTCTGAAATCAATGCATGTGAATTGCGCTTCCATTTTCCGAGTTCTTTAAACTATATGTTTGTGCGTGGTTAATCCTTTCGACAATGAGATCTCGGAAACTACAGGCTCTAGAAAGATGACGTTTTCACTGATCGATTGGAAATTTTGCGTAGATTGTCCAGTTCTAATTGAATATTAAAAAAAAAAAAAAAACATGGCCATTATTTCTTTATTACATTTTTTTAGGGTACACTGGAGGTGTCCCGACAAAACGTACCACTTGAATTTTCGCGACAAAACGTACCACTTTTGACGACCTGTCATAAATGACAACCTGTCATGGATTAATTAAAGCATTTCTGAAATTTATTCCACGACAAAACGTACCACTTATATAAATTACAACCTGTCTTGGACTAATTAAAACATTTCGGATATTTAATCCGCGACAAAACGTACCACCTCAAGCATTTTTTTTTTCAGCGTATTCACAGATTATTCTCCAGATCGAACAAATTTCTCTTAAAGGTTCTGTACGTGACAAACGTAACATTAAACACATTTATCAGCGAGTAAGAGAACAAGAGTCTTCCAAAATACATTAGAGCAATGTGGATGCTTACATATCTAACAAAAGAGAACATAATGTTAAGAAACTACTTCCTCATGAACAGGTAAAACAACGGCAGTATAAGGTTGAGAAGAACAGACAGGTAATGTATCGAGTTGTTAAAGTGCAGAAACTCATTGGTAAAAGAAGGCTTATTTACAGAGAAAATGTAGCAGCCTATATACTGAAAGACACAGCTATAGATCATGGAAAGTTTTTGGATATTATTCCTTTCTTAAGCAAATTTGATATTCCGCTTAAAAGTAATTTAGATAAGGTCACCGAGAAGAGTCATATACGAGGAAGTAAGCAGGATAGTGGTCGCATAACTCTTCCTAAACACGGTGAATTTTGTTTTGAATGCTATCAACACACTTATCAGAGAAGATATTTCGAAAGAAGTATCTCAAGCTTCAATATTTTCTGTTCTATTAGACACTACTCAAGATATAGTAGTTTCAGGCCAGTGCTCTGTTGTTTTACGGTATGTTGTTAAAATGGTTGTTAAACAAATTATTGCTGTTATTGTAAAATGCATATCTACCACAGGCCAGTGTCCTTGCGGTTTACTGCTGGAAATTCTGCAGGAAGTTGAACCTTGATATTAAGAAGTGTATTTGAAATTCAACCGATGGCTCAAGTAACATGCAAGGACAATATTAGGATTTTTTCAATTCACCTATGATCAGTTACACGTGTGATTCAGTTAATTTTGAGTTTAACGGCCCTTTTAGCAGCGAGGCTATATGAGACGGGACATACTGATTTACGGGAAATCCGAAGCACATGAGCTCCCGCCAGGAATCGAACCCAGGTCTCCCACGACAAAGGCGCATACGCTAACCGCTTAACCACTAAGAAACTCAATTATACGTGTGGTGTTACGCTCATATACTCAGTCATGTCATATGTGATCTGACAAAAAATTGCATTGATTCTGTGGCATTGTTCTGCTAAATGACTGTACGATATTTATGCGTGGGTCTTATCAGCGAATGCACATTTGGAAGATCAAATGTTAACAAAGGCGTCTTACAGTTATTGCGGAAACAAGATGGTAGAAAACATTTTTTTTTTTTCAGAAAAAGTTTGGTCATTTTTCGAACCCAGAAAGTGCTTTGTATATAGAGTTGACCATAATAATTAAGAAAATTGCTTCTACAGAAAATATCAAACCAAAAGCTAGGTGTAAAGCGAAAGGATATATAAAAGATCTTCTCAAGTTCAAAACAACTCGGACAGCACAAATGTTCCTTAAGATATTTCAAGCGACGACCTCTCTGTCAAACTATCTCCAAATAGAGGGTGCTGCTAGTGTAGTCCTATCGGATGGTGCAGACTACTCTGTTCCAAGTGAAAGAGTAGAGAGATGATTTTGAATCCGTTAAGAATGCAGCATTAAGCTCTGCAGAATGGGCCAATAACAAATTTGAAGACTTAGAACGTGATTTTTTTTTTTTTTTTTTTTTTTTTTTTTTTTTTTTTTTTTTTTTATATATAAACCTGTCGACAATTCGCCTTCAGAGATGGACAAAGATTTTCCAGTAAATATGAATATGAAGCTGCTTCTATCCAATGACCAGGTAGTGCATCGAAGCATTCAACACAATACTGGACATGGTAGTTTCGAGTATTTCTTCAAGATTCAAGAAGCAATGTACTTTATGGATTATTTGGACCCTAGACACTTCAACCAAGTAACAGAACTTCCAGACGTGCCTTTCGATAAACTTACATATTTTCTGAAAAACTTCAGTAAAGAAGTTTCCAAAGATAATATAAATGTATTCTCTTGGACTTTTGAAGGACGTGAATATCCTTGAAAGTCAGTCTTGATGACGAGCACAACCGAGAAAAATGACTGTCCTGATGGTGCAAGTGATTCAGAATTAGGAGAAAATACATTTGTTTACAAGGAAAGTGAATGCAAAACGTGTTTCAAAATTGTCCAATGTGCTGCTTTTTAATTTTGCAGAATTGTAAATTTTGCAGTAATACTTATCCAGGTTTCCAGCATACAAATTTTTATTGACTTTGCCCGTAACTCAGGTAACGTGTAAAAGAAATTTTTCAAAACTTAAATAAACTGAAAGACATTAAAAATAGGCTAACGAGTACCATGTCTCAGGAACATTTGAAAACATTTATGTTGATGTCTATTGAAAAAGATTTATTAAAAAATATTTCGAATGCAAAAGTGATAGATACAGTAGCATCAAAAACTAGTACACTAAAACATCTGCTAATTTTGTAATATAGTATACGTTCTCCTTGAACTTCATATAATATTTTGAACAATTCAGAATAATATACTGATGAAAGAATATCAGATTTTAATTGTCAATTGTTAATACTATTGACTTACTGTAGAAAGAAAACTGCAATTGATTTGTGACATTGAGAAGCTGGTGGCCCTTGTGGGAGAAAGCGCCCGCGCCCCTCTAATAATGTCTATCCGTCTCTGGTCCAAAGCCTGGATAAAGTGTGATGGAAATCAGCAAATATTCAAATATTGCATATGCAAGATTCTTGCTGGTCTTGGTCTGGCGAGAATCTTGCAGGTATGATCTTGGTGTTGGGAGAATCTTGCAGGCATGGTCGGTCTTGGTCTTGCATCCCTTAGTCTTAGTTTTGGTCTTACATCGGTACTTTTCTCACCACCAATCTGTTCAACTTTTAACCTTATTTTGGCCGATATATATATACTTATATACCGTCCTATCAAGTGGTACGTTTTGTCGCCTGACATTATTTGATGGCTGATTGGAAGACTCTTTGCAAGTAGCCCTCCAGGCAAGTGGTACGTTTTGTCGCTTGTCATTATTTAAAGTGTTCTAAGAAAACCCTTCACAAGCAGCCCTCAGGGTAAGTGGTACGTTTTGTCGCGTATTCACACTGGAAGCGTTGAAATTTAAAAAAAAAAAAAAAAAAAAAAAAAAAAAAAAAAAAAAAAAAAAAAAAAAAAACTAAACTGAAGCATCATATCCTGTGTTATACATTTCAACACAACACTGTTGTATATGTCTCAGGCGTTTGTTTCATGGCCAAATAATAATGGAAAAGGAAGGATAACAAATTCTCGAGTCTAAGATAAATCTTTATTTTTTGACTGTTTTGCCCAATGAACACCATGTATAACTGACATTATAATTAATTGTATATGTAATGTATTTGCTTATTACATACTGCATGCAAGAAGAAAGAAAACACTGGTCATACATGATTATAAACTCCAACCGGAAGTAGGCTCAAATCTTGCAAACGGTGCGAGATATTGAGAAAAAATAATCGAAAAAAGTCTCCCCTTTATGATACCCCTTGGCTTTTTTTAATCAATACGTCTTTCACTTGTGTCTCTAAAGGGACATCTACAGATGTTGTGAGGAATGAGAAGGAGATTTATGCTCCTATGCGACTGATGCGCTGTGTAGAGAGCGCACGTTCAGCTAGTCTATATATTAAAATGCTAGGTTTATATTATGTTTGTCTCCAATCCTTTCAACAATAAGATCTTAAAAACCACAAGTGATAGTAACGTACCGTTTTCGCTGGTCGATTCCGAATTGTGTGTAGATTGTCCAGTTTAAATTGAATATATAAAAAACGTGGCCGTTATTTCTTTGTTACATTTTTTAGGGGTATACCGGAAATGCTGAAATTTTAAAATAGTAAATCATATCCTATGAGTTATACATTCCAACACAACATAGTTGAATACAGGAGTTGTATATCTCTCAGGCGTTTGTTTCATGGCTAAATGATAATGAAACACGAAGGATAACCATTTCTCCAGGTTACGGTTAATCTTTGTTGTTTGGAGTATTTTGCCCAATGAACATCATATATCACTGACATTATAGTTAATTGTGTATGTAATGTATTTGTTTATTACATACTGCATGCAAGAAGAAAGAAAACACTGATCATACTTGAATTAGAAGCTCCAACCGGAAGTAGGTTCAATCTTGCAAACGGTGCGAAATATTGAAAAAATAATGGAATGAATCTTCCCTTTATGAAATTCCTTGCCGTTTTTTTTTTTTCACGATATATTTCACTTGTGTCTGTAAAGAGACATGTACAGATGTTGTGAGGAATGAAAAGGGGATTCATGCTCAATATGTGAATGATGCGCTGAGCGCAGATTCAGCTAGTAATAATAATAAAAAAATCAAGTAAGTATCGTGATGTGGGAATTCAGCAAAATGTTTCATCACTCACAAAACTGTGGGAACCACTGCGTTAAATGATATATGAAAAATAATTTTACAGTAACACGAAAACTGTAAAATTATTTTTCTTGCGTCCAAATATTGTATTGTGATCGGGTTACGCATCTGTACAAAATTTCAAGGAGTTTTAGTTAGTATAAAAGTGAATGAAATTTAAGTTCCAAGATTTGAAGCTAACAAGCAAGCAAGCAAACATTGAGACAAATAAAATAAATAACCCAATTAATTTTTCAGTAAAACGATAAAATACAATAAAAATTTCGTATTACTATCGGATTTTATGTATCCATACACTTCAGAACTCTAGTTAATATAGAAGCAGGGACGGACCAAGTCAAAATTTTCATCCAGGCAAAGTGACTTTTTGGGATCCCTCCCTAGTCCTAGCCTATATTTTACATTTTATTACAATGATTTTAATATTTTAAACCCATTTTTCAAAAAGAAAAAGTTAATGCTCAAATATATGATAGATATAGATATATGATATTTAGTACTTAAAAATATACTATATACCTATGGTATCAATTAGATTGAGTTTTATTATTATTATTATTGTTATTATTATTATTATTATTATTATTATTATTTACGTACCGTTATGTATAAACAAAAGCAATATCGAGCAGCATTTATTGAATATTACTGCTATATTGTACATTGTTTTGTTATATTAACAAAATCATTATACCATATCTTCGACTATGTAACAGAGGGCCGCAGTGGCTCAGTGGTAGTTCACCTGTGGTGTTTGGGGTCCCGGGTTCGATCCCAGCCCCCGCCAAGTGAACTTTGTGGTGGAAAAACACCGTGTGCGTGGGTTTTCTCGGGGTTCTCCCGTTTCCTCCCACTTTCTTCATTTCATTCATTACTCATCTTCACCGTCTCCTTTAGCCTAACCGGCATAGCTGTGGGACGTAAAACTCAAAGATTTCATTTCATTTTTTCGACTATGTAAACAATCTATTCTAATAACGTATATTGATCGTGTTTACGCACAGAAATACAAACAACCCTTTTAATGTAGGTCTCAGTAGTTGATGTCCATAGTATTCATAAAACATATCTCATGAACTTGTACAAAAGCTGAACACACTTACAACGCTAAACCTTAACAGGTTTTATCAAGTATTAGCAATCCTCTAACGTCTGTAACTTTGGTAAGTAAACCATATCAAAGTCAATTTAGGGAACTTTATGAAAAAGCGTCCATATCTTTTTTCTTCCATAAAAACAGTACCTTAAAATTTACACAATCTAGTATAATTTACACAAATAAAATCCAATAACATTCATCACCTGGGAAAAGTTCACAAAGAACATGGCCCGCTATAAAGAATACCAACTCCCCTCCATCTTTTTTCTATCTGCCATCTCTTCATTTGTCGATACAGCCCAGCTAGTACTACGAAACTCTCTTCTTACATGGTGGAATGGAAAAAGATGTAATTGACGCTGCTTTACAAGAATATAAAGCAAAAAATTCAAGTAAAAAACAAATTATAAAATTTACTTTTTGAAGCTCGTTTTGCCGCCCAACTGACTGTGGCGTCCATGGAAGTAGCCCGGCCCTTAGTCCGCCCCTGTATAGAAGTACGTGAGATAGCTAAGTTATAAACAGAAACACACAGACAGAGAAGGAACCTAAGGGAAACAATCCTAACGTCAAGATACAAATCTTTCACATAAGATGAATGAATTGATTCTTCATTACAGTGATTATGACAATAATAGGGTGGAAACTAACAACCTTGTCAGAAATACGTTGTCACAGAAGCCCGATGCTAGCTTTCGTTTCTGCTGCGATGAAAAAACATTTAGTTAGTTAATAATTATAGTAATACTAATACTAATGCTTATAATTCACTTCTCCATTTAGGATCTAGAGTTAGTTCCCTGAGGAAAAGTAGCATATTGTCTACTGAGCTATGATGAACACCTATTCAATTAGGCTACTGTAGATTAATTAATTGTTATGTGCAAATTTACACATAGTTAACCTTGCAATCACCAGATAATTAATGTATACTCTCCAATAATTGGGAGTGGATATGCCACACATACGACAACAATCACGAAAATTCATTAGTCAGCAAACTGTCTTTGAAATATTCCAGTTAAAAGGCGTCAAGTGTCCACGCCATCTTTGATTTTTTTTTTTCAATCCACTGATTCATATGAGGAATTATTTTCTAATTTCTTTGAAATGACTGGAATTTTTATGATTGATTTCTTTTCTTCGAGTCTAGTTGTAAATGGTCCTTGCATTTTCAAAACCAATTTGCATTATACAAGTGTAATATACAAACACACACAACACTTATACGAGGATAGCTACATAAATTCTAAGCCTAAAACTAGACATGTAATACTTTTAGACCGCATTTATTGAACCTTCCTATGATGTACAATATTTAGTATTAATATCGACTTTTATTATGTTGTTACAGGTCCAGAGGGACAGAAGAGTAAACAAATCATGACCGAGTGGAGAAACCGACAGTGGACTTATCCACTGCAAGCGTTGACCGAATTATTACCCAGCATCTGGGAATGGGTAACGTTTCCGCGAGATGGGTGCTAAAACTTTTAACACCTGATCAAAAGCTCACCAGAAGCAACATTTCAAGGGACAATTTTCATCTCTTCCGGACAAATCCAAATGTCTTTCGCACTCGATTCTAAACACTAGATGATACCTGGGTCCACTATTACCAACCAGAGTCCAAAGAAAGATCCGAGTGTGGAAACATCCCTCCACCGAAGAAGGCCAAGTCGGTGCCCTCAGCTGGAAAAGTGATGGCTACAGTTTCCTGGAATTCGGAAGGTTTAGTGATGGTGGACTATCTTCCAAAGAGGCGAACTGTGACTGGGGAATACTATGTAGGTCTTTTATGACAATTGCGTGATAATATTCGGCAGAAGCGTTGACAGCAGGTGTGCTTCTTCATCAAGACTCCCTAGCCACAAGTCAGTCATCGTAATGGCAGTAAATCACGATTGCGGCGGCCATCTTATTCGCCTGATTTGGCACCTTCTGACTTTCATCTCGTTTCAAAGCTCAAAAATAAATTCGAACGTACTCATTTTGAGACTGAAAATGATACCATGCATATCGCAGATGAAATTTTACACGCATTCGACAAATCATTTTTTTCTTACCAGCGACATTAGAGCACTTGAATATCGATGGGCAAAATGTACTCATTTTCAATATATATTACTAATATTTGATTATTAGAATTACGGTACATATATCACAAAAGTTAATTTCCAGGAACTAAGGGTTGCTTATAAATGTTCGTTGAAACTCACCGTTCAAGAAAATTTAATGTTTACTTATAATGTAAAATGAATAAAGGAAAGAAAAGCACTGGTGGATGTTACATGTCTTTATTCGAATTATTAAAAATACACAATTCATCTTTCTATTATCAGTGATTTAACTCGAAAGATTAGCGATTTAGCATTAGCTTCAAGTCCAAGTATTTTATATGGTTGAAAAGTTCACTCCGCTACACCTAAAACAGAAATTTCATGAATTTATCCCTGATAGGATATTGCTACGATATTAAGACAATCTCTTGATACATTCTTCTCCTCCACCTGATATAAAGGTTCTTGGTAACATCGTAGAGTTGCTAAGGCCTTTTATACACTATGAGATAAATCCTAGGAAATATCTTAGGGATTTATCTTACGAAAAACGTTACGACATATCTCGTACGAAATCCTACCCTTTTTTGTCATACACGTGAAGGTTCTTCCTGTTTCACATCCTCTGAAGAGGAACTAGGTTTCACAACGCATACTCGGCAAGCAATGTATTCCAGTGCCTTTTGCCTTGCATGTCTGTTGTGATAGAGCGTTGATTTTGTATATTATATAAAAATGTATGCTCCTCGTATGCACTAACAAGTATGCAAATAACATCTTTGCTGGCGGGGAGAAAACAAATTTGTTTTCACTTTCTCTCACCTGATGTCGCTTAAATCGAAATCTTACGAACTTTCTTTCCGACATAGAGAGTGCTCTAAACAAAAAGAAAGCTCATAGGATCGTTCAGAACACAGGAAATGACATGCGATCTGATGCCTACATGTTAAGATTTTTGACTCTAGGAAAAATCGTAAGAGATTTCCTAGGATCCATCCTATAGTGTATAGTAGGGCCTTAAAGAACAGTACTGCCGGATTCCAAACGGTAAGGTTTGCAATACGATTATTCATCTTTGAGGATTGTGCGCAAGTGCCGGCAATTTTATTTCTCAGAGTTGGAAACCCTATAAGACTGACAAAAGTGAATGTTTCATTCAATGTACTGTACAATGTGTCCATAATGTACAGTGTTTGAACGCCTATTTCCACCTATCAGTTTTGTTGTAATTTTAACTTATCATACAATCTACCGATGACCTATGGGTCAATCCATCTGAAGTGGTCCAAAGATTGTGAAAATGGTTGTTCGACCATCTCCGAAAATTATAAAAATTTGAGTGTGATGAACCGTGTGTATGAGAAGGTCAATAGCATCATTCACGTCGTCGTATGTACAGGTGTTCCTGAATGGTGGCCATCTTTGTTGTCAGTAGTGTGGTAATTTTTGCATTTGCAAGCGTTTACGAAAACTACAGTTGCTCAGGACGTAACAATCAGACGAACACCAAACAAAAACGAATGTTTACAGGAGAGACTGAGGTATACGGAGAATATAAACTATTGCTTCTAAATAAATAAGTGGAGTTGTAAACCAATACATGAAATCACCAGAAAAAGAACAGAAAATTACACTTTTAAAGGGGCTGAATTTTGGAATGGCATAAAGTGGGGGGTTCATAAGTTTTGTGCTGAATACTATTGCATGTAAAGAGTCTGCAGAAGTATCCATAGTTATGATACTACTGGCACCGTAGATTTATGGGAGGTCCGTAAGTGGAAGTTTGTGATTTTGGTGCCATTTTTGGAGCGTAATATCTCAGGAGAGCAAAGTGCTAAAAATTGCTGCTTAGGCCACAAAGTAATTCTATTTGTGAATAAACTATCGCAAAAACATCATGACCGATATTACGAGGAGAAAAAGTGAGTACATGGTTAAAACGCGAAGAAAGCATGTGCGTGACGACGATCGTAGCCCGAAAAAATCTCAATGTTTGGATACTTTTCATGCTCGATCTCAAAAACTACACACGATTCAGCAATTAGACCCGATTTTGTTTGTGTTCAGTTGTGCAAATGCTTGCGAGTAGCGTTTATTCCATCTTTCAAGCTCTATGATCATTGCCACGTCAATATGGTAAGGGGTTAGTTCCCTCTTGCACCCACGACTTCCATCGTTGAACCGAACCGCGGTATTAAGGCACTTAATGTACCAGCAAAGTGATATTGAAATGCAATGCCAATTACGGAAAATAATGTGTTTACAAGTTTGCGTTACATCTATCCCAACTTCATGAACTGACATAAAATAAAGGTGCACTTCCGGTTGACGCGGAAAGTTGAAATTTAGCATGATTGTTGCTTTCAAATACTAACCCACAGGAAAATCGCCAAAAGTTAATATTTTTAATTTTTAGGGTTTTAAAGGGGGATGAAGAAATTCTCCATATTATTTAAATGGGCCCTTTTTTGGACTTATATCTCATATTTTAGGTACTTGGAATTGGAATAAAAACTTGAAATTCGATATACATGTACGTTTCCGTTAGCGTTACCTAAGTAGATAACCAAAAATAAAAATTTTGAACCGTATAAAAGTTTTATGGGGAACTGATAAATCTTCCTAATGTTATTTATACGGGACATCATCTACACCCCAAAATGTTTAGGTACTTCCGGCAGGATTAGAATAATGAAACTTGGCATGATTGTAGACTTCTGGGGTTAACCCACAGAAAAATTGCCAAAAGTGAATATTTTTTTGTTTTTAAGGGGTCTAAAGGGCGGAGGAAGTAATTCCCATGTTATTTAAATGGGTGTTTTCTTGTGATACAAAATCTTATTTATTTTTTTTTTTTATTTTTTTAGATAATTGAAATGCGTAAATTTAGTAAAATTGTAGGTTTTTAGAGGTTCAAGACCGTAGAACGAGCAAACGCGGGAGTCTGGGAGCGGAACCCCCAGCTAGCCAATTCTATATAATGAAACCTTGTGAACCTATTAACTTCCGAAACTAGGACTGGATTTCAATTATACTTTGCTGATAAATTAAGTGCCTTAATACTGTGGCGCAGTTCGACGATGGGTGTCGTGGGTGTAAGGGAGCTAACCCCCTTACCATATGGACGTGGCAATGATCATGGAGCTAAAAAGATGGAACACATGCCACTCTCACGCTTTTGCACAACTGAACACAATCAAAAGCGGGCCTAATTGCTGCACCATGCATGGTTTTTGAGATCGTGCATGAAACATATCCAAACATTTAGATTTTTTCGGGCTAAGACAATCGTCACGCACGTGCTTTCCTGGCGTTTTAACCATGTACTCATTTTCTTCTCCATGTAATATTAGTCATTTTTTTTTCACGATAGTTTATTCACATACATAATTACTTTGTGGCCTAAGCAGCAATTTTTTAGCAGTTTGCTCTCCTGAGATATTACGCTCCGAAAATGGCATCAAAATTACAAACTTCAACTTTCGGACCCCCATAAATCTACGGTGCCAGTAGTATCATAGCTGTGGATATTTCTGCAGACTCTTTACATGCAACAGTATTCAGTCTGATTCTTACGTACTGAGCAACTGTAGTTTTCGTAAACGGTTGCAAAGGCAAAAATTGGCACTCCACTGACTATAAAGATGGACGCCATTCAGGAACACTTGTACGACAAAGACAAGGTGAATAGTGTTATTGACCTCATACACAAGGTTCATCACACTCCAAATTCTATAATTTTCAGAGATGGTCAAGGAACCTGCTCTGAACTACTTCGTATGGATTGACACCTATCAGAGTTAGAATCTTGAAATTTCTATTTTACAGGTAGTAGATTGAACTTATTTATGTTATTGGTTTATTTTTTTAAACGAATTCAGTACTTGCTTAAACTTAACTTCTACCATTTTAACTAGCCAAAACAACAAAACTCTCACAACGACGTTTTTGTTGTTATGAAACTCTCATAATACATCTGTTTCATCACTATGCAAACAACCTCTCAATTCATGAACTATTTTATAAGCATACTTAGTGTGACCCTACGCACAGCTATGGAATAATCTCTCTACTGATAAGACAATTTACATGCGCATCAATTCACTAACACGCGTATCGCTCATTGTGAATTTTATGAATTATATTGTGAATCTTGGCCAAAACTCCACATATTAATATTTTTTATCAGCTTGATGCCGCATACAAGTCATCATAACAGTTCAATATAGATCGTCGTAGAATCTGCTTTTTATAGTACATACCTCCATACAAATGTTATCGAAACGAACACAAAATATTACGCAGACCAAAATACAGGGTAAACCTGAAAAATGTGCACAAACTCCAGGAGGTGATTCGCGACATCAAAAGAAGACCAGAAAGTCCTCTTGCATTTTGCCGAATTCTGTATCCTGTACGAGTGACAGGAATGCCAACTTGGAATCGAAAATCAAATCCTGATAATTGGAATGGAACAAAAATATATGCACATACTTCGGGACGTGATTAATGACATAAAAAGAAGACAAAAAGGCCTTTTACATGTTGCGGAATGTAACGAATCACCTCCCGAAGTATGTGCATCTTTTTGTTCTGTTCCAATTCTCAGGATACGATTTTCGATTCCGATTGGCACCCCTGTCACTCGTACACGACACGGAATTCGACAAAATGCAAGAGGACTTTTTTTTTTTTTTTTTTGTCTTCTTTTGATGTCACGAACTACCTCCTGGAGTTTGTGTATATCTTTCAGGTTTACCCTGTATATCTACTACACGTCTTTCTATCCTGCCAATTTCCATCATATACAGATACACAGACTTCACGCTAACGACTTTATTCTTGGGAGTTAAATAGCTGAGATAGATATTGATATTGTATTCTCAATCATACAATATATATATATATATATATATATATATATATATATATATATATATATATACAAAGTGTTTAGAAACAATGGTAAAAAATAACTTTAGAAAATAAATCGTTACACGAAAATGTGAAAAAAAGACGCAACATGGGTGCACAAATGCACCATTACGGACCTATAGCCCGCCAGAAATTGGCGGGAGCGATAAAAGTGAGAGTCATAACTCGAGAAGGAAATATTGGATAAAAGAGCATAGCCTCGATTCCATTACTCTACCACTGGATGCGGAACAGGGGCGCTGCAAGATTAGCTTCAAAGCATAGAAGGAGATTGAAGAGGTCTTTTATAAACGAAAAATGATAGAGCAGGAACCTCGAACTAGCAGATTCCAAATATAGGCTACTGGTACATTACAGGAGTCGAGAAAGAAACTAAATATTTTTATATAGTTTTGATACTTTCCGGCGGGACATAACTCTGAAATGACAGAGCTCCTTCGTGGCTAAGCGGTTAGCATACGCGCCTTTGGCACGGGAGACCGGGTTCAATTCCCAGCAGGAGCTCACACGGTTCGGATTCCACGTTAATCAGAGGTCCCGTCTCATATATCCTCCCTGCTGAAAGGGACGTTAAAATCAACTCTACTCTGAAATGACAGATTTCCCAAATGTTTTCATGTAAGGATTTATTTCCCAAAGAGTTTTGGCACTGTTTTTGAACACCAGTTATGATTAACTACAATCTTAGTGTACTGCAACAGCTTATTACAGAAGAAAATGGGAGGATGCATATAAAGGTTATCACAGAGTGATTATTATATTTAAACGAAACATTAAAAAAAAAAGAAACACATGAATATATATATATATATATATATATATATATATATATATAGTTAGTATTTTCTCAACAATTTTATACGCGCCAAAATCCTTATCAAACAACCATTAATAATAATGATAATAAAAAACTTATTTTCAGACTTTGTTCTTCACTTGACAGCCACATGGATAACCAAAAACATACAATAACCTAACACGTGAACAATTGAGAAGAAACTGCCAATAGGAACTTTGCACATGATATTTATTTATTTTCCAAAAGATTGGAATGAGGAAAAATAAAATTATCTTTTCCGCTTTGTACTCGTGCACCATATATACAAAATCCAGGTGACATTGGAAAAGTTCACAATGATGGTTGGAACCGATAAAACACATTTTGCTATGACTCAACGAATATCTCAAATAAGATTATTCGTTATACGTACTTCGATTACAATAACTATAGATTATCAGTTCTGCGTTAAGATCGGTGAGCAGAAGCAACGTCGGAAACTGTTCAAGAAACAGTGTTGCCAACTGAAGTGACGTTTAGCGGACACATGGCTCACAGGTAGAGGAGCGCTCATAGCACATTTGGTACCAGAGATTGCTAGTTCGATCCAGGGTTGGCAAAAACCATGTTTTTTATTTAAAAAACCAAAATAACAGTTTTTTTGGTTTAAACCAGGTTTTTTAGTTTAAATAATTTGCTCTATATATTCATATCATATATGGACAGAAATAAGTTTGTTTCGCCTTGATGTTATTATGCAACAACCGGGTTATGCTGGAAGGGGTCACATAAGCTTAAAGCGGAATAAAAACCGCTTCTCGAGTTACATCCGAGAGAAATTGTCCTCCATTTGTACTCGGAACCAGGACTAATTGGCCACAAATGAAATACGTCTGCCGACACTCACGAAGGAATCCTGATAAAAATACGTTGTACTGATCTTTAAAAGCTTCTTAATATAACTGTCAAGAGGCATTTGAGAAGGACAAAAAGATAAACAGTTGCTCAAGTGAAACCATTATATTTATTGGTTCAAATTAAATAAATACGACGACTTAATTTGCATGTCAGTAAGAAAAGTGAATAAAGATATGAATTATTTAAGTCCACTTTGGCTCAGACTCATTTATACATAAATAGATACCAAAGATACTTCTCATTTCACTAAATGCCTCTCGTGGGGTCTGTATGACCCCTCCCTCCACACAAAGTACGGCATTTCGATATATTTTATCAACAGTAAACAGTGAAACGAAACAATATTTAGAATTTTTCTATGATTGCAATTACATAACAATAATAACAACTACAAAAAATGACAAAACAAACATTTATAAACTTATAAAAGAAAAATGTTGCTTTTGTAGTATAATCTTTTTGAGTAATGAATGGGGAATTTAGATCTGAATATAATACGAATAATATACGGGAGTGAAACGTGATAACCCACAAATGTGTGTTCATCAAGATTTTACAAACACTTACACTTTTACGAACATTTTTCGTTGTTTGGTTTAAACCAGTTTTGAAAAAACCAGCTGGTTTAAACCTCGATCCCAAACCAAGTGAATTTGTGATGGATAACACTGTCTCTACGGGTTTTCTCGGGGTTCTCCCATTTCCTCTCAGAATTTTATTTCGCTCATTCTACCATATTTTTCACTTTCATTATCATCCGTGTTTCTTAGTTTAAAGGGCATTACTGTGGGACGTATAACTGGAAATTTCATTCCATTATGAAGTGAAGTATGGCTATAATATTTGCTAAATAGGATAGGGAGGCATAACGAAACATACTTTTGTCACTATGAAACTGAACTGAAATTTCGATGATTGTCCATATGTAGACGAACATTCGAAACGACGATGTTTCTTGTTTGCTCACTGAAGTTATGATCCCTTTCCAACAAAGTTATACGAAACGTGGACCTTAGTTTAAGACTGAATATGGACAATCGTAATGTGCTTAATGTTTTCCCATATACTTTATTGGCCTTTTTTTTTTTTTTTTTTTTTTTTTTTTTAATGTACACCTTATTTCGAAAAGGATGGCTGTTTTAATTATGGTTGTTTTAAGCTGAAAATTCGCTAAGTCCAACTTCAGGTATCTTCGGAAACACTAAATCAATGATGCCAGGTTCGAGCCCCCAAGCTAATCTTCTAAATCGGAAAAATTGTGATGCGTTTTTCTTCTTGTAAGTATAATAATATAAAATGTTAAAATGTCATTAATTAAGTGTAGAAAATACATTCAATTAAATACGCAATGATACAGTATTTTGAAAGTATGTATACATGTGAGCACATGTATTTTGTCATCTATAATTCCATGCGTAAAAATTAATTCCAATGCAAGGAAAGACAGCGAACATAGTTCTCGCTTCCATTACCATCATAGGTATTCTGCCATTACTGACAGGTCATTTCCCGGAACTAAGACGCTTCTATGTTTCACGGTCTTCCGCTAACCTCTTCGTCTTCACGCACAATTTTTGTTTTGATATCGTCCATTCATTGTAGTCTCCTTCGCCCCTCCCTCTCTTTCCTGCCACCATACCCTGCAGCACGTTCCTCACCATACAGTTCCTTCTTAGCCAATGCCCTAATCAGTTTCTCTTCATATTTTCAATAATATCTAAAACTGTTTTTCTCTTCCCACCATTTCTAACACTCTCTCATTCTTTTCGGCTCAACCCAGCAAATTCTCTCATTCTTCTCCACACCAACATTTCGAAAGCTTTCAGTAGTTTTGCATCACTTTTGTATGATGTTCCATATTTCTGACCCACAGAATAAAATACTCCACACGAAGCATTTTATGAGTTCTTTTCTAAACTTTTTATTCAAGGTTCCACAAAATAGTATTTTCTTCCTCCTAAAAGCTTCTTTCGACATTCCTACCCTAGGTTTTATTTCACGTTCGCACTTCATATCATCTAATAATATTACCCAGGAATCGAAAATTAGTCACCTGTTCTATTTTGTCCCCTTTTACTTCTATATTTGACACCGACCACTTCGTTCGAATCACCATGTTCTTCTGCTACCTGTTGAATGAAAGTATAAATTATTTCACACTTTCTATTAACACACTAACGTATCTAGACCTGGTTTCTCTATGCGCTTTTTTATTTCGAAAAATGACATACACCACTGTAATTTTAACTCGTCCAATTAAGATGTAGATAGACGTCTCACATATGCATCATTGGTTAGTTAAGAAAGAGGGACGGGCAAAACAGTTTTTTTTATAATAACCGGAAACCGGTTTCTAGAAAAACCGAAACCCGAAAAACCGACATTTTGCTTTTCTTCGAAAACTGGTTCGTTTTTTCACCGAAACCGTTTTTTGTTTTCTCCAAAACAGTTCGTTTTTTCGCCGAAACCGGTTTCGGTTCTCTCAAAAAACCTATTCGGTTTTCGCCGAAAGTGGTTTCGGTTTTCTTCAAAACCCGATCCGGTTTCTCACCAGACTAGAGTTTCGTTGTTCTCCGAAAGCCAGATCCATTTACAACAAAAGCAGTTTTGTTTTTAAACATACAGGTTGGCCCAAAAGTAGGTATACAATCCCGTTCCGTATTTTATGTCATTTCTTATTGTTATCAAACAGGTAGACCTAGTTTCTTCATTATTTGTTCCTAACGTCTTTTTACTTATAACTTAGGCCCGGAACAGTTGAAGCAAATAAATCCACAAACTAGAATGTTAGACTTGATGAATGCAGGGACGGGGCCTACTTTTGGACCACCCTGTATTTGTTTTTAAGCATATTGGTTTCGGTTTGCTTCCACTTCCTTTTTATGAGAATTTACACATGTTTTTGAGCTTCTTTCATATATGTTCCCGACGCATGTTACACGAACCAGTTTTGGAGAAAACGAAACCAGTTTCGAAAAAAAAGCAGTTTTTTTTTTTGAAATTTTCAAAACCCGGTTTTGGTTTCCTAAAAAGCTAAAACCGAAAAAACGGTTTTTGAGCCTTCAACTGTTAAAAGAGTTTCGTCCTTTTCAGCTATATGAGACGTGAACCTACAGCTTAACGTGGGATTCAAACCACATGGGCTCCCAGCAAGAATCGAACTTTGATCTTCCGTAATGACGGCGAGTACGCTAACCACATAGCCACGGGGGAGCTCATATGCATTACTCGTGTTAAAAAAGACGTTAAGCTCCAAATAAACAAACTACATGTCTAGAAATGAGGGCCGTAACTGCTGCAATGAAAGCGAGAATGCTACACCGCTGCTGGTTGAAAGAAAGGGCGGGGGGGAGGAGTACAGAAGAATGGAAGGAAATTCATGAAACACGGCTTTAGTACACTTGGATTCGTGATGACCTATCCATACTGAAATGAACTCCCCCTTCCCCCGCCAAATGATGAGTTCCCGGAAACCACTCCTCAAACGACCTTGCTTTTATATTATTCAATGGTACGTGACTCAGCCTAGAGCTGTAGAAAGTATTAAAAATCAGGAGCGTATGATTTTGCCACTTTTGTCCCTTTAGTTTTGAACAGAAATATAATGATTATGATGAAAACCTATTATTTTTAGAAAAAAGATGTTAAACAAATACTACAATGGATTCCCTTCAATACACACACACACCCTTACTTCTTAATAGTTTTGAACTTGACATAAATCAATACAATGCCAAATAAATTCAGTTAATTCTGCTGTAGCAGAGCTCATTTAGGAATAAACGAGAACTAAGCTTATCTTTTTTTAGGCGTACACTCTTATATTTCCAAACTATATTATCCATAAATATGGAAGGGAAGCATTATTCAACGGCTATGTCTGTCGACAGGTCTCAGAACAAAAAATGAAAGGAAACAGCAAGAAATGGTTTCCTGATATGGATTCAGTGTCGCTAAGAAAATGTATCATCTCCATCCTTATACCTCTATTCCAACCGGAAGTGATAGACACCTACCACTTCGCTTTCAACTAATCCAAATAGAGGAAACTCATAAAATATAGCGAGAAACGGTTTCTTGATATGGCTAAGAAAATGTATCATCTCCATCCTTATACCTCTATTCCAACCGGAAGTGATAGACACCTACCACTTCGCTTTCAACTAATTCAAATAGAGGAAACTGGTAAAATATAGTGAGAAAGGTTTCTTGATATGGCTAAGAAAATGTATCATCTCCATCCTTATACCTCTATTCCAACCGGATGTGATAGACACCTACCACTTCGCTTTCAACTAATCCAAATAGAGGAAACTCGTAAAATATAGCGAGAAATGGTTCTTGATATGGATTCAGTGCCCCCAAGAGTATGTTTTATCTTCAATCTTATACCTTCATTCCAATCGGAAATGATACAAACCTATCATTTAGCTTTCAACTAGATAATCCACACAGAGCAAATCGGTAAAATACAACGAGAAACGGTTATCTGATATGGGTTCAGTGCCTCCAAGGATATGTTTCATCTCCAGTCTTATTTCTCCATTTCAACCGGAAGTGATAGGAATTAACCACTTTGCTTTCAAGTAATCCAAATATACAACTAGTAAACTAGTAAAAGATAGCACGAAACGTTATATATATTGATTTAGTATCTCAAGCACAGGCTCCTTCTCTGCCCGTCACTCTAATAAAACCGGAAGTGGTTGAGTCCTTGCAACTTCCGGTTTCAATATTGATCATCATAGGGTAAAAACGATAATAAATAGTGAAAAAGGATAAATATAATGTACCAACAATGTATGCAATCTCAGTTCTAATCCCTCTATTGTAAAAGCAAGTAACTAAAATGTACATTCCAATATTGATCGCTATAGGCAAAGAAAGGTAAGAGATACCAAGAATTGGTTTCTTTACATGAATTCAGAATTCCAAGAACAGACATCACTGTCCTTAACCCTGTACTGAAACCGGAAGAAAAATAAATTCGCTAAAACTCCCGGTTTCAGTGTTTGATACCCATAGAACAGAAACATTAGATAGTACGGAACGGCTATTTGATATGGAGCTACTGTTTCAATTATAAGGTCCCATCTCGGCTCTAATACGCCTACTGAAACCAGTAATAGCAGAAAACTGTCGCTTACAATGTTAATGTTGCATCATCATAGAGCAAGAACGGTAAAATAGAGATATTTTTCGATGTAGATTCAGGATCCCAAGGGTAGATTCCATGCAGAGTTGTCAGGTTTCTTTTAGGACGAAGAAAGGGAAATTTTACGTTTTTTAAGGAAAAACGAAAAAAATCGTATATATTCAGAATTTGCATATGACAAAAACATATTTATGATTTCACATAGTAACATAGAATAATTCGAAACTCGATGGGGTGGGGTGGGGGTCATTAGCCATTCAAGTATATTATACAAATCTTTGTTGCTTTCAATAGTATTTTAGTAAAGAATTTACATATCTTAATAGTCCCACATCCTTTTCATAGTTCAGAAAATCCTTGCACGACATACCGAAATTCACAACTTGAGAGTTTTATTAGTTCCCAGTAGCTTCTGTTCCTGACATGAGAAGAATAATAATCGATCGAAACCACGATATAATCGAGACAAATGTAGACAGACAGAGGCTATGACGTTCAAGCCGAATTATTATTAAACATAGGGTCCAAGTGCCAATAAGAAAGGAGATAAAACGCAACCTGTTGCTTTTCTTTGTGTGTACTAAGTTACAGCGTTGGGTTGCACTGTTAACAGTAGGTGAGGAACTCGTACCTCTAATTAAATAATCTTTTTTTTCCCTCGCATTAACTTATAAAAACACTTTTAAAATGTTCAGAACTACCGGTATTATTTATTTTAAAAAATCCACGTACCAGCTTAACCGCCTATTGAAACCCGAACTTATATGCCTATCACTCGTCAGAATATTGGACCCCTATATTTTGGAAGTCTACTGTAACTCATAAATCTATCACTTTTAGTTACAATATTAGACCCTTATAATTTGGACGTCTACCGTCGTAACTGATAATCCCATAACCTCTAGTTAGAATAATAAACTCCTACAGTTTGGAAGTCTACTGTAATTGATAAACCTATTACTTCTGGTTAGAATATTAAACTCCTATAGTTTGGAAGTCTACTGTAACTGATAAACATATAACTTTTCGTTAGAATATTGGACTCCTATGGTTTGGAAGTCTACCGTCACTGACAAGTCTATCATTTCTGGTTAGATTATTGGACTTTTAAAATTTGGAAGTCTACCCTCACTGATATATCTACCATTTCTGGTTAGAATATTTGACCCCTATAGTTTAGAAGTCTACCATAACTGATGAATCCGATATCGGATTCCTACTGTTTGGAGTCTACCCTCACTAATAAATCTATCACTTCTGGTTAGAACATCGGACCGGTTTGGAAGTCCACCGTAATTTATATATCTACCACTTCTGGTTAGAATATTTGACCCCTATAGTTTAGAAGTCTACCATAACTGATAAATCTATCACTTCTGGTTAGATTATTGGACTTCTACAGTTTGGAAGTCCACTGTAACTGATAAATTTATCACTTCTGATTAGAAAACTGGATTTCTATAGTTTAAAACTCTGTCGTCACTCATAATTCTATCACTTCTGGTTAGAATATCGGACTGGTTTGGAAGTCTACCGTAACTCATACATTTATCACTTCTAGTATGAATATTGAATTCATATGGTTTGGAAGTCAACCATAACTGATAAATTTGTCACTTCTCCTTAGGATATCAGACTCCTACAGTTTGTCAGTATACTGTAACTGATAAACCTATCACTTCTGGTTAGAATATTGGTCTTCTATAGTTTGCAAGTTTACCGTAGTTTCACAGTGTGAAACGAAATTTGCTATTCATTCATAATTATAAAATCATAATTTATTAATTTATTTATGTACTTCAGAAGATGTTACATTACAGACATACTTGAATATTTCTAGGTTTGTACTTTCAGCATAAATGCGTCTTACTGTTGAACCTGTGAGAACTAAGGACAATGCAAGAACGTTTTTCTCTCCAAAACAAAAGACGCGTGCTTGTAGTACAATCATAACTCAATGCTTCAGACTTTAGCAACATCTATAATTTCGCAACAAGCTACTTCACTAGTACAGTGTTTCATGTCTTACGGGCATTACGAGAAAGTACTAGTTTTCGCAATGGCGAAAGGGACAAGACTAAGAGAACAGTTTTGGATTAATAACTCTTTACAAAACAAAGAAGCTGATTCAAGTGGTTTGGGCTTCCATTGTATAATTTTCAAAGTGAAGTGTTGAGCTCTAAGTTCAAATGTACCACAAAGTATTTTCATTCCCCAGTCTTGTTGTTAGATCATCAAGGAATATCTTACCATGAGTTTACTGTGTGGTTAAAGAAAGCTGGCGTTTGACAGTTGGGCAGAACAAGTTGGAGGCACTGTTGCTAAAGTTTCTGCAACAATAGAGTCAGCAACTATGACGACAAACTTAGACGGTTTAACAAGTCATAACTGTAATAGTAATAATAACAAGTCATAACTATAATAGTAATAATAACAAGTCATAACTATAATAGTGATAATAACAAGTCATAACTATAATAGTGATAATAAGTCATAACTGTAATAGTAATAATTTGACGCCATGACTTGTTAACGCACGATTTCAAAATAACAAAAATGATAGTACTTGGGAATATTTGACAAAAGACAACTTCAACTGCTGGCAATAGCGTGGTTGGTGGCCTTCATTGCCTAGGAACAGCGTGAAAGCACGGCCGTACTGGCCAGGCGTGAAATTTCGCGTTGGACCCCGGACGATAAATTTTTTAGTGGGCCCTCCGCATCGTATTGTAAGTAGCGGTAATATATATATATATATATATATATATATATATAAAGCACACGTCATGCACTCCTCGCATATGGAAGGAACGGAATGGAGGACGATAACACGTCGAATACAGGCAATACAGCCAGCTAATCCCAGAGCAGCGTTGCCCAGTTCATGATGTTGCGAGAGCAGTCTTTCACATGTTTCGTAATTCAATCCTTGCAAGGTTCCTGATTTCCCAATCTGGTTTTTTAATTTTGCTAATATTGAAGTATTCTGTTATATTGAAATCTCGAATGACGCCATAACTTGAAACTAAATAATAATTTATATTTCACAGCAGCGTTGATTTCGTTATAGGAATTGTATAGGGCCGGATTAAGATCACTGGGGCCCGGGAGCGGGAAAATACAAGGGAGGGACTCATCAAAAAGTTTTATGATAGACCCTCTCTCAATATGTTCAAAAGGGTCCATGAATTATATAGCAGTGAATAATGTCATGTTTTTTAAACTTTTATGTTAAAAATGTTTTCAGTAATTTAAAAAAAAAATGGGACCCCTTGATCACGGAGTCCTAGAGCAAAAAATTAAAACTCAGCTCGATTTTTTTTTTTTAAATTTTTCTTATAAAAGGAAAGTATTTATATCTGTAGAGGAAAAGCACAGGAGCAATCACTATGCTGCAGGTAAATAGCTTTTTCAAACCATGTATTTTAAAACGCGTGTTAAGGCATCATAAAGGGCCTTGTGCAGATGCAAATTTAAGTTAGTTTTCTTTCCGTTCCGCCAATAATACTTGGAAGAAAGAAAGAAAATTAATTTATACCTTACTTTAAAATGATCTATTTACGTAGGGTTTTTTCTAAGGACTGTGTGGTTCAGTGTGAAATAAGTCCTTTGTGGGTCCATGGACTTATTTCACACTAAACACAAGAGGAACGGGAATGGGAAATGGCGGAAACTTCATAACGAGGAACTACTTAAGTTATATGGTTTACCAACATTGTTAGGGTCGTCAAGGCTAGGAGGCGTAGGTGGGCGGGTCATGTAGCTAGAATGGAAGAAGGTAGAAACGCTTTCAAAGTCTTGACTGGAAGACCAATCGGAAAACGACCATTAGGAAGACCTAGGCGCAGATGGGAGGACAATATTAAGATGGATCTCGCAGAGATTGGAATACAAAGTAGAAACTGGATGCAGTTAGCTAAGGATAGAAGTCAGTGGAGAGCTTTTGTGAACGCGGCATTGAACCTCCGGGCCATAGGCCATAGAGTTAGTTAGTTAGTTAAGTTAGTGGGTCCATGGTCTTGACTTGTGCGTACTGCCAGCTTTTTATACCTGTGATAAATGCGCTTCTCCTACGTGTAACAGAAAGATTCTAAAATCATGAGTTAAAATACTGTGACAAGGTAAGAAACGATTCTCAGTTGTTCAATGATTCTGTGGCATTTAAAAGTTTCCAGAATATATAAAGTGGGTTAGATCATAAATGTGTACAAACAGCTGCTGTAAAATAAATTAAACAGAAATAAACATAATTAAAAAATAACTGAAAATTATACATTTTGATGTCACTGAATGAATTACTGCTAGTTCGAAGCATTTTTTAATATATAGCTTATGTTTCTCTTCTTCCTTTCTGCTTGTTTTAATCAGCACAAACAACGACGAGTTCGGCAAGTACGCCTATACAGACCAACCACTTCTCTACCATCCCGCTTTATTTTCTGTAACTATTTAACAGAGAACAATTCCAACCTTCAATTTCCTTTAGTGTACAGATCTCCCGTTAAGAGGCACAATTAATACAGCATTACCCATAGCAAGCTTATTAAACGATATAGTTTAACCCTTTTAAATTATAGCTTTATTTATTTTTTTTTAAGGTAAATTATAGACTTTCAGTACAGCATCATCCCTATTTATCCTAGGATCATGGTTCGCACCTAGTTCTCTTCAGAACAGAACCGCCTTTCAAACGGTACAATTCACATTTTCCTATCATGTCCCAGAGACGGGAAATCGTTTTCTTCTTATTTATTTTTCCTACATTCCTACAATGCCCCAGATGACCCGAATGTAATATAAAAATTTCCTGAGACATCCCTATTTACCCTAGGAGCATGGTTCGTGCATCACTCTCTTCAGAATAGTGCAGATTTCAAGCGGTACTACTCACGTGTCTCTATCATGTATCTGAGGCCGGAAAATCATGAAAAAAAAGGGTATTTTGTGAATGTTTTTAAAGCTTTTGGCCCCTCTGGACCCCTGTTTCAATGCAGAGATCTGAAACAACTCTGAAAAAAATACTAAGAGATCCAGTGAGTGTGTGTACAAAATTCCAATCTTCTAGGTGCAAAAGTAAGCCCGCCAAAAATTACTCGTATATCCTCATTATACCACTGATTTCCGTATAAAACGGGATCTCAGATAAACATTTCCTGAGTTAACCCTATTTATCCTAGGATCATGGTTCACCCATCATTCTCTTCAGAATAGAACTGACTTTCAAACGGTACCATTCACATGTCTCCATCATATATTTGAGGCGGGAAAATCTGGACTTTTTGTTACATCTTTTATTTTGCCTTTTTGCCCCGCTGGACCTCTCTGTTTTAACGCAGCTAACAGTAAGAAAAAATCTGAAAAATACTAAGGGGTGCACTGAATGTATGTGCAAAATTTCAGTCTTTTAGGTGCAAAAGTAGGCCCGCCAAAAAAATAAAAGTAGGTATAATAAAAAAATATTTTTTTAAAGTTATGACGTCATCACACCCTATGTCTCGACGTAGAAAGGCATGAAAGTACATGTAATGTGTTTTACAATGCATCCAGGCTTGAAAAATAAAAAATAATAAAAATGAAGTAAAAAGCTTTATTGATACTTTTTAAAATCAAATAATTTAGATTCTATCCTATTACCTAAAAATAGGTGATATAATTTAAAAAGGGTTAATTCTATTGGAAGTATTGTAACTCCAGGTTTTGAAGACTATTCACCCAAAATTGGAGTAATTTCATCTCTCCAGACTTTTGTGTTAACGTTTTGGCAACATTGTTTTAAGGAACCAGGTTATCGATGACCGAATTTTTGAATGTCACCTGTATAAGTAGTCAAATAATATACTAACGAAATAGTGTGAAATTCTACTTATACGGGGCGGAGATCATACCTTCTGCAAGCAAAATAAAAAAATATGCAACTATCTAGGTCCTATTTTAAATTGTTTCTAATTTAATATAAAATACTCCAGAAAATACTGGGAGCTGAAAGCTGTACGTGTTACAAGTGAACATACTCATATGCATATCTGAAGATTACTATGTAGGGAAGCGCACCGGAAGTTTTACCATCATGTTTGCGTGTAGTGATACTACTGTTGCATTTTTCCATTATATATTAATATGTATATAAAAACAGTTTAAAATGAAAGAAGCTGACATATCGTTAGCAGAAGAGTTCCGTTCGTTTGCATAACGATCTTTTACTACAGTTCTCAAGCAACGCTGTCTCTCTCATGTTACATGTCTTCCTTCTTCAAACGGCTTTTTACGATTTAATCATTTTGCTCTTTAATTGTTCGTGGAACAATGAACAGGACAAGAAAACTTTCTGTTCACCTAATACAAAACACACACGATCTTTACATTAACGAAACTCATACGCTTCAACTTACGTTTGTTTGTGGTAAAGATGTCAGTTCAGATGCAAAGGGCTGTTGATTCAAACCTACGTCATGTAAAAAAGTGTAGGAGGATGTTATGTAAAAATTAAAAAGTTCTTTGTCTGCGCCCAAATCTTTGGTCCGCTGTACATTATAGAGACCAAGGATATTTATAAAATAGAGGATCTGCCCTTACAACAAAATCTTGAAGCCATACGTCACAGTTTCGCCACCCCTACTCTGCTCACTCCGCCCAATAGGATCGCAATGTTTTGAGCCAACAATCATGGCGGAAACGAAAGTAGCCAATGAGACGATGGCGGAACCGAGAGTAGTCAATCAGACGTGCCGATGTTCGGTTGTTTTTTTTGGCTTCATTGATTTAATAGGATGAAGATACATATGGGCAGATCCTCTATTTTATAAGATCCTTGATAGGGACTGTCCCAAAAATGAAGTACCCACTTGCAATTGCGTTTATCCACGATGTTGTTTACAAATTTAACTCAGTTTGTCTTTTTGTCTATTACACTTGACTCAGACACAGTACAGCTGAAAAATAAACTATTTTTTGGATACGAAAGAAGTTTTAAACTTTGCTTCTGATATCTTCCATTAAGTTGCACATAGTAGTTACACTGACTTTATGGAATGCAACATTGATATGAATTGCTGGGATTAACGACAGGCTGGTCATTGATGCTGAGGACTCGCTTCACAATTGTCCACGGTAGCATTCGATGGGACGAAGATTGCGAACGTTCGATTGGTTTAAGTTGCTTCGCTACGAAATTCATCTTATTTGTGGTTAGCAGTGTAGTCGTGGTAGAGGCTTCATCACGGTGAAATTAAAATACCGCTAATTTTACAGTAATTATGTGATATCTTCAAATAGATAAAAGATAATCGAAATGTGGAACAAGAGCACCCTAGACAATATCATTTAACATGAGATCCGTTATCACGACTCACTTATCTGCTTTCGATTTCGAGCCAGTTTGAAAATCGGCATTTATTTTCGCGTTTCTAAACGGCTGAAAACGGAAAGCCACTAGGTGAATTGTGATAACGGTACCTCACGCAAGATAAAATTGTCTAGGGCGCTCTTGTTTCACATTTCAATTTTCTTTTATCTATTTGAAGATATAACATAATTACTGTAAAATTAGCGGTATTTTAATTTCGCCGGGACGAGGCCTCTTAAGGGCTAGGAACAATCATCTGGACAGAATAATGGGGGGAACTTTGTGATACCTAGGAATCAGACGTCTTTTAATGCATTCATTTCTGTAAATCTCGCCTCCAATTGTACCATTCGTGTAGAATGAACCTTTGAGACCACATGAACACATACCAGAACTTCTGCGTCAAATTTCGACAACCAGAATGTTTTGTTCTCATCACTAAGCACCTCACTTTTCACTGCTATGTAAAACTGCGGCCTCGGCAATGTTTTTGTGTCTATTTTGAAGTATGTCTTAACGTCCATTAGTATGTTTCGAGATGGATTGGTCAAAAGAAGATCATAACGTTTCTTAGAGCACGTTTTAGTACATTGTTTCTGCTATATTAAAAAAAAAAAAAAAAAAACAGCGAAGTTCGGGAGAAAATTCTTCACTGTTGTTCTTTTGTTGTATGAAGAAATAACGAAGGCAAGGGATTTCCTTGCACCATGAATATTTGATATGTGCAATTGTGTTGCATTCTTCAAGGGAAAAGTCCACATAACCAAAGCGAAAAGCAAATTCGACAGGTGATTCAAAAGGTATATAATTTGTTCAGTAACCTGCCTTGTGGAACGTGAACTGAAAAAATCCAATGTATCGTGGTGATCGGAACTCATTCATTAGCATGGACACGAACTTTATTTCATTATTTCGTTGGTACTTCATAATGTTTGATTGGTCGGAATCCAAACACATCAAATGGTTGTACAAATTGCGTGCAGTTCTTTGGTATTCTCAACCATTACGTCTTTGCCATCCATCATCCAACTTGCACTGGACAATTTGTCTGTGAATGGAACCCAGTGATCAAGCAGTAGCAAGTTCGAACTATCAAAATTGCACAATAACGGTAGGTCGGTAGGAGGCGCAATCGTCCAGTTAATGTTGAATCTCTCGAAAAGTTCTCAACCGTGTGGGAATTTTAATAGCTTGTTGTAATCAGCAAGAATTGGTCTTTCAAATGGTATTCTTAACTTCTGTGCAGGCGAGTTCTTTCTCCCGAACTTCCGTCCTTAGAGGTGATACAGACATACGCATCGACCACTTCGCATACAACTGAAGAAGTAGAGGAAAGTTATGAGAAAATAGAAGAAATTATAGATAGGGAGAAGAATGGTGCATGTGTATTTGTAAAAGGGAGATTTCAATGCAGTTGTGGAACAAGGATATGATGATGGAAGTGTCAGTTTAGGCGAAAGAAATGAAAGGAAGAGGGACTGATCAATTTCTGTAGACAGAATTCAGTAGTAATTTGGAACACTTGGTTCAATCAGCACAAGAGAAGAATATACAGGGTGGGCCATTTTAATTAATCCACGGAAATATCTGAAAAATGATAAAACATAGAAGAAATGTTTCAAGTACACGTTATATATTGCTAAGGGGGAAACCCAATTCCGCCAAAAGTACCCCTCCTCGCCCCCCTAAATGGGGGTAACGGGGGTTAACTTTGAAATGTCAAATGGGAACATTGGTCGAGTAATACCTCGTTCGAAAAGTCTTGGAAAATTAAGTAACGCTGTACCAAAAGATGTTCCATATTGTGCACCGGTTTCAAAATGGCCGCCATGATATCGTTCGGAAACTCCAGTACCCGTAGTGTGAAAACCATGGAAGGTAAATGAACGGAACAACATTGAAATACGTAAACATCATAGGGCATATCGAACGGTGTGGTCCCTGTGATCCTAGTGGCCTCCCTAAAGGGGTCTTGGGGGCTAACTTCAAAATTTCAAATAGTAACATGAGTCGAGTGGTACCTCGTTCGATAAATCTTGCAAAATCTAACATATTGCAGGAGAAAACGATTGATGTGAAATGGCAGTGTTCTCAAAAGGCCGCCGAAACATAGTATCCGTGTCAGAGAAAAGGTTTAGTACCCGTAGTATGAAAGCGTTTGGAGATAAATCAACAAAAGAAAAACTGGAGTAGCTAACTGACGTAAGGCACATCGAGAGGTGTTGTCGGGGTGACTCCAAGGGCCAACTGAAAGGTATCCGGGGCCAACTTGAAAATTTGAAATAGCAGCTTGAAGCGAGTAACATCACGTTACATAGACAAATTAATATCAAACAGCTTCTGTAAGAAAATTTTCGACATGAGACGCCGTTTTCAAAATGATCGCAAAGACATGGTGACTGTGTCTAAGAAAACGTCTAGTGCCCATAGTATGAATACGGTTAGACATAAATGAAAATAACGAAAATTAAATAGGAAAACCACGGAGGCGTTCCAAGGCTCGAGAATAATACAACAGAGATAAAAATATTAGAGTAAAATTGCCATAATGTATAGAGAGAAATCCAAGTCCTGCAAAATAATCTCTCCCTGCGCTCTGTATGTGAGTGGGGTGGAAAGTAAAGTGAAAGTTCAAACGAGAACTCTAATTCGTAAATTTAGGCTAACCTTACAAATAGGTATGGTGTGGTTGAAACATTTGTTTGTAAGGATGACGCTGTAGTGACTAAAAAAAGAGAAACTTTTTTTGCAATGCGTGCTGGTTATTCAGAAAGCATTTCGGAGATATACGTACACACCGTTTCGTCCATCAAGCTCACAATATGACATGAATGCTAATAGTTAATCAAAATGTAACTGTGGCTATCCGCGTTAACTTAGTGCACCAATTCTCTATGCATGAAGTCTGCCTTCCAAACAGCATTGGGTAGGTCAAGCGTACGCCCGAACCGTTGTCCGGTCGGACATTGAAATTTTGAAGTTAGCCCACAAGACCCCTTCAGGGAGGCCACTAGGATCACAGGGATTACATCATTCGATATGCCCTATGATATTTACGTATTTCAATTTTTTTCCATTCATTTACCTTCCATGGTTTTCATACTACGAGTACTGGAGTTTCCGAACTATATCATGGCGGCCATTTTGAAACTGGTGCCCAATATGAAACATCTTTTGGTACAGCGTTGCTTAGTTTTCCAAGACCTTTCGAACGAGGTATTACTCGACCCATGTTCCCATTTGACATTTCAAAGTTACCCCCCGTTACCCCCCATTTAGGGGGGCGGGGAGGGGTACTTTTGGCGGAATTGGGTTTTCCCCTTAGCAATATATAACGTGTACTTGAAACATTTCTTCTATGTTTTATCATTTTTCAGATATTTCCGTGGATTAATTAAAATGGCCCACCCTGTATACATGGAAAATCTCAAGAGATGGTCAAATACGAAGGATGTTGGAAAGTCATATTTAATCACCTCTCTCTATTTTTTTAAAGATGAACGAAAGCAACCTGGCCATAAAGGACAAGCATATTTAAGAAGGTGGGCAAGATTTCAAGGGAAAATGTCAAGTGACCGGTCACCAGAGCCTCCACAAGTGCACAAGTTGAGCAAAACCCAGAAAACACTAATTCAGAACAGAGACATGTGATTCGTTTTTTTCTCCTAAGGACGTCAGTGTTAATGAAATTAATCAAAACTTGGTGGAAGTGTATGGTGATGATGCACTGTCGCATCGACAAGTAACACGATGGATAAGCTCAAGTGTGGTAGAACCTAGGAGTGGTGGACCAAAAACAGCAACTTCACCTGATGTCGTCGATATTGTGCAAAAATTGGTGATGTCCGAGCGATGAAAATAGATTAGAGAAATAGCGAAGGAAGTAAGGATTGATAGTCATAATGTTTAGGATATTCTACACCATTACCTTCGGCTCAAAAAGGTCTGTTCTAGATGGTTTCATCATAATTTGGACGTTTTTTTAGAAGTAAACTCGGGTGCAAATGTGTTAGGAAAATTTGGATTTTATGGAAGGAGATAACTACTTCTACCAGAATGTGGTGACAGAGGATGAAACATGGGCTCACTCATATGACCCAGAATCTAAACAAGAGTCCATGCAGTGGAAGCATCAAGGGTCACCAACTCAAAAAAAATCAGGGCAAAGGAATCGGCCGGCAAGGTTATAGTAACTGTTTTGTGGGATTGGGAAGGATTTTTGTTTTTTGTTTGAAGCTATACCAAAAGGACATACCATCAAAGGGATCAAAAAGTAAATAAATAAATAAAATAAAAATAAATAAATACACCGAGCAGTTTAGTATAAACTGCGTGGAGGTGCAAATCATCGAATTTTGCTTCTTCATGACAATATGTCTGCACACATTCCATCTTGCGCAGGCTGCTATCACAGAACAGAGAATGACTCAACGTTTCCACCTACTCTACAGTCCTGACCTTGCCTCAAGTCATTATTATCTATTTCGTCATTTGAAAAAAAATACCTCAGGGGCCAGTGATTTTTAATCGACAAGCAGGTAATGGATGCTGTCATACAGTTTTTTTTTTTTTTTTTTTTGACTCCAAGGAGAAATCTTTATGTTGAAGGCATTGGGTCACTTGGAACAAAACGGAGACAATGTGTAGAACTAAAAGGTGATTACACTGAAAAAAATAACTTTTTTTTCTCAATTCACTGGTTTTCTTGTTAGCTCGCCATAGATATGACTTTCCTAACACTTCTCGTATATCAAAGACTATGTTATGACTGAGGACAGATTTCAGAATAGTTTGAAGAAGGCAAATAGTCCTTCCGGGGCCGACATTTTCTCTGACCATAGCCTAGTGCTAGCCAAAATGGATATTCAGCTGCAAAATATAGCCACAACAAAAGTAGGTAACAAGAAATTGAATACGAAAACTTGAAAAACGAGGAAGTGAGAAACCTTTTCGTACAGAACTTCAAAGAAAAGTACTCAAATGAGGAAAAGATACATACAGGCTGCATAAGAAATAGAACGTTACTGTGAAAAGAAAACAGCTCTGAAACCATATGTTACAGAGTAGATGTAGAATATTAGGGAAAGAAAAGCCTGGAAACAATTAATACAGAAGAGGCCAGAAAGATATAGAAATTTAAACAACGAAGGAAACAGAGAGAGCAAGGGAAGAGTTTTACAAAGAAAACGTGAGAATATAGAAGAATTAGAAAAAGCTGGGAAATATGAGGAAACGTACAAAGAGATTAAATCTATGGAACTTCGTAGAAAACAATAGAGTATTACAATGGCAATAAAAAAGAAGAATGTAAAGGTACTCAGAGAGGAGTGAAGCCTTAGAAAGATGGAAAGAATATGCAGAAGATTTGTATGAGTAGGGACAGATTGTGTGGCCTAGGTGTTGAAGTAGAAAATTAAATATGCAAGAATGAAAAAGGGCTTGGGGATGAGTTTGAAAAACCTACATCGAAATTAGGAATGGAAAGGCAACTGGGATAGATAATATACAATCGAATTAATTAAGAAAATGGGAGACAAGAATAACAAGGAATTGTTCCGACTGTGCAGTGAAATATATGAAACGGAAAAGTGGCCAAAGATTTCCTGAAGACGATCATGATACAGTTGTCTAAGAAATCGAACCCAGCGAGGTATGAAGACTATAGAACTATTACTCTGATATTACATGAAGTAAAAGTTATGCTTCGAATATTGAACAGAAGGCTGTATGGAAGAATAAATGAAGAAGTTGAGAAGGAACAGTTTGGGTTTAAAAGATATGCAACTGACTTTTAAGGGTAATCGGCGAAAGATTTACAGAAAGAGTATAATTATTGATCTAAAAAAAGTTCTGACCGTGTGAAATGGAAATTATTAGGAGTTCTAAAGGAGGTTGGGTTGGAATGGAAAGATCGTGGACTTTTTTAAGAAAATTGTACATGCGCCACCAACAAGTGGGTTAGAATAGAAGAAATGACAGAGGAGAGATCGACAGGGACGTTGCCCTTTGTCATTATTTATTATCAACTTAGAAGAGATAGTGAAGGGGAGCCTACATAACGATGCCGGTATTCCGGTATGGGGTAGAATGATTAAGTATATAGTTTGCAGATGATATGGCGTTTGTTGCGGAATCTGAAAGGGAAATGAATAAGATGTTAGAAAGATAAAACCCATGGTAACTGGAACAAGTTGGTCGGTCTCAAATATAGAATTGGGATAGGGGAGAATAAAACAGATGACTAGTTTTCGATACCTCGGTTGTATAATTAGTGATGATATGAAGTGCGAAAGTGAAATAAAAGCGAGGATAGGAATTGCGAAAGAAGCCTTTAGGAGGAAGAAAAGCCTATTTTGTGGGTCTTGAGATAAAGAGTTGAGAAAAAGAATCATAAAATGCTTCGTCTGGAGTATTGCACTGTATGGGGCAGAAATATGGTCATCACGCAAAAAGGACGATAAAAGACTGGAAGTTTTTGAAATGTGGGTGTAGAGAAGAATGGATAGAGTTAGGTGGGTCGAGCGAAAAACAAATGAGAGGATATTAAGAATGGTGGGGCAGAAAAGAACAACCTTGTATGTAACTGAACGAGGAAGAGAAGCTGGTTGGGACATCGGCTGAGAAGGAATTATAACATGAGAGATGTACTAGGAAGTATAGTGGCAGGAAAGAGAGGGAGAGGCGAAATAGGCTGCACTTGATGGACGGAATCAAAACAGAAAACAGAAACAGGAATATGAAGAAGTTAGCGGAAGACAGTGAAGCATGGAAGATTCTCGGCTGCGACAAATGACCTACCAATAATGCAAGAATAACTATGATGATGATGATGGTGATTTAATGCGCAGCGAGGCGAAGGCTTAGGGGGAACAAATAATATCGTTTAAAACTTCGTGTTAAAACTAACCACAGATGCCAACAAGCGGCCTTTTCTGTGGGTTTGTGTGCTCTCAAATGAGGAGGAATTGCAAGAATGAAAAAGGTCAGTTAGAGCTAGAATTTTTTAGGTGTGCACTTTTTCTTTAAGAGTAAAAATGAGCACCCTAAAAGTACTCGAAGAGTCAAATATTGTATCCAGTAGGGAAGAGAGAATTTTCCAGCATATGTCCTCCAAGTTTGGGCCCTTTACTCATTTATTCTCTTAACTTGCTCCTAATCTCATTTACCTCTTCTTATAACTGTTAATTGTCTTTTGTAAATTTCCCATTGAGCGAGAGTGCTGCTTGTTAAGCGCAAATGCAACTTGCAACTTTTTCAGTCGAAGAAGTTTACTGATTTGGAAGTTAAAAATAAGTGACGACCGAGTGGGCAGTCTACTTTCGTACAGGCAATAATAGTTTAATGGTTATGCCAAAGGAAAGTTTGAGATTAGTGTTCGGAAGAATCCGAATGTTGTCTAACTTCTAACATCTACAGAGTTCCCATTCCAAGTTAATACGAAGTTTACATCTACTGGTTTGGGTACATATGGAAAGGAGTATTAAGGTCTAAATACAAAAACATTTTATCTTTAACCCTTATCCGGTCAAGCTGGGCCTCCTAGGCCCCGTAGCTTCATATTTTTTTTTTCGAATATCTCAATAACTATAAATATTTCGATGACATAAAATTCTGAATTCTTCTATGTTTAGTCGAAGTTAAAGTCATGAACATATCGAGTTGGTAAGGCCCCAGTTGCCGTTTACGTTACAAAAATAGCTTGTCGGGACAAGGATTAAACTAGAAATGAGCTTATATTATTAAGCACAATAGTTTTGTTTCTCTTCCTAGCGTAAACAATAGTGTATTCAATACATATTACCGCGGTAATCGTATTTATATATACAAAATGGAAAATTTCAATCTGAAAATTGTTAGTGATCTTTATATATATTTGATACTTTTTCAGGAATCAAATGGAATTTTTGTAATATTGTAATCCGAGAAACATGCCATCCATAGTTAACGAATTCTTGAATACCTATTGGCGGAAGAATTGCATATGTTCTCTATGTTCGTATTCATGACATAACGCTTTTTGTAGAACAGCTGTTTATTAATTGAAATGTGTCTTTGTTATGTCTGGTGAGAGAATTAGAGAGAGAAAAAATAGACATACAGTGATGAAAACTAATTTTACATCCATCTAAATGAGCAAACATTCATGTCTACTGATAACCTAGTAAAAGAGGCTAATATATACACACAATATCTTTTTTAGAATCCCTGCAAAACAAAAAAGTCAAGGTCATCGATAAGGGAAGTAATTATTAGTTTTTAACTTTCAATAGTAAAACCACATGTGGAAACAAACAGATATTTCGAGGATTTCTTTATTTGGATCAAAAGATCCAGTAGGCAAAAATTTTCTTGTAGGCCTTATATCTGAAGAACTACATACAGTGTAGCCTAACCCAACTATCGCTTAACTTAGTATGATGTGCTTATTCCGTTAAAAAAAAATCGATTTAGGGGCCGTTCAAAAATTTTGTGACCCCTGATTCAAAACTCCATTAAATTTCAATCAAAAATTTTCTTGTAGATGTCTTATATTTGGAGAACTCATTTAGTGTAGCCAAACCCAAAGTATTGCTTAACTCAGTATGATGTGCTTATTCCGTAAAAAAGATTTAGAGACCGTTCAAAAATTTTGTGCCTCCTGATTCTCAAAAACTAATTATTGGCCAAGATCGCAATCTTTTGATCCATTTGTTGATCATTCATAAGATTTTCGTAATAACCCTACTTTCCAATTTAAAATTTCTACAACAATATTAGCATATAATGTAAAAACAAAACACCCAAACATGAGACATCAACCGCAGATTTAATTGAGGCGGACAAAAACGTAAATGAAGGTAACTCCTTGTGCGTCGTGCCAAGACCCTGCGCCATCTTTGCTTTAATCGGATTGATTTATACGAGGAGTTCTTCTTTACTTTGAAATGACCTGTAAATTTAATCGCCTGGTTTTGTTGATTTATTCTTCATACTTATTTACATACATAAAAAAATGGTTTAAACCAAAAAAACGAAATATGTTCGTAAAAGTGTAAGTGTTCCTAAAATTTTGATGAACACACATTTGTGGGTTATCGCATGTCACTCTCGCATATTATTCGCATTATATTAAAGACCTAAATATATAAAGTTTATTATAAATGTTTCTTTTGTGATTTTTTAGTTTGTTATGCAATTGCAATCAAGGAAAAATTCCAAATAGTGTTTCTTTAATAATGTTTACTATTGATAAAACGCATCAAAATACCATACTTTTTGGGGGTGAGGGAGTTCATACAAACCCCACGAGAGGCATTTAGTGAAATCAGGAGTATCTTTGGTATATATTTATGTATAAATGGGTCAGAGGCAAAGTGGACTCAAATAATTCTTATCTTTATTCACTTTTCTTACTGATATATGCAAATTAAGTCGTCGTAATTTTTTTTTTTTAATTGGACTAATAAAAGTCGTAGTGAACTAACTTGGACTTAATTAGTCCTTCTGCACTCTGCAATGTTTTGAAATTGTCCATATGTAATTCTGTATAATGGTTTCACTTGTGCAACTGTTTATCTTTTTGTCCTTCTCAAATGACTTGATAATTTGACAATTATATTAAAAGTATGTAAAGATCAGTATAACGTATCAGGAGTCTTTCATGAGTGAGTAGGCAGACGTATAACATTTGTGGCCAATTAGTCCCGGTTTGGACCCCGCTTTAAGCTTATGTGACCCCTTCCAGCATAACTCGGTTGTTGCAGAATAACACCAAATTGAAACAAACTTAATTCTGTGCATATGTGATACAAATGCATAGAGCAAATTATTTAAACAAACAAACAAAAAAACTGGTTTTAAAAAAAACCCGCTGGTTTTTGATTTTTTCAATAAACATCATGATTCTTGTCAACCCTGGGCATGACATCCCTTCGTGTGCCTGAGCTGTTCCAACGCCATCTGTTAGCGAACGGCTGAACTACGTAAAGCCTAGCGACGAACACGTAGTCAGCACACTGCGTCGCCCTGTCTCCGATGGCCGTCACGTCTTTTATTCACAGGACTCCCCAGTTCGCCTCACGACGCTGGGTGGACGGCGAAGAAATTGGGAAGCACTGGGCGGGAATCGAACACATGACCACACGGACGTGAGTACAACGCTCTAACCGCTACACTACGATGTTTCCATTCAAATACATAATACTGCAACGAAATTAAATTATGTGATGTGCAATTTTAATCTTCAGTCAGTCTGTCAGTCACGCTACCATGCAAACCTAAAAACTCCTATTAATAACCCCGTGGTGTAGTGATGTGTTGTAAGTCATGATGATGATGTTGGGTGCTGACCAAAGGCAGATCTTTGACGTGAAGGTCCCTGAGCAAGGAAAATGCATGGTGACTCGTGCCGTATTACATAGATAATGATGGCGTTCTAAGAATGGGACCTACAGGGCATCATGGGATCCTACTCACGTGTGTTTTCACCGGAAATCGAACCCGGGACCTTTCGAACACAAGGCAAAGGGTGTGGGAATAAAAAAGAAGAAAACATCGGACCACCATCAATTCACTTCTGGCACATAGTGGCCCTTAAACCAGTATCCCTGAAACACATGCAGGCGTGAGTAAGCGCCTGGAGAGGTAATTAGTTTCTTTCTTATTTACCATCACTAGTATCGTTTTTCTTTCACGCTGCACTTACATGGCGGTGTACAGTGCCACAATTACCTCTGGTGGCGAAAATTGGAACTAATTTTGAATTCTACACCAATCGCTTCTGCATGATTCCAAATATGCTCCTACCAAGTTTGGTTGCATTCTGTCAAGTGGTTAAATGAGCTCTGAACAGCGATACTTATTTTATGATAACCTGGTACTGGAAGTTACCTCTCATATAGAAATGAACGCTAAACTCAAATCAAGTCAAATTGAAGTCTATCGTAGAGTCACAATGTGAAATGTTAATTCATGATAATTTCCTGTATGTTATACTGTACATACCATCTACAGTGAATTTCTGGTTGCATAACAGGCTAGGATATATACTTAAGTTGGGCAACAATAACAATTTTACGGCAAAACGAGGAGCTACAGCAAAAATTGTTAAAATGTTGTACTATTATCAGTTACACGTTAACCGTAAAAATTTCAGAGTCTAGTTAGTATGAAAGTGCCTGGAATTAGAAACTAAAATTTGTATCTATTTTTTCTTTTTATGAAAAAAGAGGTTGAGTTGAGTTGATTTTGAGTTTTTAACGTCCCGTTCAGCAGCGAGGCTATATGAGACGTGGATCTACTGATTAACGTGGAATCCGAACCACATGAGCTCCCGCCGGGAATCGAACCCGGGCCTCCCACGCCATGAAAAAAGAGGATAGTGACAAAATAAAATAAATTTTTTAAAGTTTAACATCCCACGGATATGTCCTTTAGACTAACGGAGACGGATGTTTTAATTAAAGTAAATAACTGTGAATATTTTTTATCTCGTGCTCTCCCATCGGAAATCAAACTGAAACCACGTGCACTGATGACACACGCGCTAGTCTCTAGACCAGCGGAGAAATGGGTGGGGGAGCCTTGGGATAGTCACCTAATAAAATGTATTATAATAATAGTAAGTTGAAAGCAAAGTTGCTGAAGTGTAGTAATAAGTCATCTTCCAACTGTCAAGTCGAATTTGGAATATACGAGGAGTCAAATGATGATTGCAAGAATTCAAGCATGGCAGGAAAACCGTTAAAGATATGCTCAGGTGTGAGGGACGAGCAAGTGCTACCATGAAGGAAAACATTACCCTCATATTTGATATGATCACGCAAGATACGCAACTCCCAACTCATCAGATAGCAGACAGCAGTAGCGGTTCGTAGTCTGTACAAGCACCGGTTGCAATGTTGCAATATCAAAGGTATGTAGGTACGCGCAAGTGTCCCCCCCCCCAGCATTCTTCAGTCTTATCCAAAAAATATTCAGGAAATATGAAGAGGAAAGTCTTTTAAACTCTATTTGTATGTTATTGATTAAGTTATTTCTCTAATATTGATTTAATATATAAGCTATTTCCTTTTTTTTCAAACAACCACTATCAATGTACGTTTATATACTATTTATATACAAAACCTCTACACTCATGTTATTGAACACGATATAAATCGAATATATAGTATGTGCTGTAAGCCATGAATGATGACGTTAATCCGAAAAGAGGAAAAAAGCAAGAAAATTGCATGCACGCAGTTAAACAAAATTATTTAATTATATAAACTATGCATTATTTTAGAATGGAAGGTCTTTCTTCCATCTTTTGGGCTTCAAATTTTTCTATGACTTTATTGAAATCTGAAATGCTGCTCGCCAAGTTTCTCTGAATAAAAAGCATCGCTACCGCAAATATTTTCCGCTGTATTTTCTTTAGGGTCCAGAAACCCCTCTCTCCTCCGACAATATGCATTTTGTTAGCATTTCTTTATATAAATATACGGTACAAAAAGTCCATTTTCAGAAACCACGTATTTTCTCTGTAAAGAAGCATGAAATCTAAGATGTTTTCCTTCGAAAATGAAAAAATAAAAAATAAATAAAGTAGTTTAACATTCCAGCAAATTAGGCTAAAGAAGACAGATGAGTATTGGAAGTGAATTATTTGATATTAATTTATGCTCTCCGCCGGAAATCGAACACAGAATCATGTGCACGAAAGACACAGAGCTAGGAATTAGACCAGTAGTAAGACATTTTCTTCTTCGAGACTCGATCGATCCCCCCAGAATAGGATTTTTTAAAAAATAAATCTTATCCCAAGAATTTTCACCTTTGTATTATAAATGTTAAATAAAATTATTGACTTCGAACGACCGCCCCCCAAACTTTCAGCCTGGATCCGTCCCTGCTACCACCAGACTTATATTTGTTCTTTGCGAGTTTATGTTTTGTGAATAACTTCTTTCTTTCAAGCGTCTGTATCTCGCTCATCCTGCTAGCGCTGCTAAGCGGAGGAATTCGTAACTATTACAGAAGCTGACCAGTTGCGGAAGAAAGGCAACCGCATGAGTCCAATACGGGAAGATAGGAGCGATGCAAGAATAAATCCACTTCCCCATGTTAAGAGATAGGAGCTCGCTGCCATATGCTCAATGTTACTGCTTCCAGTGGCAACGTTCGCTGCCACTGGAAATGTAAATCTCTCTCTTTCTTTCCGTTTTTTTGATTGACTTTTTTCAGAAATGCATCAATACTGTTTTGCGCTCAAGAGCAGAGGTTTATTTTTTACTGATACACTACTTTAATACTTAAAAATAATTTTAGTATTAAAAAAATATCCAGTTGCACAACCATGCAACATATAGTACCAGCCGCCACTGGCAGACAGGCTGGGCATATCACAGGAGCGAGAAGATTACATTCTGAAAAGCGATATATGTTTTATCAAAGGATTCAGCTAATTTAGTTCCATGCCTTTTGACTCATGAACAAAAACACACTTGGTACATCAACGTCATTGAATAATTTGAAACTGTTTGAACGTCATGTGAACAATTTCTGTCGCCATTCATCACTATGGACAAGTGCTGGGTTCACTACTGGCAGCCCAATCACACAACAATCCAAACAGTGGAAACACTTTTCTACCCCAAAGAAGGCTAAAGTCATCTCTTGCGCTGGCAAGCTGATGGCGTAAGTTACTGAGATTCTTGAGGTTTCTGTTGATTGATTACATTTTAAGAGAAGTCACCATCACAGGACAATATTATGTTGAAAAAAAAAAACCCTCACGAGCTCAAATATAAGAAGAAAGACCATAAATGCTGCCCAGAGGAATTCTTTATCCCCACGACAGTGCTCCAGGTCACACATCAACAGCTGCAATGACAACCATTAATGAATGCAGATTCGAACTCGTTCTTTATCCTCTCTATTCACAGGACTTGGTCCCCCCTCATTTCCATTCATTCCCAAATCTGAAAAAGGCTCTAGTTGGAGACGTTTCCTTGTGGTCACTTTTATTTATTTATTTGCTGAAATAAGAATAATTCAATACACTGGAGCAAGTTTATTGATGTACAGTCCGCAGCAAAAAACAGCAACATGAGCATGTAAGTTTATTGTGAAACTACAACTAACAGCGCAGGGAATCAACATAACGTGTAAGTGGCACGAATCACGCCAGGAGAAACCTCGGCGTTCTCCCCTTCACATTTATTTTGGAGCAAACGACCAGGGCCGCAACTAGGGGGGGGGGCAGAGGGGGCACGTGCCCCGGGCGCGTGGTTGGAGGGGGCGCCAGAAAGAAGATAGTATATCAATTGTTTTAAAAATCGCACCCTTTCCCTTGAGGAACTTATTCTAGAGGTTAAAAGAAATCAAAAGTTTACTTGGCCTTTTCCATGGGACCTCTTTTAGAGAGAGAGAGAGAGTCTCATCTAAATAGGTGTAATGTCATACATTAAAAATCTAATATTGCATGCATTTGTTCCCTTGGGCGACCACAGAGAATCCGCCCCCTTTCCTTTTCCTACCACAAGGAGCTGTTTGTCTGTATAATTCCACTGAGTTGAGTTGATTTTGAGTTTAACGTCCCTTTCAGCAGCAAGGCTATATGAGACGTGGACCTACTGATTAACGTGGAATCCGAACCACACGAGCTCCCGCCAGGAATCGAACCCGGGTCTCCCACGCCAAAGGCGCGTACGCTAACCGCTTAGCCACGAAGAAGCTCTATAATTCCATTGAGAACAGCTCTGAAGTTTAAAACGCTGTTATCAATAGGGGCGGGGGCGAAAAGTTACCGATTTTTGTTGCTTGCTGGAGGTTGAAGAGTTTAGCTCAGACGCGCCCCCTGTAATGTTACGCAATTGCTGTAATGTTTTTAAACTAGAGGGCAGTTCTGTGGCGGAAAAGATAAGTTACATGCCACGGTGTATTTAATTGTTTCTTGTACGCCTACCAAGGGATTTTGCGAGTGAAGGCTGTATGAAGTTTTATCTATTAGTTTTGCTTGAGAGCTTTTCGAGGCATTTTGAATTGTTATCTATCAGTCCAACTTATGCTTTATTATGCTTTATTGTGAATTTCAATCATTTTTTACATTAATCGTGTATAATGTATAATATTTATTATACATTAAATAATCTAAATATCTTGATCTATTTATTAATATTTTATGAAGCAATTTCTTTCGTATTTAATGAACTTTCTAGTTAATGCACTGTAAAAAGAGATGCTTTGCTCGAATCAGTTTTTTCTATCACTTGTGTGCACCTTAGAGGTGCATATATGCAGAAAGAGAAAGTATACAGAAAGGTGCACAAAAAGTACAGAAAGTGCTCAAGTTCGAGAGGTGCACATAACAATATAGTGTGGAGTTCTTGTGTGCTTCATTGTTGATGGAAAGTTTTCTTCTTTTCTCCACATCAAAGGATTACACCGAAAAGTTTACAGAAATAAAAATAAGCTTTTCAGAACATTGCATTGTTATGTTCTCAATGATTTTGCACTAGCAGCGTTCACCCCGCTTCGCTGCGGTCACCCCGGAACGCAATAAACTTTGTTACTTAGATAATTTTTACTTTTTCGCTTTCAAGTGATATGATAAAAACCATAGAAGATTGCAGTAAATGTTAACATTATATCGCCTGTCATTTATGTTAACCCGCCCCGCTTCGCTGCGGTCACCCCCGAACGCAATAAACTTTGTTACTTAGATAATTTTTACTTTTTCGCTTTCAAGTGATATGATAAAAACCATTATAACGCCTGTCATGTATGTTAACCCGCCGAGTGACACGGTCATGCGGGTTGCATATAAATACGTTTATTTTTATACCTATGATGAACTAACAAAGGATTTGTACGTAATGGACACCTGAATGGTCAATTATCTCAAGACACTGGTAATTGAAAATTAAAGTGATATGATAAAAACCATCTAGGGTCCAAATCCTAATAACCCCCCAAAAATAAAAGAAATTGGTTCAGCCGTATTAGCGTGATGAGCGGACAAAGGATTTGTACGTTCTCTTTTATATATATAGATTGTAAATATTTTTTAAAAAATATTAATATAGTATATGTTAAACTTGCAGTTAAATAGAATTTCCAAGAATCATGCTATATATTTTAAATTATGCTTTATTTTCTAAAATTATGCTTTATTATTCTTTAAAATTAGTTTCTTCTGGACCCTTAGACAACCACACCCATGTTAAAGATACCAACCATATGTCTAAATTGCTATTATGCTTTTTATGCTTTTGGGTTGCTCTATTTATAATATACCAGATATTTTCAAGTTTATTTTGTATTGTTTTTATATTTTTTAAATGAAAGCTTATGTACAAAATTATTTTTGGGTTTATTAGAACTAAATAAATGTTATTTCAATTATAACTTTATGATGTAGGGTATACTAGATATTTTCTAGTTTATTTTGTATTAGTTTCTTATTTTAATATGAAAGCGTATGCTCATAATTATTCTTCGGGTTATTAAAACTAAATGTGTTGTTGCAATTAATAACTGTATAATGTGGCAGATATTTTCTAGTTCATTTTGTTTTGATTTCTTCATACAACATTAAAACAAAATGTATGTACAAAATTATTCTTAAAACTTGTGAGCACATAACGAATATAATATATTTTTGTGGTTAAAGTAAGTTTGATTAAAGTACTTAAAAATCGATATAACTGGTTTCATTAAGAATGTTATTTACAGTTGCAATCCATAAGTAAGTGATACTTTTCGACTAAACCTGGGGGGGGGGGGGCGCCGAATTGTGTGTTTGCCCCGGGTGACAGAAACCCTAGTTGCGGGCCTGCAAACGACATCGTTTCACAATAAACTTACATGTTCATGTTGCAGGTTTTTGCTGCGGACTGTACAAGGAGACTGTGTTGTTGGAAAATGAAGTCATTATCAAATTGTACCTCGTACAATTTTCTGAACGCCCAAAACTTTTCAGTGCTCGTACTATTTGTTCAATCCGACATTACGAATGGACTTAAATTTGACTGGAGGAACAACCACATTCTACCTAAATAAATAAATAAAACATGTGTATAGTTATCACGTTACCTATGTCTACAAAATTGGCCATGTAGCCAAAGATCACTCTCATAACATAACAAAGAGAAGGAAGTGTCGAGATTATCTGAGTATTTGTTCTCCAATTTTCGATGTTTTACATGCTTTTCTTCAACTTACAAGAGTTCAAACGTGTTGTCAAACCTTTAAGTTCGAACAAAATGTCAGATTTGCACGACTTTTCATAACACCTTCAAAAAAATAAATTATACATTTCAAAAACATATATTCTATTTAAAAAAATAAAATAGAACAAATCATCCTAAAAAGTAAAAAGTAGTTCAGTTTAAATTATTAATTTTCTAAAATCTACTTTCGAAGGACAAAAAGGAAATCATGAGGAGCACTCTCATGTACAGGAGTGTCGTTTCAGAGTTAGCTTGAGGGGGCACGAACACCAACGAAGTAAGACGTTCACGTTTTGTACTAGTATACTAATAGGCAATCGATTAAAATAAATTATTCCTCAAACTCTTGGGGGCAATTGCCCCTCCTAAAATACGCCCCTGCTCATTTACAATCAGTTGATTTACATGAGAATTGAAGTTACAACACAAATGGTTAAACTTGGTAATCTTCAGTTATCTTGTTAGGTAGTAGATGACGTATCACCTAACATTGCAGCATACGTTGTAGCTATTCGGAAGAATAAAGTTAAGTTAGGTATTCGTTCTTTCCACAATGTTGTACGCCAACCTGTCACGATAGACTATTGCGGAGTAACGCCTATCTTCTTTGAATTTTGTGGAGGTCGAATTTTTCTTTTAAGTCATTAAAACACGAAAATTGTCCGAAGATTCTCAAATCAAATTACGATTTGATTTGAATTTAGTGTCCCTTTCAGCAGCGAGGCAATATGAGATGTAGACCCATAGCTTAACTAGGGATTCGAACCACATGAGCAGCTATCGAGAACCGAATCCGGGTCTCCCACGCCAAAGGAGCTCGAATTAAATTACAAAGACATAAAAATGCTGCATCTTCTCGCTTCAATATTATCTCAAAATTCGTTTTATCTAACAAGCAGAATTTCTTCTATTGGATGTTACAGGAAATAAAAATGATATTCAATTCCCTGGCCTTTGCTTTCTCGTGGCGTTTCCCCAATAATGGGTTAGATTGTAATAAAAAGTTCTTCTGAATTAGAACCCACACTAACGAAGTTGTGGTCAGTGATTCTAAGATCATTTTACACTGGATTTGGTAGTAAAATATTAACTTGTCTGTAAGTATTACCAAATATAAAACGAAGCAATTTGGGTGTTTTCAAGGACAATCAAAAAAAAAAGTTGGCAACAAAAACACAAGGAATTAACTGTTACTTCATTCGTACGTGTATGTACAAATTCATTAAACTCTCTTGCATTTTATATTAATGATAAATGTGAGTCAAATCTCTTCATATTTTAACTATTTAAAGCAATACTGATAAGGAAGGTTCATTTTACTAATTTCTAGTTTAAAACGTTCTCTGATTTTTTAAAGTCCATCCTATGTATTTAGTGTTCACTGGCGCAAATCCTGGGAAGATGAAGGGGACATGTCCCCTCCAGTCTAGGATCGGGGTGACTGAACCCGCAATAATCCGCTTTTATTTATTTATTTTTTTAGAAATGTGATGATTTAAAATCCAATTGCCACAAAGGAAAGAGATGAAATGGATGTCTCTCTAGAATAAGCCTCATATCTGCACGCTTACCAATGTTAAAGACAACTCCACTCCCATGATTCCCCAATGCATTGTTTTTCAACTTCAAAAATATTTTGAACATCACTTAAAAAAAATATTGGAACCATCTAACCCGTCTCCCCAATGTTGAAGACACATCTGCGAGGTTGTTAGGCATTTATAGTAAGAAACTCACAACTCTAATTTCTGTTGTTGTGAAATGAATATTGATTGCAATGCGAGGTAATCAATCTAAAAATCTAAAAATTTAGTGATTCTATGCCACTTACAGTTCTCACCTTCGTAACTAACAATGACTGTTAAAAGATTGATAGTTATTTCAATTAAGGTAAAAAGTAAATTTAAAAAAGACAGAAATTAATAAATGCGGCAGAAATCTGTGTATTCTCACATCAAACAACTCAATGGTTGTCTGGCGAGCCATGGCCTCCAAGACGAAAGCATTCACGTTTAATAATACAAAAACAACAACAACAACAAAAAAGGTAATTGCTCTTTAAAATATCCCGTCTTGTAACCACACAGATTGCTCCAGCACGCGTCAGACACGAACATCACAAGAACGTCAGAAAAACCAATCTTGTGAAGAGCAGACGAAAAGAAAAAAAAAATGCTCAATTTTCTTTGCATTCGCTTTCCTGCAGGTTTAATATCTTAAAAATTCTCTTTGTCGAACAGATGTCCTAACAACTCCTGCAAAAGAATACTGACCAACCAACCAGTCGTCTGGAAAAGCGCTGGCTGGGGTGGGTGTTCTTCACATAAACTCTCAAAACTAGTTTTGTCCAATGGTAATTCCGCACCTGATTTGCCGCGAGGGACAAAGACAACTTGGCAACGTCGTACCTATTGAGTACGCTGTGCACCTTCCGATCATATAGTGTGAATATGTACCTTCAAGCTTCTAAACTTGTCGACAAGAAAAACTACTACTTCACACAAGCAATACAAAATATTTTACTTCTTTCCGTCTCTCAAGGATGACGAAATAGAAATTTCCGGTTTCTTCTTGCAGACGTTGTTTATCACATGAAAACATTTGAGAAACAAAGAAATGCATTTATAATCTTCAATATTCACTTAGGGAAAAACAGAGATTTATTTTCATAAACATTTTTCAGAGCAGGAAAAGATATCTTTATGTTTATTAGGTGTGGTTGGTAAGAGGAAAGGTTACGTTTTCCTTTTGTGTATTTTAAAATTTATGCTTATTACTTCAAAGAACTTGCAGGAAATTCTTGTAACTTTTTGAATAAAATATAATTTATTTACCAAATCATTGTAAACTGTTACCGTTTCTCTTTGGAATAATAGGGATAAAGTTGAAATATAAAAATATATCTGCGGGATTTCACTTACCGAATTCTGCAGACTATTTTCTTGCTTCTTGTCTGATTTCTTCGCAGCCTTTTTGGCTTTCGACTCCAAAAATCTTTGCTTAAGAAGCAATGTTTCTTGAATGTGTTGTTCACACAATCCATTAAAAGAATGATCATAGCGCGGAATACAATTACTTGTATGCCGTCTGTAATTTTCAATTCTCCGCCTGAGTCTGTCTACAACTGCTTGTCGTTTCGGGGGCAGTACATCCCCCATCCCGTCAGTGTGAATGAAGTATGAACCACCAACGCGAAACGCTTGGCGACTGCGAGCAAAGCTAACAGATCACCATCTATCAATATCGAGTTCTTTGTATCAATCACTGGCATCACTATACATCTTAGCACCTATTTCCGCACACTCGGACAGCGCCGAATCACTTTCGCGCGCGCGCAGTCACTTTTGATTTGGATCTTTTGCCGCTTCCCCCTTTTACAAGAAAATTCCCTTTAATAACAACACATGTGCACCATGTGTTTCTCTATACACAGCTGGCGAAAGAGCATCTTCTACTGCAGAGACACAACATCATTTTTCGCCTTTCATGCACAACGATTATGCGCAAAACTGTTTTCACTATCACGTTAATTCAATGAACAACAGGTTGCAGTTTTCAGTTGCTATACATTCACTCATGAAACTTGCGAACAATCCAGTCGCTAAAAGCGGTCTTGTCGTGAACGAACAGGTTCCCCGCTCGCTAAAAGTCCCTTCTCTATTGTTTTCCAGTTCCCAAAGGCTGAGCGGTATATAAGCAGGAAAGTTCAGGAGTCCTTCACAAGGCACAACACTCTGGTTCCGACCGACTTTTCTTCGTAAGAACTGTCGACCTTATCAACTGTTTGACACAAACGTCACAAAACAAGTCACTCATAAACACCACTGGATATTCAATAATCTTTCTGTGTAAATACACGGGATGTAATTTTGCAACAAAATATTACGGGGCGATAATCTCGTTCACAACAGCGTGGGCTTCTCTGGCCATCTTTCGTTAGTAGCAACTGGTACATTTCGTTCGAGTTCTGAATAACGAACTCCCCCTGACACATGCATGCCACTGCCATCTAGTGGCTGACTTATGAAATACTAGTCACGTGACTTATAATGGCTGCTTCCATGCGGGCTCAGCGTGTAGTTCTTTTGAGACAATTTGTAACAAAATACGGTGCACAGTTTAAGTTTTACAATGGATATAAGTTTTTACTAACAAGAAAGACTGTGTCAGGTAAGAAATATGTTTCTTTTGCTTCTTTAAAATTTTATTCTTGCGAAGATTGCTGTTGCGTTACGAATGTGTGTGTCAACAGCTGATGTAAACAAAGCATGAAAACGGTGTTTCTACATGGATGATGCAGTAAAAATTAGGTAAAAAGCATCATGCTTGTGTTTTAAGAATTCATAGCCACAATAAGAACAGTATAATCAAAGTTTTGCGGCCATTTTTATAACGAGATTGTGCGTATTTTTGAGAGTTTTTTACATGTCGCAATACTGCACATTTACCGGTAATTTGCATTAAACTACGTTTTAGATGAAATAGTAAATATTATCAAACTTGGTCTTTCACATCATAATAACGTGTATATTTTAATTATAGTGTGTTACTCCATGTGTCAAAACAGTGTTGTTAGAGGCTAGAGCAGCCGAATTACTTTCACAGCAGTTGAATTAGCCTTGTACTGTTCTGGCGGTAAAATGTACACATTTTGCTTGTTTCACAGAGAAGTGTGGTAAACAGTGGAGTACACAAAGAGAGAGTTTCTAAGTTTTAACCCCCTTCTCCTTAAAGAAGGTATTATAAAATATATTTACTATATTAATATCTGAGGTAAACTTTCCAATGCTCGCTCCAGCTTCGCATTGACAAGTAGGGCCGCTTTAAAAAGGTATAGCAGATTAGGGTAGGGTAGAGTAGAGTAAGATAGCGATAAGTAGGGTAGGGGTAGGAACGGGTTAGCTTAGGGTTAAATAAGCTACGATCCATTTTCATAAAATTAATAAAGTGTAATTTCTCGTTTCTGAGTGAGTATACCAGCTGGAGTGTGCAATGTAAAGTTAACCCACTATACGTATACAAAAATCCTGAAACGATAGGGACTTGTGAGATTGAACCTATCCTCTTGACGAAATTCTGTGTACGCCACTAGTGGTAACTGTAAGGCTACTTCCATCTATGGAAAGGAGATAAACTGGGGACCACGGTGACTCAGTGGTAGAGCGCTCAGTGACGGATTTCATTTGATCCTAGCTCCCACCATGTGGCTTTGCGGTCGATATGCATCATGTGGGTAGGTTTTTTCGGGGTTCTCCTGCTTCCTCCAAATTTCATCATTCCACCATTATGATCCCTTTCATCATCACAGTCTGAGTGTGCAATCCTGGGACGGTAAGCTCTAAAGAAAGAAAGAAATAGAAAAGAAAGGACCACATTGGCGCAGTAGAGAGTGTTCGCTTATGGTGCACGAGGTCTGTGGTTTAATCCCAGCTCGCACCAAGTAGATTTTGTGATGAGCAAGCGCCGTGTGCGTGGGTTTTCTTGGGGTTCTCCCGTTTCCTTCCAGTTTCTTCGTTCCACGTTTCATTCATTCTCGTCACCATCGACGGCATAAACCGTGGGATATGGAACTGGAAGATTTATTTTTCTCAAGAAAGAAAAAAATGAAAAGGTAAACTTTTGTTTACTTTTTTATCACGTTAACAATTCAACAATATTAACTATTTCCAGTCGGCCAGTACGAAAAGTTCTAGAACAGAGGTCCCCATATGGGTTAGTAGCTAGGTTGGTTCCTTTCTGTACCAAAGTTTAATATTTAATTCACATAGTATTGCCGAGCGAACGTTAGCAAGTGAAGACCGGTTAGAGCCCCGCAGGGCATATTGTTTTCTGTCTTTGTTACAGCTAAGTGGGAAGGGAGACCTGTGTTCTAAAACCTTGCCGGCTAGTACCACACTAGTAGAACATATTTGATTTCTTGTCCAGATTTTTTGGCATTCAGAGTACGATGGTGTTTTTTTAAATAAAATGATGACTGTTTACAGTGGTGCAACCAAATTTTGTTTCGGGAGGTGCCAAGACTACCTAGTACAGTAGTCTGCAAACGACATGCTGCACCCTCTGACAAAATTGAAAGTTCGAATTCTCCTCATCACAAGAATTTTAGCCATCCCTATTAACATGCTAAAAGGCGTTAAAATAAAAAAAATTCAGATTTTCAAATTCCTTTTATTAACGGTTACATTGTTTAAAACTTGCACTATAATTATTATTTTGTACATTTTTTCTTATGATTCTTTACCTAACATTTATTACTTTTAAGAAATTAATTTAAGGCTTTCAGTGGCTTTTTCCTTTTTTACAGTGCTCTGACGTTATTCAATATTCATTTATACATTGATCTATTTTAGGATTATTGATACATTACGAACTTTACAATACTACTGAATAAAATGCACGAAAAGTACACTTTATAATTTATAACAACGGACATTTAAATGTAGTTGTGAATTAATAGAAATTTTCACAAGGCGTTTCGGTGGCAAGTAGAGCATTGGACTTAAAAGCATTTGATACAAGAGCGTATTCAAGGCAACAGGTAGTGGCTGGCAGAATTGATATTAATGAAACAAGAACAATGCAGTGACTGGTTAGTATTAAGTCTGCCATACGTCCCGTAAAAAACAAGACAGTCCCGATTTTGGGCCCGAGAATCCCGCGTCCCCGTAAATTTAGTCGGGACAGCAAATGTCCCATATTTTAATTCCATTCCATTTCTGCTACTCCCATATTTTAATTCCATCCCACTTCTTCTCAGACACTTTCTTTCCTCAGGGTAAGCGACCATATTTCGCAACCATACCACACAACAGGCATGATTATCGTTTTATGTATTTTAAGCTTTTGAACTGAATAATAACACGATTTCCCTTCTTTTAGTTGACATTTAATTTCTTCGTGAATTTGGTTTTCGTCTGTTGATCCTAGATATTTGAAAGTATCAATTTTATCGAAAGTATTATTTGATATTTATCGCATCCATAATTTGCAATATTACGATCCTGACGAACTTCAGTGTATTTAATTTTCTGTGCATTTACTTGTAAACCTATGTCTCGGGAAGCGTCTAATAAAATCTCTGCATTTCTTTCTATTGTTCTATCATCCCCTACAAAATTTACATTATCAGCATACGCCATTATCAGCCTGGTGAATTCACTGCTTTTGTAAAATGCACCTAAAATGATTTTTGTGTGTGTGTTAGAGAGAGGGGGTGGTAATTCAGTATTATCCGCTGCTGAAGTCGTCTGCTGTGAGGTTACTGGGCGCAGCCATATTGGTTACAAACAAACTGTTGCTAGGGTGGTTTTAAGGCGGTTTCAACGGCGTCGTATGTAGCACCAGCAAGTCGTGTGAAAGACAAACTTAAAATTATGAAAAAAAGACGAAAGTTTTCACGAATAGCAGTGAATATATTTACTCTATGCGTATAGAAATGCTATATTTATTATAATATGAAACAAAATCACACTACATTTTAATTACTGCAATTGTCAATAACTTGCTGGACAAAAAGTGAGTGCGAATCCCAAGCATGTACTTAAGCGCCCGTTAATAATAATTTTAGATTGAGTTAAATTAAAATTATTGAAAATTGTCATCCTCTATACTTTTGTCATGTTGTTTGTTTAGCTTCAGTGAAAATGTTTAGTATGGAAGAAACTTGATTTTTTTTTTTTTTTTTAAATTAGTGATAAGTTATTTGGAGCAAAGGAGTATAACGCTAGAATAACCAATGCATTTTAAAACATACAATTACGAATAGTTGATCTCAGAAATTTAGCATCTCTTTGTGGAAATAATTTTCTAATTTATTCTTCATTCTTTTGTTAGTGGGTGTCCATTTCCTGCTTGGCACTGGTAAAGTTGAAAGGCGTCACCAGAAATAATTATTTAAAAGGTATAATTCTCTAACTATCCTATCTACAAGGGCGCCGATTTCTCTGTAAATTTGGGGGGCATTCAGATGCAGAAGGTATATATATATATATATATATGAAGATTTTAAGACAAATTGCACTCAAATTATGCCAAATATTGTATACTCATAAATATAATAGGGGACGTACATGAGCTTTGGGGGGGGGGGCCTCGGTCCCCCTAAGATCGGCGCCCTTGCCTATCTAATGTCCTAATGTTATCTGAATTATTTTCTTTGCGTCTGCCACGAACAGATTTGCAACATACCAGTATACCCATGTATTGAAACTCATAAGAAAAACACATACTACCAGCTTACGCTGGGTGGTCACTTCACGTAACAATATATCTATGATAATTCAGGACAGCTTGAAACTCAAGCACATGAAAGGATGCCTCTTGGGGAGCAGGCAGGTCAGTGAAATTGGGTATACTTTGAAAGAAAAACACATACTAAAAGCATACACCAGTCTGGTCTATGACACTTTTTTAACGCTGTCTGTAAGTTTTCCCTCTACATAATTAATTTTCTTGCACAGATCTATTTTTGTAGATTACACGTAAATTTTAGACTAAATTAAAAAAAAAAAAAAATCCCGTATTCTTCGTGCGCACTTAGTGTAGATCGATAGTATGGAACAATTAAAGTTTGTCAAACGAAATGAGACAAATTAACAAGTCCGGTTTAAACTTTACTATATTGCCTGTGCTGTACTCTCACCAACATTCATATGCGGTAAGGTACGGTTAGGTTAGCTTGTGCTTAAATGCGGCTGTCTTACATATATGTGTAACGCTGATTTACTCATTTTAAAATCATCTATTGGCTGCAAATCTCAATTGTACCAAGAGTTTCAAATTTTTAGACACACATGTTACCACAAGGGTAAAATTGTACTCGAACTTGCGCTGGTGAAGCTCGGAACGAGCCGAGGCAGGCGAGTATCATACTTCATGCTGGAGCAGGCACTGTTCGAAGATTGAAGTATGTCTTTAAACGTGTGATTCAGTTATTAACTTACTAAGAAACAATATTACAGTGTTCTGAGTGTTAATATATATTAAACAACGGAATTAGCCTAAAATCGTCACAAACAAACAACAACAAAAAATAAATAAATAAATAAATAAATAAATAAAAAGACGGAGTAAGGGTGCTTTCGGTAAAAATATATGTATTTTAATTTCTTTCTGGAAGAATATTCAAAAAGAAAAAGTGCCCTTCAAAACGATTGATATATATCTGTTCGCCCAATAAATAATTAATAATTATATTGCTTGTTGTACAGTGTGGCTTTGTTATTGTTTCTCTTTAATATATTACATAGCACAATATTTTTAATCTCGTTTTTGAAAAAAAAAAAAAAAAAAAAGCGGAAATGACGTGTTCTTCACCAGCGTATTGCCTTGTTAACAAAAGTTTAGAAAATTGAAGTAAAAAGGACTGTTTTGTTTTGTTTTGTTTTCTTTCCTGTGAGATAAGTGAAATAAAATTTCTATAGATATACCACATTGACTTGACACCTAGTCTTCCGTTCGAAACTCTGCTATTGGCTGAAGGAATTCCACTCCCTTTCGCTAAGGCTTTTTCGCTTATCAACCCTTGTTGGCTCAACGCGTGGGTGTGTCGAGGGTGCGAACTTTAGTTCGCATTTTTGCCGCGGCTCAAGACATTTTGGTAGCACTATAATTCTATGACCCACGGTTATACCCTTTAGACTAAAGGAGACGGTTGAGTAATGAGGATGGATGAGAATGGAAGAATTGATGGAATGAAAATGAGGGACGAAGAGAAAGAACGCATGGATACGATGTTATTTACCACAAACTCACTTGGTCTGGGATCGAACTAGAGACAACCTTGCATCAGAGGTGAGCGCTCTACCAGTGAGGCATCATGCCTTCACAGGATAAAATGAAATGGAACAAAGCATTGGACATTCATTCTAAGAATGATGGTTAAAGGTTTTGTGGATATTAGGGAATGGTTCGCTCGTACCCAATGGTTCTAGTCTTACGTTAGTCGCATTTCTTCATTTACCCTCCTCATTCCGCACAAAGAATAGGGTCTCCTTTTTCGTGCATTTTATAAAATCATTGTTCTTAATTAATTTTACAATCATTAGTTTGTACTTTTTGGTCTTTGATCGATATTTTTAATTGCTTTGTGACAGACTTAGGTCTCTTTTATTATATTACAAAAAAAAAAAAAAATCTGAGACTTGCCGATTTGACTAGTTGTTCATAGATGCTACAAATTGCATATTAAATAATTAAAATAAAGAGAATCGTACCTTGCATCCAGTAAATTTATAAGGATTCGATATTCGCTGTTATGTCTTTCAATTGCTTTTGTAAGCTTCTAGATCTGTGACATGTTTGTGGTGGGTTCCTAGTAACATCTTTCATCGAGAAAAGTAAATGAAATCGCCTGTTCTCAAAGCTCTGTTGGACTTGGTTCTTTGAAAAAATCCGTTACAACGTTGGTAGCTATTTCCACTATTTGGAGAAAGTAGCGAAGTGTTTTAATATCATGAAGGAACTAACTTTTTTTTATGCACAGGAGGAACATACAACTGTTGGTTTCTTATTTTCAAAGGGGCTTGACGTTGTCGTACTACATTTATGGAGAAATTTTGTATGTGCATAACGTCTTCACTAGTGCAATGACTATTATAAAGACTAGGCACATCATATCATAAATGATCAAGAACAAATCTTTTGCTTTACATTTTATTTCATTTCAGAGTATACTCATGTCTCTTCAACAAGGCACAATTATTTTAAATACCACACGCACTGCTCCTTGGTGGCTAAGCGGTTAACGTACGCGTCTTTGGCGTTTGAGATCCGGGTTCGATTCCCGGCGGAGTTCATGTTCGAATTCCACGTTAATTAGTAGACCCACGTCTCATATAGCCTCGCTGCTGGATGAGACATTAAACTCAAAATCAACTCCAAATACCACACTCATTCAATTATCCATAGAACAATAGTAAACTGCATCTACAAATTATCTCGCTTCCACGATAACTCGATTAGACACAGCATATTAATTTACAATAACCGTTGAGGCTTGTGGCTACATCTCAAAACAATTTTCGCTTAACCACTACTAATTACACTCCCAACGACAAGACCTCCAGACAGTAAAAATATCTACCAACTTTGTAACGGAATTTTACAATTCATCCAACATAGTTTTGGGAAAAGGAAATTTCATATACTTTTCTCTGAAGGTGAAGATTTCTATTAAATTCAGAAGCGTACACACATATCACCAATTTAACAACGCACGAAAGACATAGAATGCAGCAACGCACTGAAAATGTATAAGAAAATAACGAAATATTGTGAATTTTTCTCTAATTCACTTGATGCATAGTAAAAATTTTATTTATTTTGTTGATATGAAGTTAACAAAATGCCGAATTGTCTGCAACCAACCAATCTTATGTTTTAACCGATCTTTAAGAAAGTTCTAAGTTTGGCCTGTATGTATGTATGTTTGGAGAGTTATTCGCGATGATTTTGAGGATCGTTGGTCATATATCGATACGGTTTCAAGCTATTTCGGAGGAAGAATTTTGCGTATAAAATCTTTTAAAAACAAGTCAAGTAATTTCTGCAACGCGTAATTAGAAAAAAAGTAAAAGTTATCCTTAACTATACTGTAACCCGAAATTCAACGAAGTCAAGTGGGTTGAATATAACCAAGGAGTTAGGAACCCTTTTAAGCTTGCTTATTCGAAAATTGTTAACACTGATGATGAACGATTAAGTCATTTGTGATGTCATGACTTTTTACACGCCGATCTTGCTCGTCTTTTGTCAGAAAATCATCCACTGTTTTTGTGATTGGCTAACTACTGAGAGGAGGATGTTGGACATTGAAAGTTCCAGAAAGAAAGCGAATGAACCATGTTTTGACTTCGGGGGAGCAAAGTTCGGGCTGTACGAGGGCTGGGGGATCGTTGGCACTCTTGCTTTGACCAGGTAGTCGGTGACGATGAAGGCACTATAGGCCGGTGCATTATCCACATGACGATATGGTTTGCAACGATTTCATGAACTTGAGTTTGCGGAATTTTTTTTAACATGTCGGCCATTAAACGAACACTTAATCGTCGGTCTGTTCAACAGTTCCCTCACTTGCGTCAGATTGTCAACCGTGATGGTCGTGGATGTCCCTCCGGCGCGGTCCTCGTCGTAGACCTCCTCCCGGCCTTGTGCCACCGAAATACTTGCCGATCTGACAGGGCTTAACATATTCTTTGTAAGCAGTCTTTATCATGATAAGATTTTTCGTAGCGGTCTTGCCAAGTTTCACGCAAAACTTGATCGCAAATCTTTGTTTTAACGAGCGCTGCATTTTCACGTGCACAAGATCAAAAAACAACACTCACGGACAAACCCGTCATCACTCTCCGGATGCTCGGAGCACACTGAGCGACTGAGCACGGAGCGCTGCTTAGTTGGGTTCCTCCACTACCAGTTTCAACTGGTTAGAGCGCCGTCCGACGTACAGTCGCATCACAATAAATTCACTGACATTACTTTTAGGACAGACCTTGTACGTGACGGGCTAACATGGCCATAGATGCCGAAAGCTCAAAAATGTGATTCCTAATCCCAATCCTACTGAACCGACTTCAAAAAATGGCATTAAAAGCAGAAAATAATGTATTACTATAATACACGATTTTTTTTTTAAGTCGTGTCAAGCCAAACATATTAATGTCTCATAAAATTATCATCGAAATTATTTTAAAATAAGCATTAATTTAAGCTTGGGATGACTTCAAAAAAAAAAAAATCTGGTTTTTAGAGCTTTATTATTAGTATTTTTTTGCCAGTTTTTAAAACTTTTTTATTAATTTCTGTTTTGGGTACCTTTTTGAAGTCGATTCATATTTTAAAAAAAAAAGTTTTTATTTTTTGGTTTTTAATGCGTTTTTAAAGTCGATTATTCTTCTTTTAAAAATATTTTATTCACTGATTTTTGTGTCTCGATCTACTCGTATAATATCTTCTTTCAATTCACGTCTTCATCACTTGGTTTAGATTCGGTTTATTGCATTCCACATGTGTTGATGAAATATGAAAAAAAAAAAAAAGTATTGGAGCCTTTTCTGGGAGGTTAATTTGAACACAAACTGACCCAACTTAGCGCATGGTGAGTCAGTATAAGAGCTCACCTCTAGCTCGTTGAGCCATAGGTTCGATCCCAGCTCCAACTAATTGGGCTTCGCGGTGGATAAACATTGTATGTGTGGATTTTCTCGGGGATCTCCCGTTTCCTTCCACTTTCTTCATTCCACCATTTCATTCATTACTCATCATCACCGTCTTCTTTAGTCTAACCGGCATAACCGTGGGACGTAAAGCTCAAAGTTTTCATTTTTTTCGTAACGGGGGGGGGGTGATATGAAATTCTGAAGGCTCATGAGCTTGATCAATGTAAACTACTTTACTATCAACATATATTGATTTGTTAGGACAATAAAATGAAGATATGTTGGCAAGTATTTTAATAAACTATGAAGAAATCTCGAGTAATAAAAGTATTAAAAATATTTTACAATATTTACGTTCCTTTGTTTGTTCATTCAAATATAACAATTTTCCTTTCATTATGATTTCAACTATTATGAAAAGTGCATATTCACTATTATAACTACATACCCAAAAATGTCTTGTAAAATATTTTACAATATCTGCGTTCCTTTTTCTGTTGAATCAAATGCTAGTAGAACTCCATTTCCATATAAATTTATATTTTTATTATTCCGTCAACTACTGTCGGTTCCAAATGACAGGTTAAAGGAGCAGTAGAAAATTGTTTTTGAAATAACATGTTTGATTCTGCAAGTATGCGATGACGAAAAATTATGATAAAAAATGTCCACGCTGTTACTCAACGGCACTATGCTTTCGGAAGCTTGAAATCTCCCTGACTAGTAGCAGAAATTCTGAGAATTCTGTAACTTTTCTAGAAATTTAAAATTCCCTGACTCTTCCGGATATCTCGCTCACCTCGCCACCATGTATTGCAAGTAATACAAATCTCCTCGTAAGAAAGAGTAACCAAAAGCTTTCTGTAGTTTATTTTTAACGCTGATCCTTCTTTTTCTCATTTCATTTTGTTTCATCCTTCCTTATTTTTTTTTATTTCTGGTCTCGTAGGGGGGGGGGGGGGTCCGGAAATTTCATTCCATTTTCTTTAGTAGAAACTGCTTTTTCCTTTAAAAAAAACATATATGTATTATATTTTTTTAAAAATGAAATATATTGTACGGTAGGGCAGTTCTTATATAGAGAAAAATAAATTTTGATTTTTTTTAACGTATCCCCTAAAATGGTGCCGTATCTGACCAAAATTAGCTCCATGGAAAAATATTAAATGGTGTTTCAAGCGACTTAAAATTTTGAATGCATTATAATGCAGTATAATAAAACATATGGCAAGAAATGAAGGGAATACTACCATATCTTGAATAGTAGTGGAGCATCATTTTAAGTAGTACCATCATGGCGGCCATCTTGCATTCAGGTCTGAAATTTCAAATCGGAAGAAGGACGTGTGACACATCATATTGGAGTAGTTTTTCACCACAGACATAAATATGACATCATTTTCAAGATACCTTTGATCGTGTACCAGTTACTGCGTGTGAAAAACGAAATGCATCCAGTGTTCTGTTATTTTATATCTAGTTAACAGGTAGCGGACTTAAAGGAATTTTGAATGTTTTTTCTGAAACAAATTGCTAGAGAAATTTGGATCAGTGTTTCCCCATAAACTAAAAATAAGATTACACAAAGATGATTCGTATAGCACACTAAAAAAGGAAAGAAAATCATAAGAGAACATGGAAAATCATAAGAAACCATTGAAATACCCCTTATATTCTATCTTTATTGTGAGTGATCCGGCGTAGCGTAGTCGCTAATGCTCTCGCCTTCGGTGTGAGCGGTCCCAGGTTCGATTTCCTGTTTGGCCGAAAAAAGTGTAAAACGCTTTTTCAGCGCAACCACCCTGAATAAGGTTTTCTTGTGTTTTCCTCATTCACACCAGGCAAATTCCAGGGTGGTACCTAACTTATAGGTCCCAGGCCGCTTCCTTCCTTCCCTTTCCCAGATAGTGTGCTCACCGAGGGACGTCATCCCTCAAATGTGATCGGCTAAGTGGCCTTAGATGCCGCTAATTATTTACAATATAATTAACTTTGCCTTCTGATGTGTCTGATGAAGGTAAAGTTAATTTGCCTAATCCTAATCCTAACTGTTTTTATTGTAAGTTTTCAATCTCTTTGCTACATACGAGGGGGAGTCAAATGAAAACCATAATTATTTTTTTAAATATTATTTATTGGTCACACAGGGTACAGAAGTAAAAAACTTTTCAACATAGTCCCCTCCTCGTTCAATGCAAGTCCGCCAGCGCTTCGGAAGAGCCTGAATACCTTTGGGCGACGGCGCAACCACTCGTGCACCGCGTTGCGTACCTCTTCATCGGAGTGGAACTCCCTGCCGCCCATTGCTTCTGGGCACCGGCTGACATTAATCCACGTCTTTTCGTTTTGATGGCAGGCCGGAGATGATTTTTTAGGAGGTCCGAGTACGTAGCACTCATCACAGAGGTTCCTCGTGGCGTGTAGTCAGGGCCGGCGAGGGGGGGGGGGTCGAGCCGTGCCACCGCCCAGGGCGGCAAGTCTAATGGGCGGCAAAAATTGAAAAGGAAAAGAATACTATCAAAATATAATGCTTCGTAATGGGCCCACATGGAAAAATAAAATTGTGTTCATCTGAGAATATAATTGAACTTCCTCACTCACATTTAGGAAAATACTCATTCAGGAAATTCAGAGCATTTTTCCTCATTTTCAATTATCAAACAGGTATTGTTCAATATTTCTCTTGCAGCGACGTATATGAGATTTTCAGCTAGGGTAGATAAAATTATCAAGGTATATTTTATATGTTTTTCTATTCAACAATGTTTTAACGCTCCACTCCAAGTATGCAAAAGGTACACTCCCACTTGAGACTCATGGGAGGACCAAATAAATACCACCATTACTTAGGAAAAGAAGTCCAAACTGGAATCATTCAGATTCTTAGTGAACAAATAAAAAGTAAAATACTGTCTTTGCGAGTTGCAAAATATTATAGTGTAATACTAGACTGTACGCCAGATATTTCTGGTACCGAGCAGATGACAATAATCGTTCATGTACAAATTACATACAGTAATGGAGAATGCCCTGTAAAAATTTGAGAACACTTTCTTCGTTTTGTAGCGGTACAGACACCACTAGTCTAGGACTGACAGAAGTAAAATTAAACATATAAAGGAAATTAACATTCCTATCGAAGACATAAGGGGCCAAGGATATGACAATGTTTCCAATATGAAAAGCAAACATTCAGGTATTCAGAAGAGAATTTTAGAAATAAATTCTGAGTCTTCTATGTTCTTTGCAATAGTCATTCACTAATCCTTTCGTTAATGATGCAGCCACAACATTTCAGTACGCCGTTCCATTTTTTGTATAGCTAAAAAAGTTAGAATTTTTTTCTGCATCGGTTCAACATTGGGCCATACGAAAGGAACATATTAGCAGTCTCACTTTAAAACCATTGAGCACCACAAGATGCGAGAGCCGAATTGATGCTCTGACTCCATTCAGATACGAGTCCCTCGTATCAAACAGGGAAAGTTTATGATGCCTTACTTCAAATAAGTAATGGCAATAGAACAGATAGAATGGTCGCCGTCGATGCTCTGTGAATAGCAAACCAGCTGCATAACTTTCCTTTCCTTTACTCACTAGTTATTTGGTATGATTTTTTACTCCACATAAACATAGTAATTAAAAGTCTCCAAAGCATTGATTCTCATGTGTTGGATGCAGTTGGGGTTTCTTGACAATATATCTGAATACTTTGGAAGGAGCAGAAATGATGCAAAGTTTCAATCTTACTTAGTTGATATGATGGAGTTGTCATCAGCATTAGACATGGATTACCCACGGATAGGTAATACAGTGCAAGCTCGAAGTCAAAAGAGGAAGGGACAATTTCAGTACGAGGCAGAGGATGAAGCTATTGAAGATCCACAAACAAGATACAAGAGCGATTTTTATTACGAAGTTCTAGATGTGATTGTGTTAGTTTTAAGAGAAAAGTTTGAGCAACTTAAACATCACATCGAGTATTTCGATTTTCATTACGATATAAGTAATCTTAAAGATGTGTCACCTGAACTTTTGTCTGAAAAGGTACTGAATTTGCCGGCATTTTAACACACGAAGAATTGAAAGATATTAACCCCAGTGATATGAAAGACGAACTAAAAGTGTTGTCGGCTATAGGAGCGTTTCCCAACCGGTGTGCCGCGAATGGACTGCTGGTGTGCCGCGAAGAAATCGAAACAAAATTATTAATTCTATAGCAACCAAACTGCAAGATATACAATAGAAAAAAATGTACATTTTTGTATTTCACATTACTATGAATTTCTACCATGGAAAAAATACTGTAGTTGTAATATATTATTCTACATCTATTACTGTGTAGCAGACAGTATTTCGGCTCGTACACATTTCCACGGTTAGCTGCTATGTTACGCTTCAATTGAAAGTCATACTAACACCGAGAAATGGAACCACTTGTACGGTACGCGTCAAGTGAACGTTCGTAGAATACTCATTCGCACGTGAATGACAGAACAACACTTTGTTCAGCAGCTGTGTTTTGACTTCGACGCATCGCATGCTGTGTGATTGCAATAATATGCATCGGTTTTGGTTAAAACAGCAAAGTTAAAAGTACAAGACATTTGTTTGTTCTTCGTCATTTAGTGATCTTCGTTCTTTGTGAAAGGTTGGATACAGTTTTCGAAAAAGAAAGCGTATTTTTAAAAATTTGAGTCGTATATTTCATTGCAATTGTTTTCTATTTTAAAATTAGAATAAAAAATAAGCATAATGAATTAGCATAGGGAAAAACAAGGTATCGAGCTTTCACCTCTGTGAGAAGATCAGTAATCGCAGGAAAAAAAAATACCATGGTATTTTTATATTTGCAAAATAATAATAATAATAATAATATCTATGAGTGTGCCGCGAGAATTCAAGTTACACTCGTAGTGTGCCGCAAGTTGAAAAAGGTTGGGAAACTCTGGGCTATAGTTAAGCGTAAAAGTTCAACAAAAGAAACTTTAAAATTAATTAAGGAACATGACTTTACTCCCAATATTAGTGTTGCACTTAGGATTTTGTTAACCTTACCGGTAACCGTGGCAAGTGGAGAAAGAAGGTTTTCGAAACTTAAGCTTATTTAAAACTATCTACGTCTTCCATGTCTGAAATACGCTTGAAGGGCCTAGCGATGATATCAATAGAACACGAATTGGCTGAAACATTGAACTACGCGAATGTTATACAGAAATTTGCTCATATCAAAGCAAGAAAAGTTTCTTTCAATTAAGGTTAAATTCATGGATCACTATTGTGTTCTAGTACATCATAAGGCTTAGGCCAAGCACTTAGTTTTGCCGTAATAGCTGATTCACTATTATTTTCATGCTCCATACTCTATTGGAAACACCTTTGGCGTGGGAGACCCGCGTTTGATTCACGGCGGGAGCTCATGTGGTTCGGATTCCACGTTAATCAGTAGGCCCACGTCTCATATAGCCTCGCTGGTGAAAGGGACGCTAAGCTAAAAATCAACTCTATTGGAAACACCTTTAGATATAAAATAAGTTTAAAAATTAAAATTCTTAGTTGTGACTTTTTTTTTTAAATTTTATTTTCTGTATGCGCTGCTGTATATCATAGGTGTACAGCGAAATCAAGCATACTGAATATTGTGTTATATATGGAGTCATTTAAATATTACGTAATCATTCGAGAGAGGTAGTTTAATTTTTTGTTTACTTTTCCATTTCATACATGTTTTTAAACGGGGCATCCTGCTTTTTCGTGACACTTGAATGTTTTCTGTCAAAATAAGGTTGCGGGTTAAAGGGGCGGCATGTGAAAATACCGCCCAGGGCGGCAAAACTGCTAGCGCCGGCCCTGCGTGTAGTGTTCCAAGATGATGCCCTTTTCGTCCCAAAAGAGGGTCAGCAGGTTTCAGTTCAGGCGTCAGTTGTCGGGGCACCCATCTTGCAGACACCTTATGAAACTGGAGAACATCATTCACAATATGATGTGCCGATCCATGACTCATGTGTACACATGCTGCAATTTCGTCTATTGTCACACGGCGGTTTTCCAAAACGATGGCTTCAACGGCTGCAATGGTCTCTGGAGTCACTACGCGCCGAGCCTGGCCGGGGCGTGGAGCATCGGCCACAGACGTAACACCATTTGCAAATTTCCGGTACCATTCATAGATTTGTGGCTGTGACAAACACGCATCTCCATACTGAACCTTCATTCGCCTAAAAATGTCAATCGGTTTCACACCTTCACTTCGTAAAAACCGAATCATAGAACGCTGCTCCTCACTGGTGCATTTGGCTAGTGGGGCTGCCATTTTGGAACTGTTGTTGCGCCGGTGTTTGTGCATCTGCCGGCTGCTGCCACCTAGGTGACATCCGGCATACTATCGTAAACAGGCATGCCAACTTACAGCTCACTGGCGCCATATGTGGATTTTTATTTCTACTTTTATGGTTTTCAGTTGACTTACCCTCGTAATTTACTTTTGTCGTAACCAATAGTACTGTTTCAATGTTTTCCCAGTAGTTTTAACTTTCTCAACTGTTTTTCGTTTTTCAACTATGCCAACTTCGTTGTTAAAAAATGCCAACGCTACGTTTTCCTCCGTTAAATATCAGGGATGATGGAAGTGTAACTTAGAAAGAGACACTTCAGATAGTTTAGCATCTACTTTTCTCTAACTATTCACACTGTTGCAAAATTGCAGATCTTGCTGTGATGAATGGTATGCTTGAGTATATTTAAACCAAGATTGCACAAATAGTTATGCCAGAAAAATACACACTTTTTGAAGTCCTATTTCTTTATACTTCTTTGAATGATACATTTTTAAATAGTAGATTGCTTAACCTATCCAGTTTGCATGGTGAATTACTATAAAAGACAAATTCTGACCAAACATATATTAACTAATAAATAATAGCGTTACAGTTTCGACAAATTAACATTGCCTTCATCAGACACATCAGAAGGCAAAGTTAATTATATTGTAATTAATTAGGAATATGGGAGAACTTACGACTAACTCTTGTACTTGAGAATATGTACACAGATCACATACCTTGACGGTGTGGGATACTTATATAACTAGTTTTTCCAAACGAAGTCTTTTGAAGAAAGTAAAATTTTCAATACTTTGTAAGGTTATTCCTATTCATTCGAACTATACTATATCTGATTATAGTATTTGTCAGTGAGGTACTTTGAATTTGTATTGCCTTGTTCAAGTAAGTTGCGCTATTACTGTTGTAGAGGGCTCCAAAATTTGGATATTTATGGATCTTTGTGATGTTGTAGCCAGGGGTGCCCACAAGGGGGGGCTATGACGCAAACTGCGTCATTGAAATATTTGGGGGGTTAAAAATCTATATAAATATGTTTGATGGGGGGGGGGTAAAATTAATCGAAAAGAAGATTTTTTCATGGAAGAATACCTACGGATATACAATTGGGGGGGGGTGCGTCATAGACATAAGGGAAGGTGGGCACCACTGTTGTAGCGTCCTTATTATTGCAACACTGAATAATAAATGTGGTATTGTACGACACACTGTCTATCAGCCTTTTACACAAAAGACATTTTACATTGCTTAATAATGTAAATATTGCAAGTTACAGACTTTCAAATCATGTGTCACTGTATTATTACACTTTATGCAAACTTTTTATGTAAAACTTTCTGGTTTATAACAAATGTTGGAAGTGCTATCCATCTACATCAAGGTATCGCTGCGCTCGTGATAACTTGTTCTGAGAAACACGTTGTAATTCTACAGGAGAGATGTTACTTATGTCGTTTGTAATGTTCTCTCAGTTGGTGTACTGTCTGAGGAGTTATTAGCATGTACTTTGCCTTTCGGAGCATGGCGTCCAAGCAACCATCAGTGATCAGGGATAACACCTAGCTGCAATAAAAAACTCGTTTAGCTATGTCTGGTTCTTGTAGTTTATGCACTCCAATCACACAAAATGGTCAGAAATGAGTTCTTTTAGCACACGATGATGTGTTATGCGGGATACACCAACTTTCCTTATCGATTTCTTAGGGCTTCTCAATACGTAACTGCGAATACTGTTTATCATCACCGGGGTCTACAGTCTCGGACGCGTATTCTTCATTACATACTCAACAGACCATGTAATCTTCCATTTCTTGTACAGTTCTTGAATTGTATTACTTGTGGGAGGCTTGATACTTGGATATTTCGCCACAAACATTTCTTTAATCTCTTTAATGAAGCCTGTCATTATCTAAAAGTCCACAATATCAATTCGACGTTCAATTGCAGACTGCACTATTTCTCCACAACACCTCTACGACGATTACTTTTAAACTGTCGAACGCAATTCAACAATTACGTCTCCCTAGAAACAAGGGCGTAACTACAGGGTGGCTTATAGCAAAAAGCCAGAGGCTCATAAGATAAAGGAGACCATCCATAACCGAACATTTGTGTATTTAATTTTTTAAATATGTTTTTCTCTCAGAAGGCGTTCTTAATATTAAAAAATATGGTATTCATGTTTGTGATTATTGTAATGCATGGCATTCTTAAATGTTATTACCGTAACAAATGCGAACGATTACAGTCTTATGTATAAGTAATGACATAATGAAATGATACTAATACTAATAGTAATAAGTGGGTTTGAGCACGAAAGCAAGCGGTGGAATACGCTCAGCAGTCTTTTGTCCAGCACAGATGCCCAAAATATAACTGAAGAAAGTTAATTCAACAAGATGCACAGAAGGCATTACGAAATTTATGCTTTGAAAGCGAAATTTCAAGACTGTGAAGTAGGGTAATTGAGTTCTAAGTCTGGCGGAAAACTAAGCTGAAGTACTGAAAAAGCATATTCAAAGCTATAGCTTTGTTTACTAAATTGGTATTCAAACACAAAATATTGCAGACATTCAGCGTTGTGTCCAGCAGACTTCCAACCGAAGGATTGTCAGAAAAAGTGCAATTTTTATAAGGATGCATTGAAGAGCTGAAAATTATAGGAGACGAGCATAATAGCTGGTCCACTTAGCCTAAATTTCTTTATACTCGAATAGTAAAGTGCGACGAAATTTCTCAAGACGAATTATTAAGGGATCCTGAAAACTTCTTTCGTGTAAATGTAATTTTCCGATGTGAAAAGTCAAATAAAACATCTTATTAATAGTTTGAGTGATTTGATATCAAACTTTAGCGTGCTGGAATTTAAATCACTGCAAAATCTTGTGGCACTGATCTACATAAAGCTGATGAGTTTACAGAAACATACAGCAAAGCTATTTCTTCAGCATTTTCTCGAGAAACAGTGGGGTTGGCGCTTAGTAATGAGATCTCTCAAGTGACATTTCGTTTCATCCAGATTTATGGAAATCTATACATCTTCGTCCTGTCACAACTGTGAGTGCGAAGCGTTCCAAATTATATTTTTATTAATTATTATTATTATTATTAAACTATCTAAGGAACACCATGAATCAAAAAAGATTGAAATGATTTGCAATTCCTTACATCGAGCAGTCCTTTACTAGGAACATGGACTTCGAAAAACTGACAGACAATTGTGACCATGTGAAACCAAAAAGGTAGGAATTTTAGAATCCTACATTTATAAAAATATTAACATAGAAATGAATTTATATTTTGCATATAAAATATATTTAGAATTGCGTACTCTTAATATTCGGGGTATATAACTTATATATTTCAATTATTGTAAAGTTTATAAGGATATTAATTGTCAGTTATAGAAACCAGAAAAGGGGTCCACTATAAAAGTTTGTCACGGGCTTGCAAGCCTCTAGTTACGCCTCTTTGTATAAATACGATATTTCAGTGTAAAATGAAATGAAATGAAATCTTTGAGTTTTACGTCCCACGGTTATGCCGGTTAGGCTAAAGGAGTAATCAATGAATGATGATGAAGTAATGAAGTGATGATGAGTAATGAATGAAATGGTGGAATGAAGAAAGTGGAAGGAAACGGGAGAACCCCGAGAAAACCCACGCACACGGTGTTTGTCCACCACAAAGTTCACTTGGCGGGGGCTGGGATCGAACCCGGAACCCCAAGCACCAGAGGTGAACGCTCTACCACTGAGCCACCGCGGCCCTCAATATTTCAGTGTAAACAAGTATATTAGCCTGATAAGCAATGAGACAAACACCCTTTTATTTATGAACACCAGAATGGAAGTGAGGGGTACGGGTTCAAGTGAGACGCGTAGTATATTAATGTATCCCTGTCCGTAATTTCATTGTTTATTAGTTTTTTATGTATTAGTTTAAAAGTTACAACGCGTTTCAAGATAGGTGGCCTGTCCTGTATATTTACGTATCTTGAAGTTGAAGCAGTTGTGTGAAAGTGATGTAGGACGTGTAGTAGATGTCATTGTCCCCCTGTCGATATTTGCATCGTTTATCGATTTTTTTTTCTATTAGCTTAAAAGTTCCAGGTAAGTGGTGTATCCTGAATATTTACGAATCTTGGAATTGAAGCAGTTGTATGTGGAAGTGAGGTACACTTATTTCAAGTGGGACGCGTAGTAAGTCAATGTATCCCTGTCGGTATTTGCATCGTTTTTCAATTTGTTTTCTATTAGTTGAAAAGTTACAAGGCGTTTCAAGATAAGTGGCCTGTCCAGTATATTTACGAATCTTGAAGCAGTTGTGTGTAATCCCCCCTCCCCTCAAAAAAGAAAGGACATCTGATAACCTTAATCATAGTAACATTCGTTCAGTAATTATGGTAAACTGACGATAATGAACAAAATGAAACACGGAAAATGTGTATGGATAATCCTTTGATTAATGGTTAAATTTGTAGTTCCCCAAAGTTTCAACATTCATCTGTAGATATTGAATTATTGTGTATAGTTATTGTCTTTGGAAAGCATGCTTTCATCTACTTTCGGATTTGCACAGCTTCAGATTCATTTTAAATATTGTTCCAACTTGTTTACTAAGAGACATGTAAGGAAGTGAAGGTTTCTGATATTTTGTGCATTGTTAACCTTGATTGCAATTAACGAATTTACATGTTACCTAAGACCAGATTACTTATCGCTGTTACACAATTCGTATTGTTCTGCGAGGACTTCCTGAAAATACATTTAAATTAGTTACAGGTGACAGAGAATAGATCTAGTTAGATCAGGCAAGGGATGACCAACTTACCGTACGCGAAAAAAACATGCAATGCGAATTACATTAAATATTCGAGATTTTTTCTTATTTTTGAGTTTATTTTTTATTTTTAAAACCATTTTCACAATCTCTCCTAATTTGAACAAAAGTTTTGGACATTCTTTCATTCGAACATGTTTTACGTAAAATGTATACAGTATTTTATTGAACGGTTTGTAGTACGTACTGTTAAATCTAACATTTTCTATTTAACAAGTGATATTCGATACAGTATTAAACATGACACTAGATGTTATTCCTCAGAAATCTTTAGATTAATAAGATGTTCACGAACAATGGAAACAAACTTCAGGAAGTGATTATTCATGTGAGAACAAGCTAAATCCATATCAACCCATGTCCGACTATTAGAAGTGACAATCTTCCGAAATCGCGAGAAAATAAACTTTTGGGTTGAATATTGTCAAAACTCCAAGCTGCTCTACTCCAAAAGGCACGTGCAATGGCGCTGCAACTGATTTCCGCAAAAGACTCGGTGAATTCCTGGTAATTCTAGGGTGTGGTGAGTATTTTGCCAATGTATGTGGTTACTGTATTGTGACGCTTCGGTCCACTCTCATGTGGATTAGGGTGGGCCGAATTTTTTTTTTTTTTAAATTTCGATTGGCCGGGTTGCGGAAAAGTTGCCTCGTGTTAGAGGTAGTCAACACAGAAAATTTGGATTTTTTTGGTCAACTCCTTCCTTTGCCTCATGGGACTTGAATATTTTTTATAGCTGCGGCTATGCAACCCGCACGACACTACGAAGAAAATTGCACTGCACAGCTTTTTCTTGTTTTAATTTTGATTGGCCGGGTTGCGGAAAAAAGTTACCTGGTGTTAGTGATAATCTGCATAAAAAATTTGGATTTTTTTTTTTAATCAACCCCTTCCTTTGCCTCATGAGACTTAAATATTTTTATATCTGCGGCTAGGCAACCCTCACGACACTACAAAGAGAATTGTGTTGCATAGTTTTAACCTTTGCTTCTTTTTTACACTGAAGCATTCTGAGGCTGAAAACAAAACGGAAGAGAAAAGTGAGGTGCGATATTGTCTCTATGTGGTTAAAAATGGTAATATTTTAGAAGAAAAAACTGTATTTTTGTGTTTCAATTAATGTTTTTCATATACGTAAAGTGTAAAAAATATGTTGTCAACCTTACATTGCAGCTTGTTTCACTTATATCTTGAACAGATTCTTTTAGACCCGTTTATATTATATAAAAAAATTTAATTAAGTATCAAGTAATCTGATTTCAAGTAATTTTGAAATCAGCTGTGCAATACTAGAAGATATACATTTACCTACAACATTGTACACGGCAATAATAGTACGTAAAGCATTGTTTTATGAGAAGATGGAAACATTGTAATTTTGTACACAGTCCAGTAACGATCAGCAATACCTTTTGGACATTTGCTGAGCCGTTTCAGAAGGTTTGTGTCCGCCAGACCTGAAGAAAAAGCCTGGACCAATTGTCATGTCCCGATGGTTGACGACTGCTTCTAGCATTCTCCGATCCGAAAATTCTGAAGAAGCACTTCGGTGGCTTCACAGTAAGTTAGCAAAGTAGTTTGGTGTGAAATAAAGCGTAATTCTCACTAAGGGGACGCGACACTTGTGGCTACTCGCTCGATCTGCATGCAATCTTCCAGTGGAATTAAGAAGAATCGTGTATACAGTGATTAGTTCCAACGCTTACTTTGCCCATCTTGGAAAGCTTGTTGTTGGCAATGATCACGAACAGGAGCCAGTACATCCGAATTTTAGGATGGAGAAGGAAGTGTCGACAGAGAAAGAGATCAAATCTACGTAAATTCATTGTTCCGAAAGTAAACTTAGACGCATTGTAAATATCATGAAATGATCGATTGGTTCTCAACGAACGTCACCAAGTCACCGTTAACAAGAGAACTTTCTTCGAGCCATATAGAAGAAAATATTAGAACGACGGCTACAGCTTCTGAGGAAATTCAATGTATTCCGTGCCATACGCAAGCGGTGGAGACGATAATAAAAGTAGTTACAGAAGCATCAGCATTAGTTTATGGAGCGGATCGAAGAGATGGGTTTATCAGGGCGAAATTAGAGACTGGAAAAAATGAAAAGGTTTGACTCCAAGAAGGACTATCAAATGTAAATGTGTGAAAAAACGGATGCAAGTGTGTGGGTGGGTGGAACTCGATTTGCAGCTACCTCCTGGTGATGGAGTTTCGGAGTGTATGCGCCAAAACGAGCTAAGAGTTGCAAGGGAAAGTTTATCAACAATTTTTCATGAGCTATATTTATAATGTGTTTTTAAAGCATCAATACAATTTCTTCGTCTAATTGATTATAATTTTTAACCACATAGGAACGCCGTATCTCATAGAAACCACATAGGAAACATCACATTTCACTTTTCTCTTGCGCTTTATTGTCAGCCTCGGAATGCTTCAGTGAAAAAAAAGAACCAAAGGTCATAGCTATGCAGCACAATTTTCTTCATAGTGTTGTGCGAGTTGCATAGCAGCAGCTATAAAAAATATTCAAGCCCCTTAAGGCAAGGGAAGGGATTGACCAAACAAATTCAAATTTTCTGTGTGGACACGGGGCAACTTTTCCGCAACTTGGCCAATCGAAATTAAAAAAGAAAAAAGCTATGCAGTGCAATTTTCTTCGTAGTGTCATGCGGGTTGCATAGCCACATCTATAAAAATATTCAAATCCCATGAGGCAAAGGAAGGGGTTGACCAAAAAAGTCCAAATTTTCTGTGTTGACTGGCACTAACACAAGTCAACTTTTTCGCAACCCGGCCAATCGAAATTAAAAAAAAAAAAATCTCGGCCCACCCTGATGTGGATACTGCTATTTAGTTCACACAATCCCAGGACAAGAGGATTTGTAGCATTCCCTCCCTGATTGCTGGCCTTAAGCCTCACAACTTTACCATTATGAACATCTTAAGACCGTGGTGTATGCCGACCCGGTTCCTGACATGCATGGATTTTAGCATTGCCTCTATATGCTGTTGTGCATGATCCTGGGGATCTTTGAACAGCTTCTCAGTACATGCCAAAGCGTTGTGATATTCGCATTGCCGTCCATGGCGATCATGTCCAACATTTGCTGTACGAAGAACAATGCGAGATAAGCAAAGTTATTAATTCTAATATCGATATTCTAATATCCATTCGCTGTCATCATATAAAATGAAATGAAATCTTTAAGTTTTATGTCCCACGGTTAAGCCAGCTAGGCTAAAGGAGACGGCCGAAGATGAGAAATGAATGAAATAGTGGAATGAAGACGGTGCGAGGAAACGGGGAACCTCGATAAAACCCACGCAGACAGTGTTGGCCCACCACAAAGTTATCGTGGCGCGAGCTTGGATCGAACCAAGGACCTCACTCTACGACTGAGCCCGCGACTCTGTATCATCACATGGTATTTAGTTGGCGAAGATTAATAATTCATTTATTTTTATTTGGTGTTCAATTTTCTTGTTTTAGAGAGCCAAGTTTTAGATCTCAAACATTGTTGTAATGTTACATGATTCATAATATAAGGATTATAAATTGATAAATAATTGTACGAACACAACGAAGAGCATTTATCAACGTTTAAAGATATGGAAGTCATTTACACAATATACTTCAATAATAAATATGGTTTAAATGTTGTTCTATCACACTCTTCGTCGGTTTCTTGTGATACAAAATGATTTCGATAACAGACAAAATTAGGGGTGTCAATTTACACAAATTTACAAAACGAGACGAGACAATAAAAGGTGTTCGGAAAATCAAGACGAGACGAGAATTCGACAAAAATTTACAAGACGAGAAACCTTATTTCTTGTTTCATGGGCAGTACTACCCACCAACCAAAGGTTGGTGAGCAAAATACATACACAAAAACTTGTAACAGTAGTTGAGTTGAGTTTAACGTCCCTTTCAGCAGTCGAGGCTATATAAGACCGGACCTACTGATTAACGTGGAATCTAAACCACATCAGTTCCCGCCGCGAATTGAACCCGGGTCTCCCACACCAAAGAGTGCGTTAACCACGAATAAGTTGTTGTAACAGTAGTTGTTTGTTGGTTCAGACAATATTTTCTTGGAATCGTTCAGATAATTCGCCCTTGTTAACCGTATTCGATTCTTTCAAATTTTCCTTCGATCATTTCAAATTTTAGCAGCACCAGTTAGAAGTTTTATAACCCATCTCTCTGTATATGATTTTCTGTGATATCATAGTTCGTGCTTAAAAGCCCATGGCACAAAATGAAAGATATCTACGGAATATATTTCTTATAACTAAGAGGGTTCGTTTTCCTTCTAACTGGTGCGGGAAGCATCTAAAGCAAAATCCGAGATCACTCTTTGGCGGAAGTAAATGTTCGGATCTGAAGTTAAGGTAGATTCGCAACTAGGGTTTGTGTCACCTGGGGCAAACACGAAATTCGGCGTCCCCAATTTATTAGTATATTGCTCTTTTAGGCGTCCCTCCAAACTCGGGTTCGGAGCACATGTCACCTTTGCTGCCTCCTAATTTCGGGCCTGAATTAAACTTAGGTCATTGTTTCACAATAACCTCGTTGCTGAAACCTTTGTGAAACTTGAAGCAATCACCCGATGAAGTTTGCACCATTCTTACGGAATATTTTTCGACCTTAGTATTCGTTGTTAGTTTTGAGTGACTAAAAAATCCACTTGAGGTTATATGTCTAGAACCAAACGATGGTTTTAAATCCATTGTAAGAGCGTGCTTACGGTACTCAACACTTTTCTTAACCATTTCGAAGCTAATTCAGTTCCTTTGAAGTGTAACACACCTGTAATCAAATTCACGGGAAACTGACCTTGAGAGGAACGCGCTGTCCACGTGCAGCTCTGCTGCAGAAGGTTGTTTTTGCTTCACTACAGAGTTTACTCGTCCTGAAAGAAGGGAACTCATAAAACCATTGATCATAGATGTTGGAATGTTAATGGAGTGAGTGTACGTAAAGAAATCGTTTCAATAGTTGGTTAAAAAAGTTTAATGTTAAATAAATGCGTTGGTTTGTGTCTTTCGTTTGCTTTCAGATCTGTTTTATGTACCACATTCATAGGTTTTTACCTTTTCCATTGTTGTTGTTCTTCAAAGCTTTAGAGATTCACTTTCGACGGCAAATAGAAAGCTTTGAAGCAGGGTTCAATAACTGGATGACTTTGGTATCTTGAAAACATCGGTAAAGATTAAAATAAACCAGTTGAGAATGCTTCAAGTGCATTGCCAGGTCGAACTTAAGAAGAATTGATTTTTATTATTAACTTCTACAGGCTTTATACCAATTGTTCTATATATTTTATTATTATACTCATTAAACAAATCTTGTAATAACCTACATCGAGTCTTGAGAGCACAAATGTCAAATGTCGATTTTTCTCAATATTGACTTTGTCGGCTATTTCGATAGCTTGGTACCTGCTATGACTAGCTTGATGTGCTAGTATCAAGGGCGCCGATCCTGGGGGGACTCGGGCCCTCAAAACTCATCTGGACCCTCATGTATTTTTATATGTATTTTTCTATGAATATACAAATCCACATCTGATTGGTCCCCCCAAAGTTACAGAGAAATCTGCGTTCTTGGCTAGTATGCATTAAAAAGCCAATAACATGTTCAACTTAATCCCAATTTTCAACTATTTCAGTCACGATCCTGATTTTTGCCAATATTTTGAAACTTTGAAACAGTCTCCTGAAAACTTTAGACAACTGGACATATGACGTTTGTGCTCTCAAGACTAGATATCTATCCATTTATAATTTCCTTGAGTAACTAAATTTTTTCCACGTGTTTTGTTTAAGAATTCTGTTAAAACGTTCTACGATATGTTGTTTTACGAAGACTCATGCTCAAAATTGAAAAATTCGCAAAATATCATTTCTCTATGACTTACGTTTCGTGAGATATGGCTCCTTAAATCTCCCGAAATCCGAACTTTTTTGGCCAAATCTGGGGAACGGTGGCCAGTTGGTCAATGGCTGTCAGTTACTATTTGGCACAAAAATGTTCAGCATTCGCTTAGGTATTGATGAACATTAATATGATCTCTCTATGACTTACGATTCCCAAGCTCGTTAAGTATCCTACAATCGGAAGTTTTTTTTTTTTTCAATATCTCGGGAACGGTAAGAGTGACGCAAAAAATTCCATCATTTCTTTGAGATAGTTTTTGATGCTCTATTGAATGGAGGGCTCAAAATTGGAAAATTCGCATAGTTTTTGATGCTCTATTGAATGGAGGGCTCAAAATTGGAAAATTCGCATAGTTTTTGATGCTCTATTGAATGGAGGGCTCAAAATTGGAAAATTCGCATAGTTTTTGATGCTCTATTGAATGGAGGGCTCAAAATTGGAAAATTCGCATAGTTTTTGATGCTCTATTGAATGGAGGGCTCAAAATTGGAAAATTCGCATAGTTTTTGATGCTCTATTGAATGGAGGGCTCAAAATTGGAAAATTCGCATAGTTTTTGATGCTCTATTGAATGGAGGGCTCAAAATTGGAAAATTCGCATAGTTTTTGATGCTCTATTGAATGGAGGGCTCAAAATTGGAAAATTCGCATAGTTTTTGATGCTCTATTGAATGGAGGGCTCAAAATTGGAAAATTCGCATAGTTTTTGATGCTCTATTGAATGGAGGGCTCAAAATTGGAAAATTCGCATAGTTTTTGATGCTCTATTGAATGAAGGGCTCAAAATTGGAAAATTCGCAAATAACACCCACACACGGACAGGCAGACAGAGAGAGAGAGAGAGAGAGAGAGACAGACATAGAGAATTCAGTAACGAAGTTTTAAAATTCGTTGAAAAGTAGAATGAAGATAGACGGAGCAAAGAAAGCATGGAGAAAACATTTTTTAACATCCCACGATTATAGTCCGAGGCTAAGGAAGACAGTGATGATGATAAACGAAATGGTAGAATGTCCAAAGTGGGAGGAAACGGGAGAACCCCCAAAGAAACCCACGTTTGCCCATGGGATTGGGAGCTGGAATCCAACCAGGGATTCTGTGCACTAGAATTGGGCGCCCTATCACTGACAAGTAAAGGTCCAAATGTTCCGCACGCAAATCCGATGTAAGCATATAAGCAGAGAGAAAAACTTTGAACGTTGCCGAAATGAAAAAAAGACAGTAATGACTGTGAAACTGATTAACGGTTGATTTCTAAAATTTGGCACTAAATATGATTCAGTACAGAAATGAAAAAATGAATAAAAATTTTCTGAAATGCTAATATATTAGCTACAGTCTCTCGTACATAATGAACTAAAAGAAGTAACATAGATTAATTAATTCTTTCAGTGCGTCGAACGTGATTTAATTTTTTAGATACCGTACACTTCTGCCATCCACTGTATGAGATCCAAATCTACTTAAAAAAAAAAAAAAAAAAAAAAAAACAATACTATATTCTGTTTTTAAGATTCTTTTCATTATGGATTCCCACCCGTTCTAGTACACAAGCCCTTTAAGAATTGACCAAAATTGTTCAATTCTGAAGCTCTGGAGCACAAAATGTATTTTCTTGCTTACTAACAAAAGTTGTATTTTCATCGGCTAGACATGATAACACTGATTTCGCGTGGAGAGATGAGGCAAGATTTGGCCAAAAGACATAATAATCATCATGGTACCTTTTGATAAACAAAATAAGTCGTTTCTTAAAGTACTCATTTAGGTACGCTTCCCGATTGATTTCCATTCGCCAAGGTTGGAAAAACGGTTGTGAAATCCCAGCAGGTGAAATGGCTACCCATACCAGAATTTTTTCATCAAATTTGCTTTTCTTTTTACATTGAACATCTTCAGGGGCTGTACTCTGATCAGTCGTGTAAAATCCTACGTTTGCATTTTTATTCAAATGCTAGAAAGTAAAATAACTTTCGTCATCGAGAATAAATTGCTTTCTACGAATTTTTTCCATCAAACGTCTGTATTTTTGTCGAACTTGTTGTTGCTGCTTCCCACTTCTCTCCAGAAATTGTATTTTTCTCCAGTATTGCATTTAATATTTGTTCTTAAGAGTTTTTACTATATAAGATTGGCTGCATTTGAATTGTGTGGCTAACATTCTTGTTAATTTTCCAGCTTTGTTGCTGAGTTGCTCCAATCGACTAATGTTGGCTTTGTTCATTACAACTGCTTTCCGACCTGATCCTGATTTTCGATTGGGTGATATTCCCTTTTCCCAACGGCGAATATAGCAATATATAGCTGGTTTGGCTAACATTCTTGTTGATTTTCCAGCTTTTTTGCTGAGTTGCTGCAATCGACTAATGTTGGCTTTGTTCATTACAACTGCTTTCCGACCTGATCCTGATTTTCGATTGGGTGATATTCCCTTTTCCCAACGGCGAATATAGCAATATATAGCTGGTTTGGCTAACATTCTTGTTGATTTTCCAGCTTTGTTGCTGAGTTGCTGCAATCGACTAATGTTGGCTTTGTTCATTACAACTGCTTTCCGACCTGATCCTGATTTTCGATTGGGTGATATTCCCTTTTCCCAACGGCGAATATAGCAATATATAGCTGGTTTGGCTAACATTCTTGTTGATTTTCCAGCTTTTTTGCTGAGTTGCTGCAATCGACTAATGTTGGCTTTGTTCATTACAACTGCTTTCCGACCTGATCCTGATTTTCGATTGGGTGATATTCCCTTTTCCCAACGGCGAATATAGCAATATATAGCTGGTTTGGCTAACATTCTTGTTGATTTTCCAGCTTTGTTGCTGAGTTGCTGCAATCGACTAATGTTGGCTTTGTTCATTACAACTGCTTTCCGACCTGATCCTGATTTTCGATTGGGTGATATTCCCTTTTCCCAACGGCGAATATAGCAATATATAGCTGGTTTGGCTAACATTCTTGTTGATTTTCCAGCTTTGTTGCTGAGTTGCTGCAATCGACTAATGTTGGCTTTGTTCATTACAACTGCTTTCCGACCTGATCCTGATTTTCGATTGGGTGATATTCCCTTTTCCCAACGGCGAATATAGCAATATATAGCTGGTTTGGCTAACATTCTTGTTGATTTTCCAGCTTTTTTGCTGAGTTGCTCCAATCGACTAATGTTGGCTTTGTTCATTACAACTGCTTTCCGACCTGATCCTGATTTTCGATTGGGTGATATTCCCTTTTCCCAACGGCGAATATAGCAATATATAGCTGGTTTGGCTAACATTCTTGTTGATTTTCCAGCTTTTTTGCTGAGTTGCTGCAATCGACTAATGTTGGCTTTGTTCATTACAACTGCTTTCCGACCTGATCCTGATTTTCGATTGGGTGATATTCCCTTTTCCCAACGGCGAATATAGCAATATATAGCTGGTTTGGCTAACATTCTTGTTGATTTTCCAGCTTTGTTGCTGAGTTGCTGCAATCGACTAATGTTGGCTTTGTTCATTACAACTGCTTTCCGACCTGATCCTGATTTTCGATTGGGTGATATTCCCTTTTCCCAACGGCGAATATAGCAATATATAGCTGGTTTGGCTAACATTCTTGTTGATTTTCCAGCTTTGTTGCTGAGTTGCTGCAATCGACTAATGTTGGCTTTGTTCATTACAACTGCTTTCCGACCTGATCCTGATTTTCGATTGGGTGATATTCCCTTTTCCCAACGGCGAATATAGCAATATATAGCTGGTTTGGCTAACATTCTTGTTGATTTTCCAGCTTTGTTGCTGAGTTGCTGCAATCGACTAATGTTGGCTTTGTTCATTACAACTGCTTTCCGACCTGATCCTGATTTTCGATTGGGTGATATTCCCTTTTCCCAACGGCGAATATAGCAATATATAGCTGGTTTGGCTAACATTCTTGTTGATTTTCCAGCTTTGTTGCTGAGTTGCTGCAATCGACTAATGTTGGCTTTGTTCATTACAACTGCTTTCCGACCTGATCCTGATTTTCGATTGGGTGATATTCCCTTTTCCCAACGGCGAATATAGCAATATATAGCTGGTTTGGCTAACATTCTTGTTGATTTTCCAGCTTTTTTGCTGAGTTGCTGCAATCGACTAATGTTGGCTTTGTTCATTACAACTGCTTTCCGACCTGATCCTGATTTTCGATTGGGTGATATTCCCTTTTCCCAACGGCGAATATAGCAATATATAGCTGGTTTGGCTAACATTCTTGTTGATTTTCCAGCTTTGTTGCTGAGTTGCTGCAATCGACTAATGTTGGCTTTGTTCATTACAACTGCTTTCCGACCTGATCCTGATTTTCGATTGGGTGATATTCCCTTTTCCCAACGGCGAATATAGCAATATATAGCTGGTTTGGCTAACATTCTTGTTGATTTTCCAGCTTTGTTGCTGAGTTGCTGCAATCGACTAATGTTGGCTTTGTTCATTACAACTGCTTTCCGACCTGATCCTGATTTTCGATTGGGTGATATTCCCTTTTCCCAACGGCGAATATAGCAATATATAGCTGGTTTGGCTAACATTCTTGTTGATTTTCCAGCTTTGTTGCTGAGTTGCTCCAATCGACTAATGTTGGCTTTGTTCATTACAACTGCTTTCCGACCTGATCCTGATTTTCGATTGGGTGATATTCCCTTTTCCCAACGGCGAATATAGCAATATATAGCTGGTTTGGCTAACATTCTTGTGGATTTTCCAGCTTTGTTGCTGAGTTGCTGCAATCGACTAATGTTGGCTTTGTTCATTACAACTGCTTTCCGACCTGATCCTGATTTTCGATTGGGTGATATTCCCTTTTCCCAACGGCGAATATAGCAATATATAGCTGGTTTGGCCAACATTCTTGTTGATTTTCCAGCTTTGTTGCTGAGTTGCTGCAATCGACTAATGTTGGCTTTGTTCATTACGACTGCTTTCCGACCTGATCCTGATTTTCGATTGGGTGATATTCCCTTTTCCCAACGGCGAATATAGCAATATATAGCTGGTTTGGCTAACATTCTTGTTGATTTTCCAGCTTTGTTGCTGAGTTGCTGCAATCGACTAATGTTGGCTTTGTTCATTACAACTGCTTTCCGACCTGATCCTGATTTTCGATTGGGTGATATTCCCTTTTCCCAACGGCGAATATAGCAATATATAGCTGGTTTGGCTAACATTCTTGTTGATTTTCCAGCTTTGTTGCTGAGTTGCTGCAATCGACTAATGTTGGCTTTGTTCATTACAACTGCTTTCCGACCTGATCCTGATTTTCGATTGGGTGATATTCCCTTTTCCCAACGGCGAATATAGCAATATATAGCTGGTTTGGCTAACATTCTTGTTGATTTTCCAGCTTTTTTGCTGAGTTGCTGCAATCGACTAATGTTGGCTTTGTTCATTACAACTGCTTTCCGACCTGATCCTGATTTTCGATTGGGTGATATTCCCTTTTCCCAACGGCGAATATAGCAATATATAGCTGGTTTGGCTAACATTCTTGTTGATTTTCCAGCTTTGTTGCTGAGTTGCTGCAATCGACTAATGTTGGCTTTGTTCATTACAACTGCTTTCCGACCTGATCCTGATTTTCGATTGGGTGATATTCCCTTTTCCCAACGGCGAATATAGCAATATATAGCTGGTTTGGCTAACATTCTTGTTGATTTTCCAGCTTTGTTGCTGAGTTGCTGCAATCGACTAATGTTGGCTTTGTTCATTACAACTGCTTTCCGACCTGATCCTGATTTTCGATTGGGTGATATTCCCTTTTCCCAACGGCGAATATAGCAATATATAGCTGGTTTGGCTAACATTCTTGTTGATTTTCCAGCTTTGTTGCTGAGTTGCTCCAATCGACTAATGTTGGCTTTGTTCATTACAACTGCTTTCCGACCTGATCCTGATTTTCGATTGGGTGATATTCCCTTTTCCCAACGGCGAATATAGCAATATATAGCTGGTTTGGCTAACATTCTTGTTGATTTTCCAGCTTTGTTGCTGAGTTGCTGCAATCGACTAATGTTGGCTTTGTTCATTACAACTGCTTTCCGACCTGATCCTGATTTTCGATTGGGTGATATTCCCTTTTCCCAACGGCGAATATAGCAATATATAGCTGGTTTGGCTAACATTCTTGTTGATTTTCCAGCTTTGTTGCTGAGTTGCTGCAATCGACTAATGTTGGCTTTGTTCATTACAACTGCTTTCCGACCTGATCCTGATTTTCGATTGGGTGATATTCCCTTTTCCCAACGGCGAATATAGCAATATATAGCTGGTTTGGCTAACATTCTTGTTGATTTTCCAGCTTTGTTGCTGAGTTGCTGCAATCGACTAATGTTGGCTTTGTTCATTACGACTGCTTTCCGACCTGATCCTGATTTTCGATTGGGTGATATTCCCTTTTCCCAACGGCGAATATAGCAATATATAGCTGGTTTGGCTAACATTCTTGTTGATTTTCCAGCTTTTTTGCTGAGTTGCTGCAATCGACTAATGTTGGCTTTGTTCATTACAACTGCTTTCCGACCTGATCCTGATTTTCGATTGGGTGATATTCCCTTTTCCCAACGGCGAATATAGCAATATATAGCTGGTTTGGCTAACATTCTTGTTGATTTTCCAGCTTTGTTGCTGAGTTGCTCCAGTCGACTAATGTTGGCTTTGTTCATTACAACTGCTTTCCGACCTCATTCTGATTTTCGATTGGGTGATATTCCCTTTTCCCAACGGCGAATATAGCAATATATAGCTGGTTTGGCTAACATTCTTGTTGATTTTCCAGCTTTGTTGCTGAGTTGCTCCAATCGACTAATGTTGGCTTTGTTCATTACGACTGCTTTCCGACCTGATCCTGATTTTCGATTGGGTGATATTCCCTTTTCCCAACGGCGTATATAGTAATATATAGCTGGTTTAGGCACATTTTCATGTTTAAAATGATCTACGATAAACTTGTTTCCTCTACTAATGTGATCATCACGAAAGGCGTACACCCGAGAAATGAGTCCTTATGATTCATGATGCAATATCCCCCGAACCACCTGTAACATAGAAAAGGACATTCAATTAATATTAGCGAATTATACCGTCAGTGCCAAATTTTAGGAATCACCCGTTATTTTGCAAAGAATGACAGTAAACAAACCAACATTAACCTAACAGCCATAAGAAAAGTCAAGGAATATAGAAGACCATAAATTAGAATCAAGAAAATTAATCTTTAGAATACAACTAGACTTACCGATGAGTATTTAACTTCGTTTCTGAAAATCAGTATATCCCAGTTCGAACTATATTTTGGGAAACTTCTAGAAATCCAGTCATAATTTTTATTCATCATATTCTCCTTCATCTTTTAATCGTTAATTTTATGAAATTAACCATCGTTGTTTTTTAATAAATTATATTGACCCGTTCGAAGTTTCTTCTTCTCCTCCCCCCCACGTAAAAACGTTACCATTCACTGCACTCGGAGGAAGAAGAATTAGAAATACAAGAGGGTTAAAATGAACTATATACATCAAGCAAAGTGTGTATTATCTATTTTTCTTGTTTCATGAAGCCGGGGGGGCGGAGTATTGGCTTAGTGGTAGAACGCTGACCTCCGGTGCGTGGGGTCCTTGGTTCGATTTCCAGCCAAGTTAGTTTGTGCTGAACAACATCGTGTCCGTAGGTTTTCTCGGGATCTTCCCGTTTCCTCCTGCATTTTCATTCCACCAATTATTCCATCATCATTCACTTGCTTTAATCATCCTTCTCCGTAGCTTAAAGGGTATAACCGTGGGACGTTAAACTTTAGAGTCTTCATCCCGGCGAAATTAAAATACCGCTAATTTTACAGTAATTATGTGATATCTTCAAATAGATCAAAGATAATCGAAATGTAGAACAAGAGCGCCCTAGACAATATCATTTTACATGAGAAACCGTTATCAATATTCACTTATCTGCTTTCGATTTCGAGCCATTTTGAAAATCGGCTTTTATTTTCGCGTTTCTAAACAGCTGAAAACGGAAAGCCACTAGGTGACTTGTGATAACGATACCTCACGCAAAATAATATTGTCTAGGGCGCTCTTCCATATTTCAATGATCTTTTATCTATTTGAAGATACCACATAATTACTGTAAAATTAGCGGTATTTTAATTTCGCCGGTATGAAGACTCTTAAAGATTTAATTTCATTTTGTTTTGTTCCCTGGAGATGAAGAGTAGGGGCCACTGGAGCTCAGTGATAGAATTCTTACCTCTGGTGGGTGCAAGGGCGCATCCAGAACTTTCCTCTCGTGAGAGGCGTAGATTTACGAGTAAGTTAGATATATGTTCGATATGTAGGTGCACGCGTCATATTCCTCTTTATGTTCTAACTTCAACTTTGAAGTTTCGGTATCTCCCAAATTTGTTATTTATACATAATAATAAAGCCGCTTATTTTATCCTTTTAATATGTTAGCATTTATTGACTTGTACACCTGTTTTCATTATACTCTGAAAGGAAACATATTTTGAATATGAGTTGAAGTTTTTGAATGTTCTAAAATTCAATTTAAGAAATAGAGAAAAAAATTCTATTTTTATATGAATTCATGAGAAAGAAAGAAACCTATGTATATTTCGCATGAATTTGGTTTCCACACAACTTCTGTTCTGTAAATGAAAAAAGATCGGGACAAGCATCAAATTATTCACTTGCATGCACGGAGTATTCTTACTTACGTATCTCTGCTGAAACAGGAACGGCGTCAGAAAATTGCAAGGAGATAGCTGGAGAAATTGCATGTTTTTTTGTTTTTTTTTCATTACTTACTGTATTATATAACTTCCGTTCTACAACTTTATAAAATCTCTCTCTCTGTCTCGGAAATGAAATGTTCGAGTTTAACGTCCCACGATTATGCCTGTTAGGCTAAGGGAGACGATGATTAAAGCAAGGGAATAATGATGGAAAAATTGGTGAACTGAGAAAGTGGGAGGAAACGGGAGTACCCCGAATAAACCTACGAGCACGATGTTGTCCACTACAAACTTACTTGTGGCTGGGGATTGAACCAGGAACCCTACGCAGCAGAGCCAGAAGTACGCTATACCACTGAGCCACCATACTCCCCCTCTCTCATATATATATATATATATATATATATATATATATATATATAAAGAGATAGCACCCCAGTAGTCCCGGGGTTCGATTCCCGTGGATGTCTTGAAATTTGGACGCATTGTGGCGGTTCATATTCCACCTCTAACTTTTGGTCCACATCTCATATAACCTCCATGTTAAAAAGCGACACTAAGCTCTAACAAACAAACAAACAAAATATCCCCAATAATCTACTTTCAGTCTATTGTTACTATACAGCTGTTAATATCTTCAAGTGTTACAACGAATAATATTTCTCACCCCTCTGCTACTACCATCTTTTCGCACAAGGATGTAGAGAAATGAAGCTTCCGAGGCCGGGCTAACTTGTGCTAAAAATTACAAAGATTATTCGAGAGTTTTTCTCTGATTGTGTGCCCTGTCATCCCCGAAACCAAATCCAGACTGACTAGCCACATATATGTAAAAAAATAACGCAAGAGACTTCAAATTGATATATTTATGTACATTAGTGTTTTATTTATTTTAAAATATACCCATTAATAACCTCTTTGTTACCCCTTCTTCCAGATTCGAGCCTAGTGTATAGTATAGTAGGAAACCATGAACCATAATCGAATTCAATAAAGATGGATTCTGAAAAGAACTATCCGAAGGTACGTTTATCACTAAACTGTGGAAATGAAATGAAATCTTTGAGTTTTACGTCCCACGTTTATGCCGGTTAGGCTAAAGGAGACGGTGATGATGAGTAATGAATGAAATGGTGGAATGAAGAAAGTGGGAGGAAACGGAAGAACCCCGAGAAAACCCACGCACACGGTGTTTGTCCACCACAAAGTTCACTTGGCGGGGCCTGGGATCGAACCCGGGACCCCAAGCACCAGAGGTGATCGCTCTACCACTGAGCCACCGCGGCCCATAGTGTATAGTATAGTAGAAAACCATGAACCATAATCGAATTCAATAAAGTTGGATTCTGGAAAGAACTATCCAAAGGTACGTTTATCACTAAACTGTGGAAATTAAATCAGGTATCAGCGTGAATAATATTTTGCGCCATTTCGTTTTGTCTCAGTCATATTAATATAGCTGATGACCTATGTCAATGATAGAGCGTTTACCTGTGGTGCAATGGGTCCCTGGTTCGCTCTTAGGGCACCTAACGTTTTAGTGGATAACAGCTTGGTATCCGTGGTGTAATGGAATAGTGTTTCTGGAATTGTCCTATTTCCTTCCACATTCTTATTCCATCAGTACTTTCTTACTCATTGACTTTCCATTAACTCCCTCAGTTGCGACCGACCTACCTACGAACTCCCTCGTGGCTAAGGGTTAGCGTATGCGTCTTTGGCGTAACAGCCCGTGTTCAATTTCTTGCTGGAGCTCATGTCGTTCGTCAACCTGTCGGCCCATGTCTCATATAGCGTTACTGCTAAAAGGGACTAGAAAATCAAACCGACCTTCCCTTTCTTCACATGCTTCTGACATCACTACACCGTAGTGACTTCCTGCAGTGCAATGTTTGAAATGGCATAACTCCTAAGATACTTAACACATTTGGGTCGTTTTTTTTTTTTTCATACTAAGAGAATACTTTGGGAATGCGAGGTAAAAATACATAATTTAAATACTTCGTGTCCGTACCGGTAAACGGCGATTTAACCCCCCCCCCACATCAGTAAGGGGTTGATCATCTCTTCCCTCTAGCTTAAAGGAAATAATGTAGGTCATTAAATTAAAGATTTCATTTTAAAGTAATAGCAATTCACGAAACACATACAAACATAAAGATTGTGGTAATTCTTTCTCCCACTCATCATACTGGTTACTCATATTGAATTGATACAAATAATAATAATAATAATAATAATAATAATAATAATAATAATAATAATAATAATAATGTGCTTATGGAATTAAATGTATAAAAGCTTAATTTGCTCTGACATCCGTAATCATAAAACTAAGGAAGATAACTTTTGTGTTGAAAGAGTTGTAGGAGTCTGTCGCCCGAGCGCATATATACATATATACATTTAATAAAAGAAAGTATGCACATACGTGACAGATGGAATGCTGTTTTGGGAGAGCTTAAAGATTGCTTTATTCGGGTAATGGTACAATTCAGATGAAGTTGTGTAAGAACTCAAATCGGCCCAAGTAGGTCACAAAGCAAGAACGACATTGGGTACTTTCACCCATTCCATTCCATTTCTGATGAGGTTCACGATGTATATATATGTGTATTTTGCTATTGTTTGCAGCCAAAGATTGAGGCGGTTTCTCCATTCCCTTAACATCTTCCACTTCTCCAAAGAGTACTTGATTGAGAAAAGTTCATTTGGTGTAGCTTATGTGAACGTGAGCTTCGCCCGGAACACCTTTGCACGAATTAACCAGCTTCAATGCTGAATGAATGTTATTTCTGTTTATTATTGTTTATTCCCATAAGAGATTCAGTCATTCTATAATGCCACACTGTACGGGAAGGTTATTTAAGATAACTATATACTTTTTCTTTTTTAAAGTTAATTTCTGCATTATTAAGCGTAATTACATAACACTACAGGGTGTCCCACAAAAGGGTTTATACTATTTGGACTAAAATAAACAAAATATTATTTTTTTTTAAAGTTGCAGAGATGTTCAAAACATTATTGATGATGTTCTAATGTGGAATGTATTCATAATGTCTTCCATTGGCAGCAATTCATCGTCAGCAACGCTGTGGAATAGATTGACAAACATATGATATGGTTTTCCTTGGAATGGACTCACTGGCGGTCTCAATCGCCTCTCTTGACATCCTACGTACACGGTTTTGTGGCGTAGACAGTGTTCTTCAGAGTTCCCCACAGAAAGATCTAACAGCTCTAGTTCGGGAGATTGCGTAGATGCCCGACACTTCCCCCAGGCCAGTCCACCTCATGACAATGTTTCATTCAGGTATTGCCGCACGTCTCAATAGTAATTTGACGGTACGCTGTTTTGTTGAAAAAAGTCTTCATTTGGGTACAGTTGATGAGCAACTAGTACAGTTATTTCGTGCAATATGTTAAGGTACGCTACATCTGTCACTATTCTTTTTAAAAAGTCCCGGGTTCTATCCCAGCCCCTTCCAAGTGAACTTTGTGGTGGACAAACACCGTGTGCGTGGGTTTCCTCGGGGTTCTCCCGTTTCCTCCCAATTTCTTCATTCCACCATTTCATTCATTTCTCATAATCACCGTCTCCTTTAGCCTAGCCGACTTAACCGTGGGACGAATCGTTTTATTTCATTTCTTTCTTTTTAAAAAAGTGGCCGGCAAGTCCTTTGACAGACATGCCATGGGTAATCCAGAGAGGTTAACAGCTCATTCTTCCGTAACATGGGAATTATCTCTTGCCCAGTACACACAGTTGTGGGGATTGATTGTTCCATTTGTTCATTATTGCAAATCCACTCACAAAATTGGAGGCGCCTATCCGGATCGTGTTCATTGATTGCGTTAAGCTGCTTGCTTTAAAATGCGGTAAACACTTGACTTGCTTATACATAATTCACGCGAAGCTGCCGTATGGACTTCTGAGGGGAGCTTGTAAAAATTTGTAACACAGCTTCCACCGTCTTTCGTCCGCTACTGATTTCTTCCTGGCACACCGTCCCTTCTTCAGATCCCACACGATTCCTTTCCTCTCAAATTTGTAGCGTAATTACGTACTTGTTATACGTGAAAGTGATGCAGTGTCAAATCCTGCCCGTCATCGTCTCTGCACTCCTTTCATGTTCTCACATTTCCAGAAACACTTTAAAATCTACTTTCATTGCTCAAAGGAAAGGTTCTCAGTCATCTTGTTAATTACTTGTCGCTACTGGCATCTGAACTGAAAAAAAAAAAAAAAAAACAAACAAAAAACAAAAAACAAATGAATGGCTACACACAAAAGTCATGAGAGCACCAAATAATAACAATTTGATCAGGTTATCTTTAATACCTTTTCTGTTATGAACATTCAAATAGTGTAAACCCCTTTATGGGACACTCTGTATTTTAGTAATACTTTATAAAGAAATCTGTCTTGTGGAATTTGTTAGCGTCTTATTATTGTCTAACGCAGCTGGGAAAGGGGTTAGGTTTTCGTTGAATAGTTAAGTCAAACTGTTTTATTATATTTTAACCATTTTTTTTTTAATTCTCAATTTAAGTCATATATATGTATAACGTCGACATAGGATTTTAATGGTGATTGTTTTGAAAGAATACTAGCTGAACCTACGCTGTCTACTCAGCGCATCATTCTGATATGACCATGGATCTCCTTCCCATTTCCTCGCTATATCTGCGCGTGTTTGTTTAAACACATAAGTGAAGGACAGGACGACTTACAAAGAGAGTGAATTGCTATAGAGCAGCGTTTCCCAACCGGTGTGCCGCGGCACAGTGGTGTGCCGCGAATGGGTCGCTGGTGTGCCGCGAGGAAATCGGAACAAAATTAGTAATTCTATAGCAATCAAATTGCAAGACATACAGAAAAAGGTATATTTGTATTTCAAATTACTACTATGAATCTAAAATTTAAAGTTTCATACTGTGTTACTTTTCTGTAGAACATTTTTCTGTACATTTCTAATTTTGAAAAAAAAAAGTATTTGTTATCATTGTTATGACCATTATTGCTTCTTTATTGTTGCAGACTATTTCGTAACTTGAAATTTTAAAATATTATTCAATCCTTCCGGCAAAGTAAACATGCATACGAATTACCTATATTTGTGTTTTAAAAGTAAAAGAGATTCGTTTGTTCGTTCGTTATTTAGTGATCCTCCTTCTTAATGAAAGGTTGGATACAGTTTTCGAAAAAAAAGTGTATTTTTAACAACTTGAGCCCTATATCTGATTGTAATTGTTTTCTATTTTTAAATTAAAATGAAAAATAAGCATAATGATTTACCACGGGGAAAAAACAGTGGTCTAGCTTTCTTCTATGTGAGAAGGATGTCAGTAATCAGAAAAAAAATACTACAGTATTTTATATTTTCAAATAATAATAATAATAATAATAATAATAATAATAATAATAATAATAATAATATGTGTGCCGCGAGAATTCAAGTTACCCTGAAGTGTGCCGCAAGTTGAAAAAGGTTGGGAAACGCTGCTATAGAGAAATATATAAACGTAACTTTTAATGTATAAATGTTGGGTTGAGTTGGTGGCAAACTTGGAGAAGTAACAGATGATGTGAAACGGATTTTTTCCCCTTATAAATCCATATCTGTCCGAGTACGCCTCATTGCGGCTCTTGAGACCTTTGAAGGTGTCAGCATGCAATAGGTTTTGCCGTTCCGAGTTAAGTGAAGTGACTGCAATGTCCTTCAACCCGCTTTTCGTAGCTCCTCTACTGGTTGCCTAACACAAGGATATGAACCTTAGCTTCGTCCTTGCGACAATGTTAATCTTACGGGCTTAAAACGACTCATAAAATGTTGATTAGAATAATAACGGCACTTACAAAAATGAATGAGAACTGGCAGGTCTACACAAAGTTTGAAATATACTAGTGAAAACAGCACGTTTCTAGAGCTTGTAGTTTTCGAGATCTCATTGTAAAAAGGAATTGGCCACAAACATAAACTTTTCTTGACCACAAACATATAAACCTAGTATTTTAATATATAGACTAGCTGAACCTGCGCTCTCTATACAGCGCATCATTCGCATATGAGCATAAATCTTCTCATTCCTCACAACCATAGGCGGCGATTAGGGGGGGCAAAGGGGGGCAGTTGCCCCCGCACTTTTTTGAAGTAATCCATTAATGTATATAGTTTTATTTAGAAAAGTAAAATTTTTGTTTGTATTTACTGGTTCATAGAAAGAAATGGTGCCATATATTTGCCGTTCCGTGAGTATGTGTTGGTTGTCTTCCCGTGGAGTAAAGAAAACTACAGGAATTGCATTTTACTTGCCACAGATTATAACCCCAAAATTAACCTATTGGAGCACAACAATTTCAGCATACTTTCACTTCTTACAAGGGCTCGATATATTAGTCAGCCGCTTTGAAACTAACCAGAGAGCATTTTGCGAAAGAAAGAAAAAAAAAGTCTTTCACAGGTTATTTTTTAATTGCACAAAAATTGACAGTTCCTAAAATGTCTTTTCTTCTTTCTAAAGTAAGGGGAAAAACGTAATAAGAAACAACTTCTACTTTTCCATTGTTTTGTAGTGCAATATATGAGTGAAGTTGTGTGATAGGGGTGTACGAGTGTATGTGCAATTAAATTTAGTGAATTCAACATGATTCTAGGTTTTAGTGTTATTTTGTATAACTGGAGTATGGAGTGATTCTAAGTATTGTTGTGTTTTGATGTGCTCCCTGAAAGTGAAAACTGCACGTAATTGCAACAAACATGTTTCGGGAAGTTGCAAAGGAAATATTTCTTTAAATGTCGTAACATATGCTTGTAGTATTTATTGTCTTTCATTTTCTAAGAGTAATAACATACATTTAATAGCATGTGAGGAATTAAAAATTAAGTTGTTCATTAATCCCTGTTTGAATATGACTTTTGCAAAACAAGCATCATTATTTATTACTATGATTAATATTATCCATTCTATTTATTTGTTTTGCAAATTTGTTATTTAATAATCTGATCACACAGTTTTCCAGACAGAATTTTAAGATGTTCATGAGCAACAAATCAAATCTCTTCTTACACTTTTGTTTTTAAGAGTACAAAGGGCTACTACCTACTGGCCTTGCTCTTGTCAATTTACTTAATAAAATATGAAATACTATATACGGTATTTTAACTTAAAAATATAGTATCCTATTAGCTATACAACCTTTTGCCAAACAAAATATTAGAAACAAGCAGGAAAATTAACATTTATATGCAAATATTCAGATCATGTCTTGACCCCCACTTTTAACCTCCAACCGCCGCCACTGCTCACAACATATGTACATGTCCCTTTACAGACACAAGTGAAAGACGTCTTGATTTTAAACAAATCGGCAAGGGGTATCATAAAGGGGAGATCTTTTCGATTATTTTTTCTCAATATCTCGCACCGTTTGCAAGATTTGAGCCGGTTGGAGTTTCTTATTCATGTATGACCAGTGTTTTCTTTCTTCTTGCATGCAGTATGTAATAAGCAAATACATTACATATACAATTAATTATAATGTCAGTTATATATGGTGTTCATTGGGCAAAACACTCAAAAAATAGATTTATCTTAAGACTCGAGAAATGGTTATCCTTCCTTTTTCACTATTATTTGGCCATGGAACAAACGCCTGAGACATATACAACTCCAATATACAACATTGTGGTGTTGGAATGTATAACGCATAGGATATGATGCTTTAGTTTTTTTTAATTTCAACGCTTCCAGTGTACCCTAAAAAAAATGTAATAAAGAAATAATGGCCATATTTTTTTTTAAATATTCAATTAGAACTGGACAATCTACGCAAAATTTCCAATCGATCAGTGAAAACGTCATCTTTCTAGAGCCTGTAGTTTCCGAGATCTCATTGTCGAAAGGATTGACCACAAACATATAAACATAGTTTAAAAGAACTCGGAAGATGGAAGCACAATTCACATGCATTGATTTTAGAGAAGGCTTATTAAAATGCAAAGGCTTTGAACAATAATTTTATATCATAAACTTTATGAAAGAGATATAGTTAACTAATTTAGACTATTTAAAGTACAAATACTCAAATTGTTTGTCTCTGTTAAACGTGAAATCACACATAACCGTAAATGAAAGATTTGAAAGCCAAAGTTATAGGTTGGAGCTCAGGCGCTTTTAATTGCTATTGTAGCATTTTAATATATAGATGCTTTGCCAGTGCTCCCGTGTAGTCTTTGGAGCTAGACCATGAAAAACCTCAACGGAGGACAGTGGTAATACCGTAATTAACAGACTTCGTTGTATGTACGTTCATGCATAACTTTGATATTGGTGCACCGATTTTAATTATTCTTTCCGTGTTTGAAAGATTATAGCTACAATGAATGTAGTTGCACAGTGCAATCTATTGATGATGTATCCATTTCAACTAGTAAGCTCGGTAGCCCAAACCTTTGGTATGGTCAGTGTCGAGTTTGAACGAGTTGTGGCTTGTTAGTTGGCTTCCAGAGGCAGAACAGTGAAGATGTGTTAAAAGTGTCTGTTGCGCGTCAACGTTAAGTTTTATTCTAAACTGCAAAAGTGACAAGAAAGCTCACGAAATGTCAAAATCAGTGTATGGCGATGAAGCGGTGGCATTGAAGCCTGTTTACAAGTGGTATGAGCGATCCAAAAGCTGCAAGGAGTTGGTTGAAAACAACCAACGGTTCGAGACATCCTTCGACGTCAAAAACAGATGGAAACGTGCAAAAAGTGACACATACGATTTGTTGAAACAGGCGAATGACTATTCGAGAGCTTTCCCAAGAACTAAACATCTTGTATGGGTCCGTGAAAAGCATTTTTACCACCGAATAAATGGGCAAATGGCTTCCTTCTTCAGCAAGAAAACGCACCATGAAACTCCTTGCTTTTGATCCGCGAGGTTTTGGCCGGGAAAAGTGTCCCTATCTGTCCACTCCACATCCGCCTTACCCATCAGATTTATTACAATGCGACTTCTGGCTCTTCCCGAAAATTAAAACTGTGCTTAAAGGAAAATGTTTTGACACCATTCCTAACATTGAAAAGGCCACGAACGCCCTTCCAAAGGAAGCCTTCCAGAAATGATTCCAGTCATGGATTCAGCGTTGGGATAAGTGTATTGCTAACCAAGGACAGTACTTTGAAGGAGACAAAAATCAAATTCCATGTAAGCTGATTACTATGTTTCTAATAAAATTATTCACTTTATTTTTTGATCAGACCTCGTAGAGGTTCTCTATAAGTTTTGTAAGGATCTATCTGATGACAGTCCTTGGAGCTAAACCATAAAATTTTTCAACAAGTGATAATACGGTATTAATACCGTAATTATGTAATATACATATCTATCAACTTTACTTCTCGTCGACCTATATTTGATTTAAACTACTCGTTAAGCAAAACAGTATTGTTATAAAAATTCAATGTGTAAAAGCACTAACATCTAACATTATCAGACAACTTCTGTATCCTTACACTTGAACAAAGTCGAAAAGTGATACAACTGATTTTTCTCTATAAAATAGTACAAAACGGGTTTAATTGTACAGATTTGATAATTGATATCGACACTAAATTTTAATGTCCCGTCACTTAAATTTCGTGCTGATGACTCTTACCTGTTCTTTAAAAAAACGAGGAACAACATGTTATTGAAATCACCAATCTGGAGAATATGCTCTTCTTATAACAAAATATGTGTCGAACACAAAGAAATTAAGATCTTTAATAAGAGCTATGTGTTTAAGAAAACTATGGTAAATTTATTTTGTAATATACCAAGGCTATAATTGGGTTTGTGCCTGTTGTGTTAATGAAAAATAAATAAATAGTTTTGTCAGCTATCTACTTTGTCTTCGTCAGATATTACTTTCAACATCACTTATCAATATAGGTCATTTATGTGTTATGTCGCTTTTCTGTTAAAGCTACGACATGATGGAAAAATAAAATTCAGGTCAAATTTTGACAACTTCTCGTAATATATTATTTAATGGATTACTTACAGTGCGAGAACTACTTTTGATCAGCAAAGATTTTGTCAGGTATCTGTAATGCATGAATATAAATGAAATAAAGTCAATGGGATGTCACTTCCTATAAAATAAACAAATGTATTCTTTTCCATATATCAATTCGGATGTTTTAAAAAATAATTTATTATGAATGACATTTCCATTTCATTTTGAAAGCCCTCACATTGTAACGCATCATTATTCTGATCTATTCGTTGCTAGAGGCAGATAAGAGTGTGTTTTCACTGTCAAAAGCACTCTGTATTCCTATTAGGTTCAAAAGATGAAAGTTAAACTAGCATTTGCTTTTGCTAGCAGCTTAACAATTGACGGTAGTACATTCACTTTACAACGTATTGATGAAGGTAGGAGAATTGATTGCAGCGGTAGGCAAGCGAATCGCTTCAGTTACCCGTTTCTCATTAGTCATTGTCAAGGAGTCTTCACTCTGCCTTCCGGCTTTCTTCTTTATGACTTTAGATTGTTGTATTTATTCTTGGCTTCATTAAAAGCTAAAATAAGCGAATATTTTTACACTTTTTTTTTGTTTCTGGAAGTTTATATGTGAACAGAAGACCAAAATAACTTTCACGGTCTCTATTATTATATTATCTCAATAATATAATGCAGTGTGGTTCAGCTGGGCGATCCGCGAACCCCATGATCTCTTTGTACTTGTTACGCTGGTTTGAAAGGAATGTTATAAATTTGTGTAGGCATAAAATATTACTATATCTTCGAAACCTCTTAATCTAAAAAGCTGGTTTTTCTTCACTTCTATGTTTCCGTTAAAAAGTTTTTTTTTTTAAACACTTTTATACGGAAAGGTTAAGTATTATTAGTATTGAATGCACGGTGGCTGAATGATATAGCATTTGGATCTCTGGTATGAGAGTTCTTAGGTTCCACTCCATGTCATATGAGTGTGTGGTGGACAGCACGATTTTCTCGGAGTTCTCCTGTTTTCTCCCAAATTACCATTCCATAATCATTAACTTCCATTATTCATCTATCTCCTTTAGCCTAAAGGCTATAATTATGGAACTTCAATTATATATTTCCTTTCATCTTCTTCTTCGTCTTATAATAACAATAATTGTTATAGTAATAGTAGTAGTAGAAGAAGTAGTTTATAATTTCCTGATACATACTTGCTAGGAGCCGTATGCCAATCATGTTTATTCCCGAAGAAGTCAATTGTAAATTTATACGCGTATATATTTGTGCTTAACAACCTCTAAGTGCATTAAAAATAGTACAATACTAAATTAAATAGTATTAATTCTTTTCTATTATTGCGTTTTTTTTTAAAGTAACACTAATATTGAGTTCTTTTGGAATGATTTCAAAAGAAAGAATCATTCAGTAGAATGAGGAATGAAAAGAGGAGGACTGTGGAACCGAGTTGACTTCGAGGGAATCAAAATAGATTCACTGGGAGTACGGGTACAATCCACTAGCGTACGAAGAGTTGAAAATATACGCTCTTATAAGCCACATTGTCTTGATCCCTAGTCTTCCGTTGCAAGCGCTGCTATCGGCTGAAGGAATTCCACTAGCTTTCTCTCGCTTAGCAACAGCTGAACCATTATTGGCTCAACGCGTGGGTGTGTGAGGGTATAAGCGTTAGTTTGCATTTTTGTCACGGCTCAAGACATTTTGGCAGCACAATAGTATATAAAATATACGACGAGCGCACAACATCCAATTCTACTTTGCCACACTTTGATTTATGACAAATGTAGAAAAGAGCTTAAGTTCTTTTTGTTGGATAAAAAGCGAATATGAGAAGTAAAAAAAAAAAAAAAAAGTTTATTATAACCAACTAATGCGTTTGTTTGAATTAAAATTATTAACGCTAAACAGATATCCAACAACTTTAAAAAATCGTAGAAATCAATGACTTTTTCCGATGAATTGACGATATCAATGTGGCCCTGGGGAATTGTTCCTTCCCTCTTTTTAATGTTCTTTTGGATACAAACTGTACTTCTAAGTATTTGTACAAGACGAAGTTTCATCTGAAAGATCAGACTAAACGCTTTCTAGAATTCGGGGCGAGACAAGACGACTTGTGAAATGTGTCGTCTGGTCTGCAACGCCTCGAAAAGACAATCTAATTTTTAAAATTATTTGGAAAGAAGTAGGCTAATTTTTAACATTATTTGGATATATTCACTCAAAAAGAGCTGTCTTCGAGCCAAAAGGCTACCAGCATTTATTATTTTAAAAGTATAGAGAATGCCTAAATTTAATAGTTAACATTTCGAAAGCAAGTAAATTTCAAATCTCAGCTCGCGCCAATTAGACTTTGTGGTAGACAAACACCGTGTACGTGAGTTTTGACGGAGTTGTCCCACTTTCTCCATTCCACCATTTTATTCATTTCTCACGGTCTCCTTTAGCCTAGCCGGCGGACGTAAAACAGATTTCGTTTCACGTGTCTTAACCATTTTTTTTTTTTTTTTTTTTGTACGAAGAGTTTATGTTCTAAATTTCATGACATTATCTAACTTGAGAGGCTCCTGAGATACAGTTTTTTTTTTTTTTTTAGCATAAATTTTGAACCCTCTTCACTTAAGATATTAATCAAAACGAAATTATAAAAGCCGAGTTCGGGTAAGTACTTACTATGTTCAAAAATTCATTTCAAACAGCTAAGAAACATTCCGGTAACTATGTAACCGGAAACGTCGGTTTTATTTTGGTGTATGTATACCTGGAGATTTGGACGAAGTTTCCTGTCTCGTTGATTTTTTGTCATAATTATTTCTGCAGTTCTGTTTATCATCAATTGCTTCCATGCACTTCATAATCGGAAATTTCAAAGGGAATTTAGTGGTAGATACAGATGGTGATCAGAAAAATGGAAACACCTGATCGAAATTGCAACTTACCAGATTAATATGGTGTCGGGCCACCTTTCGCCTTCAGAACAGCCTTGATGCGACGTGGGATGGAGGCATAGAGGTCGTGAATGGTAGCAAGTGGAATTTTACACCATTCCTCGTGCAGGGCATCGGCGAGTTCTGTGAGAGAGGATGGAGATGGAAATCGTCGCCGGAGTCGTGTTTCCAAGACGGACCACAAATGTTCAATTATGTTGAGATCTGGGGATTGGGCGGGCCAGGGGAGGTGATAAACTTCATCCCGATGTTCCTCAAACCACGCTGCAACAACGCCAGCTGTGTGAATGGGTGCATTATCATCCTGGAAGATGGCGTCATTGTCCGGGAACAACATCCGGACCATAGGATGCAAGTGGTCTCCTGAAATTGCGACATAACCGTTGGCAGTGATTCGTCCCCTAAGTGTGACCACAGGACCCAATGAAAACCATGAAATGGCGGCCCACAGTATCACCGAGCCGCCGCCATGTTTCACAGTTGGGCGGAGACACTGCAGATCATAAGCTTCTTTGGGCGTTCTCCACACATAAACACGACCCGTGGTTGGGAATAGGGTGAAGGATGACTTATCCGACTATATCACACGTTTCCAGTCCTCAACGGTCCAAGTTGCATGGTCGCGGCACCATTTGCGGCGTGCGAAAGCGTTATGGTCCCTGAAGAGCGGTTTGGTCCGGGCAACACGACCCCGTAAGTTCATGTCATGTAATTCGCGACGGACTGTGATTGTCGAAACAGGGTAGGGGAGGTGCTGATTGAGTTCCTCTGTCACTTGCTCCGCAGTGGCACGACGGTTCTGCGTGACAATGCGCTTTAATACCCGGCGTGACCTGTCACTCATTTTCTTTCGCCCACTGTTCCGCTTCTCCGATGTGGTTTTCCCGTGTGTTGTGTAGGCCGTCATCACCTTCGACATTGTCCCACGCGACACACCTAACACAGTAGCCACTCCCGTCACACTCACTCCACATAACCGCGCACCAACAATTTGCCATCTTTGAAAATCTGAGAGGTCTCCCATTTTACACTACCTCCGTCTGCTGCAGCCACTGGACACTGCTCTTCCACTGCGCCTGACGTAGTATGGAGGCCGACCTAACACACCACCACCAGCGGTCCGGCGCTGCGGGCGCCACGACACCACTGCCAACCCATACATCTGACATGTTGCGAACTACAGGTGTTTCCATTTTTCTGATCACCATCTGTATATGCACTAAAAAATCAAGTTTTAGGATCATTTTAAAATGTAATTAGATTCTCAGAAGGTCTTTTTAACATGTACACTCATGTCCAAAATCATTCTCGCATATCTATAACTGTCTTCTTGTAGAATATAATTTGATAATGATTTTGCAGTGTACTTTTAATGCTGATTCTATGTGTATAATCAGTAAATGTATATTTGTATTAAATTTCATAGGAAAAGAATCATAAATACGAAAATTAGAATGAGTAAAACACGATGTTGCTAAATGGGCAAGAAAGTTTTATTTTCTCTTTATTGTTCTTATTTACTGCTCTTTTGACATGAAATTTTCCACATACATGTCTTTGCCGATTATACACATACTAACATTATAAGAAATACCTGGCGAATTCGTTATCAAATTATATTCGTACAACAACATATTTTTAGACATGCGACAGTAATTTTGGACATGAATGTACCTACGTATTACAATAATACGAGTTAGTGAATTGGCTGAATATCTCGAAGTGATAACGTTCCGTACCTTAGATTTTATTGTAATCTACCATGATTTTATTCCTTAATCGGTTCGATCTCAAGAACACAAGAGTTTTTAGACTTTTCTTTTTTAATGCTGTTACTCTTTTAAAGGAATGTTAACTTGCAAGATGGCTACAAACGAATCGTCTGACATTGGAGAGACCAGTTCACGGAATCCCCCCCCCCCCATTTCGCGTATTGGGTCTATTATTATGTGATGTTTTTTCCTGTTGTGATGCAGAATAATTCAGCCTATTCTCTGAGTTTTAAGGATTGATTTGTGTGACAGTGATTTTATGTATTGTGTACAATTAGGCATACTTATTTAGTCACATGAAATGAAATATGGGCGAACTTTGTTTGAGTAGGTTCTGAATGAAAGGAGGCTGTTATGTTTATTTCCTCTTATTCAGTCAGTATTTTACAAATTATGTAGAATGATTTCTCACCAAAGTATCATCAACGACGTGTTCGTTATGTAGTGTTCTGAAAACTATATGTTGAAACTAAGAATTTCTCCCAAAATATTGTATGTCAAGAATTTGGTTTGTTCTATAAATAGTTAGAGCATGTTATGCTGAAAGGAAATTAACTTGATGTCTTCAAAGTAAGTATCTTGTATGATTAGTCAGTTCTGGTGTAGATGCGTTTCCTAATCCTAATTACTGTTGCCTATGAGACGAGAGTTGGACGAGAAATACAAGGGTTGTTAAATAAATTTTGGCATTGTTTTCTGTTGCAGCACACATTTTGAGACGCTACAGAAGTGAAACTGGTGATCAGGCAACTTTCACTCTACCACGGTTGCAGTGTGACCACCCAGCAAAAATATTTCGTACTAACTTATGCAGTAAAAATGTACTAGATCTGAAGAAAAAGTACTAAAATTTTATCTGCTCCCGTTTCACCCTATGTATGACATTTTAAGATATTAATATTTTATTACAAGATTTCCGGCATCTCTCTTTCCCCTGTGGGTAGAGGAGTGACCCTTACATTCTTGAAAGAACCCCCAACTTTATTTTTTTTTTTAATAGTCAAAATTCGATACAAACCTGCAAACCACTTACAACTTCCCAATTTTGATTTCACACCTCCAAACGAAAAAATCCTGGCGGAATTCCTGCTTAATTGTCGTGTTAGAACGTATTGTAAAACCACTGAAGTAACAGAAGTGTGACAAATATAGAGGAAAACAAGAAATATCATAAAACGGGCGTAGTGAAAAAATCGAGTTTTAATTCCTTAATAGCCTACTGTTTAAACGGATCACCAAATATGTAATATCGTTTACTGTGGTCATTTCTTAGTTGAAAGTAGTACCTATGTCCCACTTTCACTCTTGTAAATACCACTGTTGAAAGAAACACAGGAAAAAGTTACCAGGAACAGTGAAAGTTTCGTACATTGCCAAATTTTCATGAGATTCCTTTTTCTCTCCCAAATGTATTTACGAAGGAAGAAGAGAAGCAGAAAAGTACTAGATTTGTTGGTAAACGTACTAGACAACTAAAATATAAAAGGTACTAGATCTAGTACGAAAGTACCAGCGGTGGTCACACTGCACGGTTGAATGCAGACTGATCTACGGCTCACGTCTGTTCATAGATGGTAGCGCAACCCCCACTACTTCACACACAGTGACCAATCAGAGGTTACTTTCCGAACGCGCCTCGTAATAAGCAGTAGTGTCACATGTAGACTACGTGAAAGAATTTGGTTTGTATTGTGTGATATTTTCTGAATTATTAAAACACGGAAATGGCATGTTCCAACTTCCAACCGCTTCCGGTTTTAGAAAAGTGAGAAAAAATTGTAGATGGAATACGTTCCTGTGATGCCTAATTGATTGCAGAAAACCGCTTCTCGCTATCTATTAACATTTTTACTCATAGCAGTCAACGTTAAAATCGAAAGTAGTTTATTTCTAGCCACTGAATAGAGGCTTAAAAGAGAAGATGGTATCTATTCTTAGAACGCAAAATTTATTACAAGCAAACAGTTTCTCGTTATCTCTTATCATTTTTGTTTTATGTAAATCAGTATTGAAATTAGAAGTTATAGTGAATATCTGTCATTTCTAGTTTTAGTAGAGAGTTAAAGGATGGAGATGAAATGTAGGACCCTTCATCGATTGCAGAAAAAGTCTTCTTGCTATTTTTACCGTTTTGCTCTGTAGTGATCAATGTTAAAACCAGAAATGGTTGATATCACGTCTTCCAATTCGACTGTCACATATGTTATTCCTAACTGTTGATCCTCTATGTCCTAGCCAGTAGTTTTGGAGATTTTTTTGTCTTCCAGACTGAGGAAGGGTCACCCGGACAGACAGGATAGAAGGCTTATCTGGTTGTAATGATGTGAACAGACTTTGAGAGAGATGGCTGAAATTCAGCTCAAATGTAGAAGAGACTATGTTCATGTTCCAAAAGCAAGTTTTTCTAAAATGGATGAAACATAGTCAAAAAACACGAAACATGAACATTAATGTCAATGGAAAATCAGTGAAAAATAATTCTTCCACTTATCTCAAAAACCAAAAGAGAAAGATGGCTGAAATTCATTCAGATTTAGAAGAGACTATGTAGATTCTATATTCCAAAAGCAAATTGTTCTAAAATGGATGAAACATAGTCAAAAAGCACGAAACATGAACATTAATGTCAATGGGAAATCAATAAAAAAATGAAGACGTCCACATATCTCTCAAACTATAAGGAGATGGCTTATTGCAAAGACAGAATTAAACGATGTATAGTACGTAATGTAAATATGAATAGAACAATTTCAAGTCAAATTGTTTGAGTAAAATCAATAATAATGATGAGGTATATGCATTTTCTTCGAATTACCCAGGGCACCCCACGCCGAGGTTACGTGCTTAAAATATCTCATTTGGTTTTGGAATCTCCAGACTCTATTTAGCACGCAAGTAGCTTTTGACCTGATTACGTGACACAGTCTGATGGTTATGGCAAACCGGATAGGCTCTTTGTGTAGTAAACGAAACTCTTTAAAAGTAAACAGTACTACTACTGCAAGCAGACATTGGAAACTTATCAAGCCCTACCGTTCAATTACGACAGAAATGAAATGTTCCGTGTACGAAGGTAATGTTTCTTGAGCATACAAAATACATATTTTGTATTGCTTACTGCAGTAGGTCACAGAGTAATTGCAGTGTGTTTGTGCTCATGATTATGTTGATGCACTTGTAATAGAAACTCGTTGCATATTCTGTAGGGAAGGCAGCGTGTGATAACTATGGAAGAACGGTTGATTATAATGTTGATTCAAGCATGTTTGTAATATGTGAAAAGAGCTACTCTCTTGTTTAGTAACTGTTTATCTGCAGTGCTTGTTGGTTTATTCACATCATTTGTTTACAAGAGAATGCTAATCTGTTTAGAAGAATAACTGACATTGCAGTACTATTCTCTGGGTAGCAATACTAAACTTCATACTTAATTAAATATCGTATAATAGCTTTACTTCCTGTCCCACAATATCACGTCATTTATAAGGTATCCCTTGATTTAACACGGATGTTTGCACAGCAATATCTTGAATTTTAAATACTTATTTTTGTTTAAAATTACTAATAATATTACAGAAAGTAGTGACGGTTTCCAAAGAATACAGTTTAATTTGTAATGCAGTTCTTACGGTAATAATGCAAAAATCTTCAAGCACATATGAATTCTATAGTAGAAATTGACTGCAGTTAGTTTTTATATATGTATGTATGTGTGATTATCAAAGCAAAGGAAACATATGTATACTGCAACCTATCTTGGTGATGTACTAACATTGAACATTCGTGCACTGTGACAGTGAGTCCACTCCGGATGGAACTGAGAATGTTTAAAATCGTGCTATTTTAATATAGGAAAGAATAGTCCCTCAAAAAGAAGCAAACTCAAGAAGTTTCGTTGAAAGCAGTTATAGATCCGTTTGTTGCATGGAGAATATCTGGCTTGTATTCAATCCATCTCGAGGGGGCACGGTGGCTCAGTAGTAGAGCGTTCACTTCGGGTGCGTCATATCCCTGATTCGATTCCAGCTCACGCCAAGTGGACTTTGTAATGGACAAACAGCGTGTTTGTTGGTTTTCTTGGGGTTCTTCCGTTTCCTCTCACTTTATTATTCCACCATTGTACTCATTTCACATTATCACCGTCCCCTTTAGCCTAGCTGGCATAAATGTATGACGTAAAAGTGAAAGATTTCATTTCATTTTCAATCTGTCTCGATTTGTTCAGCAAGATCTGGGGAGTTACAGAAAGCATATCATTCAGATTATAGCCTGTCAGCTTGGATTATCATATTTTGGTTGGAATACAATATGTCTTTGATGTACTCCCAATGAAAAACATTATTGGGAGTATTAACGCCTGAAGAGGGTGTGGCCAGTGAATTGATCTATACTCCGATCCAGCGGTCACAACGTTCCCTACTTGTTGGTCGGCTCCCGTGTAGCTTGTTGGATTGATATTGGTTTTGGTCAAGTACCAATATCATTCTCGGTTATAAATGACGTAATTGGAAACTACAATGTTTTTGAACACGTTTAAAAATACACATTCCTGTCACTGTTTGCTGTTCAAAAAAGAATAGACTTTTTCCTGCACCGACGTTACTTTTGTTTAGGCAACACTAACGCCGTCATTGATAGTTATCCATGTATGAAAATTTGCTGATTCAAAATCACAAGTGTACTATCGTTTTTACAATACTTTGTAAACAAAAATCTTAGTTTGTTGAAATGTAATAATCAGTTTTTTTTCTTTTCTGCTGATACGTAACACAGCATCTTTCTTCTAAGTATTTTTGAATGCAATTTCTCTAGTCTCTATTTTTCTATTTATGAAACTATTGGAATAAGAATATATGGATTTAGAAGGTAATAAGTCAATAAATGGAAACACCTACTAATTTCTGAGAATTGTGAAGATTTTGATTATTGCCTTCGCAACCAATAATATATTTATTGTACGTACCAAAGGTGCACGAACTCATGAAGTTGGCGCTCATGAGTTTGGAACTCACGCTCACTCGACTTCACCTTCACGAAGTGAGCGTGATGTCGAGAGGATGTTGTGAGCGTGAGGTCGAGTGAGTGTGATGTCAGAAAGATGTGAGTGTGAGGTCGAGTGAGCGTGATGTCGAAATAATTGTGTGAGCGTGAGTTTGAGTGAGGTTAGTCCAAAGTGGGCACCATTGGTGAGTACCGGTTTGTTCTTTTCCAGAAAAATAGCACTGGTATTAACTGTTTAGTAGCTGTCAGTTACAATCCGGACACTCTTATGTTGAATTTCAGAAAAAAAAAAAAAAAAAAGAGTTGCCACTGTTACTCCTGTTCTGTTGGCTTAACAATATTGAGCGCCTATGCCATTTTTGTGTATTTACGGATAATTATTTTTGTTTTCCTTTTCGGAAGTAAGCCCGAAATTTTAATGTTGCGATTTTAGCGATTTCTTCTTCAAGTCTATCTAAATGTTCCTCGGTTTCTGAAAATGCATGTCCATTATATATAATTTAATATAACGTAAATTAAATTTGATCATTAAGACACTTTGTTAAGCTCTTCCCCACTTTTCTGCATTTTAGTGAATAACTCAAAAGACAATGAAGAGTATCAAAAATGTAGAAAGTGAACCAGATAGTACGAGGAGGGGTTGAAAACTTCATGGCCTAACTAGGTATGAAGCAAATGTTTCTATACATTGGCTCCGTAGCTATATCCGTTGGTAGTCACTGTGTATAATTTCGTTTCTCTATTGTTTCAGGTGAGGAGTTTATAAGGCGCTAAGTGGGCGGAAGTGATGGAACGGAAATTTGTGACATGGAGAAAATAGAGCATTGAGGTATCATTGAGTATCTACATAAAAAGGCTTATCACAGGAAATTTATATGGAAATGGTAGAGACACTATTCCCTGTTCAGCGTAAGCTCTAAACTCCGATAAACAAAATATTTATATCCTTCTAGAGATGCAAAAAAGCCGGCTTTTTTGAATCGATGGTTTTTTTCACATAAAAAGCCGGCTTTTTTGGGAAAAAAACGAGAATTTTGGAAATTTTGGCTTTTTTCAACTTCATGATTTTTCTATCTAAATAGCTTTCTTATAGTATATTCTATAGTTAGATAAGAATTCCATGACCTGAATGTGATATTTCGCTCTGAAATTCACCATCAAGATGGATGGAGCACGTGTTTTACGAATTAAAGCTAACATGAAGAATGTAGTATTTGAGGGTAATTTTAGAAGCTATTTAACTTTATTTTAACTTTTGAGTTATCAACATCTCTTTTCTTCTCTAGTTTGTCATCCGTGTTTCATTTCTAAGAGCTTTTAGTACTCTAGCTTCTAGCGCAAAAGTTAAACTTGCCCGTTTTTCTATTTATCCGTCAAAGCGTACGTTTTTCAATATATCCGTCAAGCCGTACTTCCATATTTCTGTTATACTGTAGCTGTGAAGTGATTTAGCAATAATTTTCCGGACACAACCTTGAATACCAATTTATACAAATAATCAGTAGCGGATTTAGAAAAGTACTTTAGGAGGGTTTTTTCTGATTGTTTCGTTTCCTAAAAAGTCCTAATTTTATTTGGAAGTGCTTGAAGTTTATGATTACAGGCATAATATTTCGTTTCGTTTATATGTTTAGCAATAATCTTCCGGATACAACTTTAAAAATCATTTTATACTGAGAATCAGTGGCGGATTTAGAAAAGTATTTTGGGAAGGGTTTCTTACTAATGTTTAGTTTTTTTAAACATTCGTAATTTTTATTTGACGGGAGCTTAAAGTTTATGAGTAAAGGCATAAATAATAGATATTTCGTTTGTTGCAGACATTCCGTAACTTTGGGGAACGGGCTTCAGTCCGAAAGACCGCCCCCCTAACCTTCGCAAAACCGTCACTGCTGGTAATTAGTAATAATAACGATTTAAAAACAATAAAAAAGGAAGTCGCCCAACTCACAGTACACGCACTATTTCTACATTCACAGATGGAATGAAGAAAAGCTTTGTCAGAATGGTCGAATGCTGGTTGAATCCCGGACTTCCCGATAGAAGCGCAAAAGCTAATCACTCAGTCATGTTTGTTGTGTAGTTGTATTTAGCTTAACTTAAATATATTCCGTAGGTTTTTTTTTGGGGGGGGGGGGAGTTCCGTAATGATATGTTGAATCCCTCTTGTTAAAAATTCAGAAAACTTGAGGATTGGGTAAACTGTGATGGTGGTTCTATAAAACTTAACTGTAGAATTTCAAGAATATACAGAACCAAAAGCTCTAGATGTGCAGCCTTTAAGTGTATCATATAAATCTAAGTATTTCTCTTATGTTTTTATTTTAATTTTATTTTGTTTCAAAAAGAGGGTATGGAATATTTTGAAGTAAAAATACTACATAGTATTTTGCTAGTTATTTGTGTATTCTTTAAAAAGAAGTGTTTACTTTTAGGGTTGGCTGGTTTACACCAACTTTTTTTTTTTTTTTAATAACTGGTTTAAACCACAAAAATAAAAAGAATGAAAAATGCGAATCGTGTGAACTTCATGGTAACGTTTCCAGATATCAAACCACCTGCAATAGTTTTATTTCCCTTTCACCTTTTAATCAAGGTGTCCCATGTTCAATTCTCGGTCGAACCACAAACCTTCTTTCATGCGTAACCCAAGTAGCGGTTCGGATGTCAGTTTAAGCGAAAGTCTTCTCCTTGATAACCTCGGTATTTCGTAAGGATGTTAAGCCTAAATATACGAAACAAACCAAATTGTATATTTCTGCATGCCTAAATGCGTGTTGTTTTATAAAGAAGCCAAGATTGCTTAAATATATTGATAGAAATTGGCAAAATTTATCGATTGCCTACGTAGCTTCCAACATTAGCTTGGATTGGACTTTCAATGATATCTACGTACCGGTACTAAATTTGTAATTTAATACCTCAGTTTTAGCGTACTGATTATGGTACGTTGACTTTTAAATTTTACATGCAAAGCAATAACAGGATTTTCCCGTTATTGTCTTACATTTCAAGTAATGACGGGATTTTCCCAATGGCTAGGGCGGGAGATTCTCAACTTAAGAAATTTACTGACCGCACTTCTTTAAGCTTATGGGAGTTCTTCCGGCATAACCCCGCTGTTGCATAATAACATCAAGGCGAAACAAACTTATTTCTGTGAATATGTAATATAAATACATAAAGCAAAAAATCTAAGTCAAAAAAGCCTGGTTTAAACCAAAAAAGCCTGGTTTAAACATCCCCCAAAAAATGGGTTTTTGGCATTTTCAAAAACAACCACGGTTCTTGCCAACTCTGCTTACTTTTGTATATAGGAGGTTAAAAAATTCTTATTATATACATTGGTTAATCCTGTGGAATTCATAATGTAAATATGTTGAAGAAAAATTGTTTGAAATATTTTTTCGAAATTCATAGTTTATTTTCGATGTTTTATATTATTATCAGCATCAACCACTAATTAAATGATTTTTTGTGTTATAGAGAAGCGATACAAAGTCTGTTTTATCAATTTAAAGCAGTATTTTGAAAAAAGCCCAAAATTTCCCAAGCAAAAAAGCAAAGCAGAAAAAACCGAGTTTTTTTCCAAAAAAGCCGGTTTTTTTCCGAGCCCTTGCATCTCTATATCCTTCCGCTCGTCACAAATACGATTGGCTAGTGATGTATCACTCCCACTCCCCAGGGGGAGGAGCAAATTATACACGTGCATTTTGACAATACTGTCTTATGTTGCCCAGATACTTAGGGCAGCAGAAAAGAAAGAAAAATACTTGAAAGACTTTTTAAAAAAGTTTAAATTTAGCTGGTAAGCAATTGTTGCTTACTGAGGAAAGGTTTCTCTTGTTGGTGTTTCACCGCAACACTCGCGGAACTGGGATTCGTGTGAGACATCTTTCAGACGTAAAAGCAGAACACGCCTCCACAGTTGAATTGGCGCCATAATTACTGCGCATGCTTAGTGTTTATTTCTATTGTTTCATTAAACACATTTGATTGCAGTATTGTTAGATAATCCGTATTATATTTTTGTCATTTATAATAATGAAGTAGTTTTATATGGAGCTTCATAGTGAAAGTAATAACCAAATCATATGAACTATTTTGCGGAAGAGTACAAGCGTCGGTAGGCCAACAGCAAATCAGCGAGATTTACTTTCACGTGGCTTTGTTTATCACAGTTTAGAGCTTAGGTCGAATGGAGAATAGGAGGCTCTGCGCTTTCGTATTTCATGGTGGAAAAGTGGGTAGCTGAATTTAACACTGGTAGAAACAGCATTGAAGATAACCCACCACAGTGACAGGCTTTCAATGTCGACCACTATAGAAGATGTTAAGGAGCCGCGGTGGCTCACTGGTAGAGCGTTCATCTCTGGTGCATGGATCCCTGGTTCGATCCCAACTCGCGCCAAGTGAACTTTGTGGTGAACAAACACTGTGTGCGTGGGATTTCTCAGGGTTCTCCGATTTCCTCCCACTTTCTTCATTCCACCATTTCACTCATTTCTTATCATCACCGTCTCCTTTAGCGTAGCCGGCATAAACGTGGGACGTAAAACTCAAATATTTCATTTTATTTCGGAAACAGCGAATGAAATTTTTGACGTAATTTTGAATAACCCCCGAATCAAAATCCGGGAGATAGTTAAGATACGAGGTGCTATCCAAAATTTTCGGGACTGGTGCTGCCATCTGGAAAGTAGTAGTAGTAGAGCTTTGCACCGATAGGTGGCAAGAATAGCATATCTGATGAGTGAGAATGCACAGTTTCATGCAGCTGGGTTGATGTGTTGAGTTTCCACAGTGCTTTTCATGATAGTCTGTGTGTGGCGATTTTACGACGGATCCGAGAATAGAACAGCTCGTGTGTATCAAATTCTGTGCGAATCTCGGGAAAAGTGCTACGGAGACCTTTGCAATGATTCAACAAGTGTTTGGGGAACACAGCATGAGCCGTACGCGTGTGTTTGAGTGGCATGCTCGGTTCAGGGCCGGCCGTACAGACATCGAAGACGATTCCCACACTGGAAGACCCGTTAGCCGCACAACGCCAGACATCCTTGCCAAACTTCAACAATTGGTTCGTGAAGATCGAATTCTAACCATTCACGACCTTGCTGATGAAGTGGGAATTGGTTACGGGACATGCCAACGAATTATGACTGTTGAATTGGGCATGCATCGTGTCGCACGTCCTTGCCTACCAGGAACTTTTTGGCAAAAAACAAAATGGCGGTTGTACCCCACCCACTGTACTCGCCGGATTTTGACACGCTGTGACTTTGCGCTATTCCCAAAACTGAAAAGCAAGTTGAAAGGCCGTCGGTTCGACACACTTGAGAGGATTCAAGAAGCATCACTGGCTGTGCTAAACACCCTCAAAGAACAGGACTTCCAGGATACGTTTGGCCAATGGCAGAATTGCTGAAACCGGTGTCTTCGTGCGGAAGGGAATTACTTCGAGGGTGATGGCGGTCATTAGTCCAAAAGTACATTTTTCAGCAGATGGCAGTACCAGTCCCGAATATTTTGGATAGCACTTCGTATTTCCTATGAGCAAGCAGAAAATATTATCGTACACGAATTAAGATTTTCTAAGATTAAGGTGTCCACGAGATGGGTACCCAAGTTACTTTCAGTTGAATACAAATGCCATCGATTTACCCTTCTCGTGATTGTTTGGAACTGTTTGAAAGTGATCCGGAAAAGTTTATGGGCAGATTTGTGACTATGGACGAGACATTGGCACGCTATCATACACCGGAATCAAAACAACAATCAAAGCAATGGAAACGACTTGGATCTCCAGTACCAAAGAAAGCGAAACAAGTTTTGTCAGCAAACAAGATTATGGCATCAATTTGTTGGATGCTAGGGGCACTTTTCTGATTGACTTCTTGGAAAAGAAAAGACTGTCAATTCTGAATACTACTGCACCCTTCTGCAAGGTTTGCGTGAGGAAATCAGAATTAAAAGACAGGGAATGCTGCGAAGAAAGGTATTGTTTTGTCGGGACAATGCTCGCATTCACACGTTCCTTGCATCCATGTCTGTGGGTTCGAACCGTTGCTGCACCCGCCCTATTCACCTGATCTGGCCTCTGGACTTTCTCTTGTGTAGAAACCTAAAAAAGAAGTTTTTGAGGGTTCAGCAATTTTCTTCGGATACAGAGGTGAAAAGTGGAAAACTGAGATACTTTGCAGGGCTCGAGGAATCATTTTTGAAAAGTGGTATAGGAGGTTACCGGAGAGGTGGCGTAAATGTATCTTGGCCGACGGGGATTACGTGGAAAAATAAAACATAACTTTGTAAGTCAGGCCACAATTCACTCTTGTATCTACAAAATAGTACTAAGTAAGTTATTAACTCTTTCCAGATCTTTCCTTGTAGACGAGAAATTTGGATAAGTACTTTATAACGTAATAATGATTAGGCACCCAAATTTGTACACTATAGAAAGGCCTTGAAAACAATTATTCATGCAGTAGCCTGATGCATTTTATATAATGTCTTATTGTTATCCATCAGGTAGACTTAGTTTCTTTATTATTTGTTCTTAATATGTTTTTACTTACATCTTAAGCTCAGAAGAGCGGAAGCAAATAAACCCGTAAACTAGAATTTTATACTTGATCAATGCAGGGGTGGATACCTACTTTTGGGCCATCCTGTATTTATGATATTCTTCATTGTCTTTACTACTTTTGTAAATAGGGGTGAGCTTAGGAAAGGTCCCCTTAAATATTAACAAATATAAATTACAAAATTTAATCTTCACAATGTTAGCAATTGTATAAATGAGGTGAAACGAGGGAGGACGTCGTTCCCCACTTCCAAAAATATCTATGGCGTCCCTTCACTTCCTAAAAAAATACAATATGCATAGATAGGCAAGGAGAGCAGCGTGACGTCATGCGTCTTCCTGCTTTATCAGATCTACTTTTACCCTTGGGTATAAGGGTCACTTAAATAGATTTAAGAGAAACTAAAAACAAAGATGGCGCACTAATTCAACACCGCTAATGTCTCACCATTAACAGGGTAAGTAGACTAGAATTTGTTCTGACAAAACACTTAAACAAGACTAAACTTTGTGAGAATACTTACTATGTAAACAAGTTTTCTGATATGTTTTTATGTAAGCGTTGTTCATAAGTCTGGTCAATTCAGGAATTTTTACTGTCCGGAATCCGGAAAGTAAAATAGGAAAATTCCGGAATTTGGAAAAATTCCGGAATTCAGAAAAAAACTGCGAATTTCGGAAAAATTGCGATCTCGGAAAAATTCCTAGAGTTTCTAAATTCCGGATTTTTTTTCTAATTTCCAGCCATTCCTAGTTTCAATAAACAGGCGGATGTGTATATGTATAAACGAAATTTTACGGGCCAGGGGAAATATATTTTCAACACTTCGATTCAGTTAATTTTTGTCATAAATTCATTTTAAACCAGTACAGTTATTTCAGGTCTTGTCAGGGGTGGTCAAAAATGTTCACCGACTCAAGATTTCAACGTTTGTTATTAGTATACATTTTATTAGAACATGTTTTTGAAACTCCGGGAGGGACAATTGCTCCTCCTGCCCTCCCAAAATGACGTTCTTTCTTTAAACTAGTAAAAAGAGGAAATATATTGTACAGTCAGCGACAAAAGTTCCTTCCCTTTGGTACCGGTAAAAATTTATTTTGGAAATAACGGTGGTATGGCTGGAGTGTACAGAAAATTACATTTAAAAAAAAAATTACTGAAAACTATACTCAAATTGGCCTTCCATTCTGAAGTTATTTACGAAACTAATTTCAACAAATGGAAAGAAATTTTGTCGCTGGCTTTACCATTCGACTGAAAAAACGAAATAGTGTTTTTAAGTTATTCTTCTTTACTCTTTTTCGAAGCTGCCTAATCTTACCTTTGTTTGTCTTAAATGGAAGATGTCTCAAGAACTATTTATAATCAAGATACGTAATCTCACAGAAGCAACCCACATAGTTCTAAACTGTATTACTTTTTCTCGTTTTTCGTACAGATCCATTATGGTTAGGCTTGAGACACCAGATTAGATTTGCAAGCACCGAGAGCCAGACAGCTGAGACGGAACACCATTCTATCATTCAAGACACGGAGAAAGCAACAGGTAAGTTTTTTTTTCTTCAGTTTTAAACCCTGGAGATTCTTCAGCATTCAGAGCAATGCATTATGGTTTCCTGAAATCAAAAGAAAAGATTAGGAACAGCCTATGATTTAGTTTTCTCTGATTATATAATAAATGAACATACAGTAGTAGATTGTCAACAATTCGGTTTACGAGTATTTTGTATACATCGAATGTCAGAGATGAATAATATCCGTATTTTATATGTTATTCGTATATTATAAAATTTGCTTCACTCTTCCGTTCCTTGAATAAATCTGGGTTTCATATAGTCTTTCCCTTGAGACGAGACGAAAAATAAGATTTTCTCATTTCGTATATGTTGTAGAAGTCTCGTCTCAATTTTCGAAGAATTACCTCTCGTCTCTGTTGCCGTAAATAATTTCTCGTCTCATTTTGTAAATTAGTCCCCCCGTATACACTTGAAACTTTTTATCCGAACTGTTTTGTCACCCTGTCTACAGTTACCGCAAGGAGTCGTGAAGCTATGCCTAGATCTATCGATTTCACCACCGAATAGAACGCAAGGGTCTGTCCCTGTCGTTAATCCTCATTCATGAAATTTTGTTAGTGTCGTCAAGGGGTGTCGTCTCTTGCTTTATACACTGAACACTTCCTGGGTGTACAGTGTTGTCGGGTTGCCACCAAGTTGCCAAGTTTGTTTATTTTTGTTGTAAATTTTATATTTTTGTTGTTGATTCTTACATAGGAACCTATCCAAGTGTAACTCTTTCGAGTCGAGACTATGGACGTTGGATATCTTGTCCCAAAAGAACTCGAAAAGGGATACATCCTCGATCTCAACCGTTGTGGAGATATAAGCGTGAAAAGTTAGAAATTGAGCTCCATACTATACATTACAAAGTCAGATTTTTCGGAAACGGTCGGGTAAGGAAACTCAGTGAATATATATCAAATTAGTGTGGGGAGCCCAGCACCTTTTGAATGAAAAATTTGTCCCCGGGGCACTCGCAGGGTCCCAGGCGGGATCCAACTCAAAATTTGCAAATGGAACCGGGAGTCAAGTAGCATATTGTATGAAAGCTATTGTTAAAGAAAAGAAGATAAAACAAATCTCAACTGTTTGCGATAACCCTGTGTAAACGGGCAACTGGTCAAAATGTCAATACAACCTACATCAGAAAATCTATGGCCACTCTTCTAAATCCGTTAAGTTGCGACAATAACAAAATAGAAAAACACGTTTAAAAGTGCAAGGTATTGAAGTAAAGCAAATTGCTGCAGAGTCTCTCACAGAGTCGCACAACGGACCTTATCCAAGTATAAGTGTGACGTCGAATGACCAATGGACCATAGAATGACCATGACCATTGGATTTCGTGTCTTAGAAGAGAAAGGATACATTGTCAATTGCAACCGTCTTGGAGGGTGAGAAGTTCAAAAGGCAACGGTATATGCTTCGCGAATCGGGACCTCAAATTCGCAGATTGCACCGTGAAATTTCTATCGAGGGATGTGCTGAACAAGAAACATGAAGGTACAGACGAAAAGGAGTAGCCTTGAAACTGTGAGGCAACTTGGAGAGGAGTTGGGTTGGAGAAAACTGGAATAATGGTGCAGAAATAAAATATATCCGAGGGTGCTTTTCTAGGGCTGTAGGGAATGGTCAAGAATAATATTTTGTTAAAATATAAAGTTGGAAACCAGTTTGATAATTGTAAACTCGGGAAAGAAAACGAGAACCAAGTGGGGTGGGAGACGAGCCAAAACATTATTATTATTATTATTATTATTATTATTATTATTATTATTATTATTATTATTATTATTATTATTATTATTGTGTTGTTGTTGTTGTTGTGCGGAATGCGTTTCATTCCAAGCTTAAGCTGGCTTGATGTGGAACACTGGGATTGGGTGCGAGCCTTGTTAGTTGGTAAGGCATGTAAACCAATGGGGGCCCCTTTGATCGCGCTAATAATCATAAGGTTGTAAAGTACATGAGAAGTGTTATAAACGAGAATTGTTTTGCAAGATAGTAATTACAGGTCTCTCATTATTACAGGAAATGGACCATGCTGTTTCTGCCAAGCACTTCCGAGTATTACGAGAGTTGGAAATGCTGATAGTAGAACATTACCATAAGCCTAAGAACGAGGGAGCTGGGGTAGCAAACGTTCGCGAAGAAAAGTCGATTGCACGGCAACTGTTCGAGATTTTGCAAAATTTGTAATTTTGTAATTTGTAATTTTGTTGCCAGTGTGTTCTTTATCCATAATTTAAAACAAGAGATGCAGGTGAAATTAAGAAAGGCTATCCACATAGTTACAAATCGTCGTTTTGCGGATGCTGATCTTCTCAAACCTGCTGAGGACCATGTAAACGCTGAGGACCATGAATGAACGTTTAGCAGAATACGCTGTATTGTTCAACGCCAATCAGTCGTGTTTTGCAATGGAATTCACGTCTACTCGTACGCTAGCCGATGTTGGCGAGAAGAAAACCTATCTATGCGTGGGCAACAAAAACAAATTACCCACATGTCTACAATAATGTCATCCATAACCACGACAGGCGACTTGCTTAGCCCACTATTTGTATGTTTACAAGAAACAACGAGTAATGAATTAGGTCAGCGTATTCTTGAGCAATTGAATGCCACTCTACCACCGAATCTATACGTCACGTCTAGTAAATCTGGAAAGATGTCCCGAACCCCACATACAGGATTGGGTAAACAACTGCGTGAAGGCAACGATACCCACCGAGGGTAAAACATTAGTTATATTAGCTGGTCCGGGCGAAACACTTTGTACATGCAAACACTCCTTGCCGAATTGTTGGATTCAACGATCCTGCCAGATGACGCCGACCACCCCGAAGACTGCGAATGTGCACTTGATCATCGGATTGACCTGGCTACAATCCCTCCGGGAAGAACAGCTTTGGTCCAGCCTAATGATGTATACTTCCTCCGTCAATTTGAAATGTTTGGTACGGGCCGTTTATCTTCGAATTTCACTGGACAATATCAACATTGCTCAAAATAGGCAGTATCTTTTAAACGTACAATCTTTGGTACATAACCAGTTACGAGCTCCTGTTTTTAGAGACATGATCATTTATTCATGGGAGAAATCCGGATATAATGTTCAGTATGTAGAAACTTTTTCAGAATGTAAATGAGGTGTGTTTTTCTTTCACTACTGACCAGGAAAAGGGTCAATCAGATAATTGTTCTGATGGAGTGTTTATTCGATGTGCTTATTGTAACAAGTGTATTTGTTTAATGCATTTTCTGGAGAGAGTATTTTCTACGATATTTTTCATTTTGTCTAGCGCAGTATATGTTTTCTTTATTGAAGTAGCATTCTGTAAATATACCAACACGTATATGCGAAGTTGTATACCTATTTTCTTTGGACATAGTTTTGTTTACTTATATTTCATCCACATATTCTTCCAATAAATTGCATGTTGCTGCAAATCAATATTGTATTGTCACAGGGTATTTCGTGTGCCAATATTCTATGAAACACAACCTTCTTGTACGTTCACTATGTTTTGGCTCGTCTCCCACCCCACTTGGTTCTTGTTTTCTTTCCCGAGTTTACAATTATCAAACTGGTTTCCAACTTTATATTTTAACAAAATATTATTCTTGACCATTCCCTACAGCCCTAGAAAAGCACCCTCGGATATATTTTATTTCTGCACCATTATTCCAGTTTTCTCCAACCCAACTCCTCTCCAAGTTGCCTCACAGTTTCAAGGCTACTCCTTTTCGTCTGTACCTTCATGTTTTTCGTTCAGCACATTCCCCGATAGAAATTTCACGGTGCAATATGGGAATTTGGGGTCCCGATTCGTGAAGCAATTTACCGTTGCCTTTTGAACTTCTCACCCTCCAAGACGGTTGCGATTGACAATGTATCATTTCTCTTCTAGGACACCAAATCCAATGGTCATGGTCATTCTATGGTCCATTGGTCATTCGACGTCACACTTATACTTGGATAAGGTCCGTTGTGCGATTCTGTGAGTGACTCTGCAGCAATTTGCTTTACTTCAATACCTTGCACTTTTAAACGTGTTTTTCTATTTTGTTATTGTCGCAACTTAACGAATTTAGAAGAGTGGCCATAGATTTTCTGATGTAGGTTGTATTGACATTTTGACCAGTTGCCCGTTTGCACAGGGTTATCGTAAAGAGTTGAGATTTACTTTATCTTCTTTTATTTAACAATAGCTTTCATATAATATGCTACTTGACTTCCGGTTCCATTTGCAAATTTTGAGTTGGACCCTCCTGGGACCCTGCGAGTGCCCCGGGGACACAAATTTTTCATTCAAAAGGTGGTGGGCTCCCCACACTAATTTGATATATATTCACTGAATTTCCTTACCTGACCGTTTCCGAAAAATCTGACTGTAATGTACGAGGGCCATGCCGAAAGTTTTTAGCAGCGCAATAATTTAACATCATAGCAACATTTTGTTTATTACATTCGACACTCTGATATTTTGTGGCTTTCAGTCATCAATGGCAACAATGAGTATGTGATAGCATGGTTAGAGATAAGAGAGATAAGGAAGCGCGCGTGACCCATTGTCTAGTTAGCCGTGGAGTTGTCAAGACGTGACTTTCGCACTATGATTTTCTACGATTACAAGAAAGGCTTAACTGTGGAGCAGTGCCTTAAAAACTTTGATGAATACTTTTGGGGAATCTGCTTCTTTGCGAGCCAGTGTTGGAAATTGCTTTCGGGAATTTAAAAGGGGACGTACGTCACTTGAAGATGAACCTCGTTCCGAACGACCAAACATTGCAGGGACTCCCATAAACATCGAAGCTGTGAGACAAATGGTGAAAGACGATCCCCATGTATCTTTCCTTGAGATCGAAGCGACTCTCAACATTGGGTCAACAGCAGCGCAGACAATTATGCGTGAAAACTTGGGTCTCAGGAAAATGTGTTTTCGTTTGGTCCCCCATTTACTCACGGAAAGGAAAAAAGAGGGTAGGGTGGAATGGTGTGAATTTATGTTGAATAAATTCAACCAAGGGGCAAGTCGTGATGTTTACAACATCGTCACGGGTGACGAAACGTGGATTTACCATTATGATCTGCTTACCAAGCAGCAGTCGCAAGTGTGGTGCTTCGAGAATGAAGATCCCCCAACCAAAGTGAAGAGACCTCGGAGTGTTGGAAAGAAAATGGTTGCGTCTTTTTTCACACGGAAGGGATATGTTGCGACTGTTGTACTTGACAATCGGCATACGGTGAATGCTGAGTGGTACTGAACAGTTTGTCTTCCCACTGTGTTCAAGAAATGGAAGGCCCAACATCCAAGATCAAATCTTGGCCTTCTTCTGTTGCATCCTGACAATGGAAGTGCCCACAGTGCTGCAAGAACTGTAGACTTTTTGAACCAGGAAGGAGTCAGAGTGCTGCCACATCCACCCTATTCGCCGGACTTGGCCTTGTGCGATTTTTTGTGTTTCCCAAAGTGAAGGAACACTTGCGTGGACGTCGCTTTTCATCGGATGATGATGCGATTGGTGCTTATTTGGAGTCTGTTGACAATATAGACAAAAGTGTGTGGAATGAACAGTTTTTTAAGTGGTTTGAAAGGATACAAAAGTGTATTCGTGTCCGTGGAGAGTACTTTGAAAAACTGTAAATGTTTTGCTCCAGTTCGATGCTTCTTGTGGTCAGAACTAAAAACTTTCGGCATGGCCCTCGTATAGTATGAAGCTCAATTTCTAACTTTTCATGCTTATATCTCTGCAACGGTTGAGATCGAGGATGTATCCCTTTTCGTGTTATGTTCTTTTGGGACAAGTATCCAACAGCCGTAGTCTCGACTCGAAGTCAGAATTACACTTGGATAGGTTCCCTCGTAAGCATTTAAGTCGAATAGTTGTTAGTATTCGTTTTATAGTTCTTCAGGTGCTGTTTTTTTTTCTTTTTTGTCGCTAGTTCGCCGTATCTTCTAAGTGTGGCAACATTTTTGGTGCACTTCTTTTGTTTCACATTTTTTCAAGTATGCGTTTGGATGGCAGTCCCGTGAATCGTACCGAATTCATCCGATGCATCATACGTGAGGCAAAGCAGTTCTGTAATTGGTGTAGAGCCCAGGCTTCACGAGTCGTCTTGGTCACTATAGTTGCATTGAGTCTTGTGAAGTGCGCACACAACAGCGAGTGGGACAGAGAAGTGAAGCAGGGAGACAGCTAAGGTGTCAGCTCGGAGACGAAACACAACAGCTCAAAATGCATGGAAGTAAATGGCAGCCCGCACAGCGGTGACAGAACTCTCACGTCCTTCATCTTATAATAGGGTGGCCCGAATTTTTTTTAAAATTTCGATTGGTAGGATTGCGGAAAAGTTGGCTCGTGTTATTGGTAGTCTGCACACAAAATTTGGAATATTTTGGTCAACCCCTTCCTTTGCCTCATAGGACTTGAATATTTTTATATCTGCGGGTATGCAACCCGCACGACACCACGAAGAATATTGTACTGCATAGCTCCTATAACAACCCTTGGTTCTTTTCGACACTGAAGTATTCTGAGGCTGGAAATAAAACGCAAGAGAAAAGTGAGATGCGATATTGTTGCTATGTGGTTAAAAATGTTAATGAATGAGACGGAAAACTGTATTTTTATGTATCAATTCATGTTCTTCATATATAGCATGAAAATTATGTTGTCAGCCTTACATTGCTGCTTTTTCATGTATATCGTGAACAATTTCTTTTAGATCTGTGTATATTATAAAGAAAATTTTAATCAAGTAATCTGATACCAAGTAATTTTGAAATCGACTGTGCAAGAATAGAAAACATGTACTTACTTACAACATTGTGCACGACAATAATAATACGTAGAGCATTGTTTTATAAGAAGTAGGAAACATTGTAATTTTATACACAGTTCAATAACGATCAGCAATACCTTTTGGACATTTACCAAGCCGTTTCAGAAGATTCGTGTCCGTCAGGCCTGAAGAAAAAGCCTGGACCAATTGTCATGTACCGATGGTTGACGACAGCTCCTCGCATTCTCCGATAGTATATTAGCACCGAAAATCCCGAAGAACCACTTCGTTAGCTTGCACAGTATGTCAGCAAAATATATGCACGAGTTTGGTTTGAAATAAAGTGAAATTCTTCTCTCACCAACGGAACGCGACGCTCGATCTGCATCCATTCTTCCAGAGGAATTAAGAAGAATCGTGTATACTGTGATTAGTTCCAACGCGTACTTTGCCCATCCGGAAAACTTGTTGTTGGCAATGTTCACCGACAGGAGCCAGGACATCCGAGTTTTAGGGTGGAGAAGAATAAAAAAAAGTTTCGGCAGTAAAAGAGATCAAGTTTACGTGAATTCGTTGTTCAAAAGTAAACTTAGGCGAAAGTAAATATCATGAGATAATCGATTGGTTCTCAACGGACATCACTGAGCCATCATTAACAAGAGAACTTTCTTCGAGCCAGATAGAAGAAAATATTACAATGACACGTACAGCTTCTGAGAAAATTCGATGTTTTCTGTGCTATACGCAAGCGGTGGAGAGGATGATAAAACTAGTTACAGACACTAGCGGATCCAGAAGGATCGTTTGGGGGGGGGCGGTTCGCTCCCTGGAAGATGAGCGTAGCCTTAAGGTGACCAGAATTTTACTTTTAAAAAATCGGATGCATATGAATGCGGGACTTGAGGGGGGGGGGTATCTAAACCTAATTTAGCTAAATCTGATTCCCTGATTCCATTTTGAGATCCGAATTTGTAAGTTTTTTTTTTTTTTTTTTTTTTTTTTTTTTTAATGAAGGTATTCTGAAGATTTAAATTAAATACGCACTTTCATTTCGGAGACATGGCGGCGTCATGATTTACTAGTCAACGCAATATATCAGATGCGCTGTCTTGCACAATACTTGCACAAAAGAAAATACTGTATTGACTATTGCATTCATTTTAGCGGAAAAATGTACAATTTGCTCTAATTGTTTATATTTTGAATAACAATTGAGGAACAGCAGTTGAAAAAAAAAAAAAAAAAACCGACAAATTCGGTGTACGCAAAAATCAATATCAAATGTATACATGCATAAAGAATAATACAAAATGTCAACAAATAACAAAACACATTATGATATTTCTGTATACGTTTCTTGGTAGCTTAAAAAATACATTAAAGTTTATAATTAATAATTAATGTTTAATAGTATATGGTACACAGTGTTCAAATGGGCCAAAATATAGGGGAGCAATCTTTACATATTGCTTTCATTTCTGTTTATATCAGATATAATTCAGCAAATCGAAAATTAAAAAAGAAGAAATATAATATTCAAACTGAACTCCAAGGATGTTTAGTGGCTCCGTGATTATTCCTCGTAGTATCTAGTGATTGTCCGAACTTGAATTTCGTGGCTTTCCCCTGAAATAAGGATGTTATGGTTTTTGCCTTAAAAGAACTATGGCCTGCGCTTTCAAGGGCACAGATCAAGTACAGGAGAATGAAATGGATACACTTTCTAATACATAATAGTAATCATAGCTGCATTTAAGCATTGTACTGTACTACTAACAGGAATCCAGAGCGACGATTTGAAGTTAACCTACAGCATTAACATACAAAGAAATGAATTGTGAAGATAAATCCTATATAAATATAATATATTGCAGTACTCCTTAACCATATAAATCACTACGAAGGTAAATGCACAATTACTGCAAATAATGTAACAACAAAATATCAATACTAAACTTTCTCTTACACGAACTCAACAGAAATTTTGTCGGATCTAGCACGAAATGTGTATAAATTTTACACGAATTAAAATTATATAGAATTACAATATAAGCTATTATAATGTATAACTAGTAAAAAAAAAAAAAAAAAAAAACTCTGAAAGATTAGCAAAGTCTACAACAAAATGAACGAAAGAAGATCAGAAATGTAAAACCAAAGTGATGTTTCCGTTCATTACAGCACACACTATATTTCCTAAAACATACCGACTGGCGATATTATTTGACAATATCACATATTTTTTTTAAAATGCAAATTAAAATTTAATTTTGAAAAAAAATATCACCTTTAAACGAAATTACCAATAGAGAATAATGTACGTATAACTTGTTTTTCTTTCATCTCAGATATAATATGGACCGTTTGGTCTAAAGGCTAACACGCTTGCCTTTTGTGCGCGTGATCCCGGATTCGATTCCCGGTGGGGATACAGTTGAACGAAAAAGTGGTTCGGATTCCACTATAATCAGTAGGTCCACGTTTCCTTTAGCCGTTCTGGCACACACGTGGGATGTTACACAAACAAATATCATATGTATAATATATAACTGTTTATTAAAAATATAATATAGCCTATATACCGGTACACATCTTTTACGATTGTGGTTGTGCCCTTTTGTTTCAGTTAAAGATTTTAACAAAGCAATTTCAGAAAATTTTTCGAGTTCGTTTGCGATTCAGATACATTCAAGGAGATCAACTTATACTCAGGCTCATGATTTTTGTGGAGTACCCACGAGTTGAAAATAATTACGACCAAACACCACGACGGGCGAAAACCAAACAACAGCCTTAGTCACCTTGCAGTCCACCTCTGGGAAAGTTACAGCACAAACTCAAATCTACGCCCTACCTTGTTCCTGGCAAATCTGACGATGACACGAGCGTAATCTACGTTTGCCTTGGTGCGTATATAGTATTGCCAGGTCGCTAAGTCGATCTGCACCCATCCAGAACCGTAGCCATGTTTTCAACCTCTTTAGTGTTGAAATGTTCTTTCGGTTGATGTTTTGTATAGGGTATTTTGTACGAATACACCCCCTCTTTTGCAGCGATATAATTAAATATGTAAAGAAAGAAAAGCATTATACCAGACTAGGAATATGGGGTTGGAAATTGGCTCTATTAGGTAATTTCTTAAATGCAGTTGTTAGAAACATAATATAATTATAGCTATGCTTACAACAATAAAATTATATTATACTAGCCTTCACCTAGGTAGGGCTTCGCCCCCAGACTCCCAATTTGCTCTGCATACGGCCTCACACAGTATAGTAAATGCTCCTACGTTTTACCGTGGCACAATTTTCGCGTTCTTCCTTCTACGTATCTCTTTCATATAGCATTGCATTAAGCTAAATCTCTGTCTTGAAATTCAAACACCTCGTAAGGCATTTTAGTGAACCACCCCCACCTCTTTTCCTTCTCTTCTACGTTAAGTGGCAAAAAACGCTCAAATATGTTTAATTATTTTAAAATTAAAAATTAAACTACCAACTTTCATGCCTCTAACCGTAAAGGATCCCGAGATATGAGCATCCTATAATAATAATAATAATAATAATAATAATAATAATAATAATAATAATAATAATAATAATAATAATAATAATAATAATAATAATAACCGTCCCTTTTCTTTCCTTCTAGGTAAAATATCAAAAACGCTGAAATACATATTGTATTATTTTGAATGAGAAGTCCATACACCAAATTTCATGTTTCTAACCTTCGAAGATTCTTAGATATTGATATCTAATTTTTATAATTGCACACCACGCCCCCTTTTCTTCCCCTCCCTTTTTTCCACATTTTACTAAAGTATCAAAAAACGTTGAAACGCGTGTCAAATTATTTAAAATGAGAAATCCATGGCCACCCCTTCTCTTCGAATTTCCAAGAAATCCTTCCTTAGTGATATCCTACGCCAGAAATCTTATTTACAGTCCGAATTTTAAGTTTCTAGCTTGAGCGGTTTGGCCTGTGCGATCAGTTACTCACTCAGGACTTCTTTTATATAACAGCTTGTGTTATTTCCCAAGAAGAGATGAAATGCCATTAAAAGTCACAATAAATCCCTGGTCCCTTCCTAATGTTTCCGTGTTTGAACCCCAAAAGTCACGGCTCTCTTCGTTGATCTAGTAGCTAGCGAACGTATCTTTGATGCATGAGGTTCTGTGATTTGATTCTCGGTGAATGAGCATAGAACGCACTATGGTGGTTCAGATCCAACTTTAAACTCTAGTTCTCGTTCTGTAAAGCATCGCTTTTAACAAACGAAGTAAATACATATCAACCAATCAACCAACCGAAAAGTCTCAGATTCAGAGTGCTTTTAGGTAAGATTCTACATTTCTCTTTATTCAAGGTAGAGGTACTTGAAGTTTCGGGATACGAATTCCATTTCCATATCCTTTTTCTAGGACACAATTTTAAAATATATCTTTTTAGTTCAAAGAGTGAGGCGTCTTACCCTCCTTTCTACAGCTGCAGGTCCAACGAATGAATCATATTCTCACTCCTTTGGGGCTTATAGTGACCGCCTCAAGGAACTCGGGACATAAGTATTCACACTTCAAATTTGTCTGTATTAAGTACTACTAAGTACCACACATTTTGATTACTTTGCTAGGCTTGTCACACAGATTGAATCGGTCGGGAAAAGACCATATTTGTATTTTTCAACGATAAATGCTGGAAGTAAAATCCAGACCTTTGGGGGGGGGGCGGTCGCCCCCTCCGCCCCCCCCTTGGATCCGCCAGTGGTTACAGAAGTGTCAGCATGAGTGTAGTGTGTAGAGCGGATGGAAGAAACACCTTTATCAGGGCAAAATTAGAGTCTTGGAAAAAAAACGAAAAAGTTTGATTCCAAGCAGGACTATCAAATGTAAAAGAGAGAGAAAACAGAAGTAGGTAGGCGAGTGAAACTAGATTTGCAGCTACCTCCTCGTGGTGGGTTTTGGGTAGTTTGGGAGCGTATGTACCGAAACGAGCTGAGAGCTGCAAGGGAAGGTTTGTCAACAATTTTTCATGACCTACTGTGTAATTATAATGTGTTTTGAAAACATCAATACAATTTCTTCGTCTGATTGATTATAATTTTTAACCACATAGGAATAATATTACATCTCACTTTTCTCTTGCGTTTTATTTTCAGCCTCGGAATGCTTCAGTGTGAAAAAGAACCAAAGGTTATAGCTGTGCAGCACAATTTTCTTCGTAGTGTCGTGCGCATTGCATAGCCGCAGCTATAAAAATATTCAAGTCTCATGATATTTGGTCTAGGAATTAATTCGTGCGGTTGGTACGCACACATTGAAGCTGTAGTACAAACACAAAATACACAAATACCTTAAGAAAAATATTGTCCATCGCTAGCCACCACTTTCGCCCATCTGTCAGGCAATGTACGGATTCCGTGGCGAAAGAAGTCCTCATCCTTGGAAGCGATCCAGTCAGAGACCCATGTTTCGATATCTTCTGAAGAAGTAAACCGCTGTCCAATCAAATCGTTGTTCATGCAATCGAACAAGTAGTAGTCCGAAGGAGCAACGTCTGGTCAATACGGCGGGTGGGGTAAAACTTCCCATCCGACATTTTCTAAATAGGTTTTGACCGGTTTTGCGACATGTGGGCGAGCGTTATCATGTTGAACAATAAGTTTATCATGTCTGTTCTCCCATGCTGGTCGTGTTCTGGCCAGAGCTTGCTTCAAACGCATTAATTGTCGTCGATAACGTTCTCCATTCATAGTTTCACCCGGTTGCAGCAGCTCATAGTACACCACACCTTTCATATCCCACCATATGCACAGCATAACCTTTGCACAGTGAATATCTCGTTTTGGTTGTGATGGACCTGGTTCACCTGGTTTCACCCAGGCCTTTTTTCGTTTAGGGTTCTCGTAATGGATCCACTTCTCATCACCCGTAATAATTCGATGCAGAAACCCCTTTCTGCTCTGTCGTTGAAGCAGCAATTCGCAAATGGTTTTTCGTCTTTCAACGTCTCTGTCTTTCAATTCATGTGGAACCCAATGTGACATCTTTTGAATCATTCCCATGGCTTTCAAGCGTTTGGAGACTGTTGTTTGATCAACGCCTAATGCTGCTGCAAGTTGTTCCTGCGTTTGACACGAATCCTGCTCGAGCAATGCTGTCAATTCTTCGTCTTGAAATTTTTTTTGGCTGTCCAGCTCGCTCTTGGTCTGCCAAGCCGAAATCACCACTTCTAAACCGTGCAAACCACTTCTGACACGTTCGCTCAGCTAGAGCATGGTCACCATACACTTCCACCAAAATACGATGACTTTCAGTCGCACTTTTCTGCATGTTAAAGTAATGCAGCAGGACACCCCGCAAAAACACTTTATCAGGCACAAATTGCGCCATGTTCACTTAACTACAAACTGGTGTTGTTGACGCTTTAATCCACTGCCCTATACTACGAACGATACGCGATGACAGGGGTTTGCAACACATGTGTGGATACACGGAACTGTGGGACGCTCCGTTCGTTGCGCCATCTCTTGTCCACCCGCACGAATTAATTCCTAGACCAAATACAAAGGAACGGGTTCACTAGAAAGTCCAAATTTTATGTGTAGACTATCACTAACACGAGGCAACCCGGCCAATCGAAATTAAAAAAAAGAAAAAAAAAAGCTTACAGCACAATTTTCTTTCTAGTGTCGTACGGGTTGCATAGCCGTTCGTTTAAAAAATATTCAAATCCCTGGTAAAGGAAGGGATTGACCGAAAGAATCCAAATTTTGTGTGTATACTAGTGGTGGACATAAAAATCAGTTTTTCGGTTTCCGGTTTTGAGAAAAACCGAAACCGGGTTTCGAAAATTTCCAAAAACAACTTTTTCGCCGAAACCGGTTTGGTTTTTCACCGGGTCCGGTTCGGTTTACTTCGAAACTTGTTCAATTCCTGACCAGAATAATGCTTCGTTGTTCTCCGGAAACGGATTCTGTTTCCACGGAAATAGTTTCATGTGTTTCCAAAACAGTTTTCACCGAAACCGAAACCAGTTTCGGTGAAAAACCGAACCGGTTTTGTAGAAAACGGAAATATTGGTTTTTCAGATTTCGGTTTTTCTAGAAACCGGTTTCCAGTTTTTATTTAAAAAACCGGTTTTACACATCCCTAGTATAGACTACCACTAACACGAGGCAACATTTCCTCAACCCGGCCAATTGAAATTCACAAGATTCTTTTTTCGGCCCACCCTAATGTTATAAAGTCTCTTGTTGTTTTATTTTTTTTTTAAATCCATGACCATATCTACCTATCAAATGTCATCAGAGGATCTCATTGTCGATTATTTTCAGGTAAATTAACCTAAGATACACAGATAATGCGTGCTTACCGACAACAGTTCATCAAAGTTCATCACATTCTTTATACAGTGGCTAAAGAACTTTGATGGATTTTGCATAAATCAATGTGTAGCGTGTAAAATCGTTTCATCAGCAGTCTCTCACTGTATATTAGGATACACCCAGTATGTCTTTTTATGTTTTTTCTTCTTTAATTTAGCGCTAAGACACAAGCAATAGTACATTCTTCGAAGTTCATCGTACTATGTCCAAATCAGTGCTATTTCGCCAGTGTAACAATGCACGATGACAAAACTGTTCTGTTGCCGTGAAGTTGCTGACTTTGAGAGACAAAGATGAAATAGTTGCGCAATTGTTTTGTCACTTGTGTGCGGAGGGCCATACGTATAAAATTTATATTCAAAGGTCCACGAAAAGTGTAATATAAAGGTAACAATATTTGAACGACATTTATTATTGGAATATGTTTTATAATGACTTACGTATCTTAAAACGTTCATTGTGTTTGTACACTCACTTTATCAGTTTATAGCTTGTATTTATAAATCATATAATATTAAAACTGTTTGAGATCTAAGTCTTGGGTGAACTAGTAGTGTTGTCTACGAGAATTATTATGTTTCTAGTCTCATGAGCAACACTAATTGCAAGGCAATTGTAATAAGTACTACGTGCCTGATTAGTTACTGCATGTGTTCTGTTGAGTCATTACTGTTGTATTTATGCAGTGGTGCCCACCCCCCTTATGTCTATGACGCACCCCCCCAATTGTCTATCAGTAGGTGTTCTTCCATGAAAAAATCTTCTTTTCGATTAATTTTACCCCCCTCATCAAACATATTTATATAGATTTTAACCCTCCCAAATATTTCAATGACGCAGTTTGCGTTATAGCCCCCCCTTGTGGGCACCCCTGATTTATGTGTAGGTGGAAGGGCAGGAGAAGGGTGTGTTGGAAAGACAGATGTGAATGATTTTTATACTACTTTACAAACAGTAGACGTAAGTGTGTAGATGCAGTCCATTCCGTCTTGTTTTGTTTTGTTATTGTATACGATTGTTGAAGTGATTGCTGGGATTTTAAGTTGAAAATGAAAAGCCCAGAAAAATAGCTTGGGTAGAAGGTTTAATATGTAGAACATTTTCAATTCAGATTCTGTTATGTTGATGCTATTTTATACATTCGAGTTTGTTGGCAAATATATATTTAACTGCGAGATCGATCTGGATAAAAATTTAGCAGGTTTATTGTTAGTACCGTAAGACATAAAGGGTAACTTTGCACAAAATACGAAAAGAGTTGCATAGTCCTTTGTCGGTGAAACCATGAACTGTAAAGAGAGTTTCAACTACCACGGTAAGATAGAGCATCTAACTGTATTTTGGCTATAATGATGGCGGTTAACATCACTTCTAATTACCCGGAGGATTTGTTGTTGTATAGGTATGGAAAGCAGGCATTGCAAAGGCCGACAAAAATTTGAAAGATATCACGTACAAGAATTTCTGTCAAAGTTAAGTCAGTTTCGTAGAATACTACTGTGTATAATGAGTCTTCGAAGCAATAGTTGAAATTGAAGTGTGAAACGTTTTAAAGCCGTAAATATAATAAAATAAAACTGGGAGAAGGCAATTTCAGCCTCTAATCGGGGTTACTTTGCAACGGTCCAAAGTAACCCCTTAGGTAGGAAATTATTACTGCTGGTACCTCCTGCGTTCTAATTTTAGGCAAATTTCATTTTTAGTTAGATGCCGGAATGGATTTCTTGTTGGAAAATAAATTACGAAGTGTGGCGGATTCAAAAAAATAGTTTGAGAGGGGCTTCAGATATACATAAGAAGTCACGCAGTTTAGGCAGGCTTCAGCCTGAAAGTCCCAGACTCCGTAAATCTTCCATTAGTTACGGATGATATTCTCGAACACAAAGAGCAACCAAGGCAAATCAGTTCAATGGGGAGTTATTTTTTTTTGTGTTTCTGGGTTGGCATATGCTATCAAAATGTGGTTCCTGTGCCGGTTTCAGAAAATATATAATTTTCTTTACAAATATCGATAATTAATACTAAGTCTGATAACGGTACCATCATTCTAATATCAATATTTGTAGACTGCATGTAGTTTTGTGTAGGAAGTGAAATGAATAAATAGTGAAAGGAAAACATTGCACACATATTGGGGTGCGCTATGTCTGAAATTACATATCCGTGTGCATTTCTTGTTAAAATTTAACTAACACTTGATTTTTGTCCTTTCGGTAATGCTTTAAAATTCTGACACGGTTGCCATTTTTTCGTTCATCCAGATCCAATATGGCAGCTATCAAAGGTGGCCGCCTTCGCGAATGCACAACGCTGTCTTTAAAAGCCTATATCTCCCAAACTAATTGACCAATCTTCATGCAACAAACACCAAACGACGTAGAAACTAATATTTAAAAAAAATGACAAGAGTTATTATTTGTCAATGCAAATAATAACGTGAGAAATAATTTTATTCCAAATTTTACACATTTTATGATGTGTTTTCTTTATATTTTTTAAATAACAAGTAAACGGCAAATAATTGAGAACAACGTTGTGTACCTTTTAAAAGAGTAATAAATTGTCTTTAAATTGACATGTATATAATTCAGTTTGGTTAAAAAATAACGAAATTATAACAAATTAATATTTCCTTTTTTTTTTTTTTTTTTTGCTTGATTTTCCCACATGAGTAGAGGGAGGCCGAGACGTATAGGAAAACCAACCATGAATCCGTGATCTACTCTCCAAGACAAGTAGTTTGATATATCGCATGCTATACCCTGGCAGACACCCGTATTAGCGCACCTCAGGTATATCACCATTTATGCAAAACTAGAAAGTTCCAGAAATAGCCATAAAATTCTAATGGAAAGTTCTAGGAGGATCTAGAGGCTTCCATGGCATTTTATTAAAACGTTCTAGAACTTTCTGTATTTTTTGCAACATTATATAACTTTATAGAACTTGTCCGAACATTCTAGGACTTACCCGAAAATTGAAGAACATTTTAGAACTTTCTTGAAAATTATAGAATGTTTTAGAACGTTCCATTTGAATTCAGTGGAAGTTTCTGGAACTTTCTAGTACTCGGACAAAGTATATAAGTGCAGCGGAAAGTGGAACTATTCACAGTTAGCAGGGAAACTGTGCGGTTACTTGCCGAATTTCAATTGCAACGTAAATATTGTATCTTATCACTTGCTTTACGTTACCTTTAGTCCTCTTATGAGTTACTCTTCGTTTCTAAAGTGTTTCCCCAATTCTTGTATTTTCAGAAATGAAACTGTGTAATTAACTTACAAGATAGAGTCACCAAATCCGAAAGAACTTGATTATAATGTCTGTATCGTGTGCCAGGATCAAAAAAGAGGAGACGTAACTTGAAATCCATCTCTTGAATCACTAGAAAAGCTAATAACAATTACAGTGAACAGAAGCAAATTTGGTGATCTTCAGTATTCAGGGGTCTTATCTCTTCTTAAACCGTTATCTCCTGAGCATCTGCAGGAAAAAGCAGCATTCTTCCATAAAGTCTGTTACTCTGTTTAGTTCACAAAGGACACTATGATAAATCGAAGCGGATATATGAGGAGTCTTTAAAACAAGGATCCATAGTACCTACGGTTGCGAAAAGAGGACGTCCATCGAAATTAACAGTGAATAGTGCAAGTTCGGAGACAACAGTGGATGCTCCAAGTTCAACAAGATCTTCTACCTTTCCATTTGACAAAAAACAAATGCATATTTTGTCAAGAGGCTGAGGGTGAACTTCATTTCGTGCAGACCTTGTCCATGGGGCAAAAAATTAAGAACGTTGTTGAAAATATTTCTGACGAATTGAAGTACCGCCTTCTCTCCTTGTTGAACGAACCCGGGGACGCAATTGCATATGACATGAAATACCACTTTAAAATGCTTGGTGTATGCTGAAAGAAGAAAATCTTTATCAGAACCACATGAAACTGGATTGTTAACATCTTCGGCAGACATTTTGGCTGACATCGAATTCCTAAATATCTTGCAATGCACATTTTATCGGGATAAAGATGCTATAATAAGTATGCGGGATATCAATACAACTTATCTTAATCTTCTCTCTGAGGAAAGTGGAAAGATAGTTGATGGTAACTATAAGCGTCATGTGAAATCACAGATACCGGAGAAGTTACCAAATGTTAACTTGTTCCATCCACCACAAATGAGCGCTCCTGAGAATCTCTGCGATTCCAAGACGATTGAAAAGGCCGTTCATAGCTTCGAAAACATTTCTCATGCTGACGCAACTGCAGTACTCAAAGCATCACAGATAATTGAACACTTGAAATTTGATGGATCTGTTGACGGGTATAGCTCTTCGCCAATCCTCCAATAGCTCATTCGTTGGCTGATACAAGGCTGTAAGTCAGAGATTCAGACAACACGACGAGCTGAAGAAGTTAATAAAGCCGTGAACAACTTATGCCAATTGGTTATCGCTAGCGGTAGACCTGATTGTCAAATTAACTATCATCCAAAACATGACGATAGTAATTTCCGACAACTGGCTGATACACCATTACCCATTGGACTTCCGCTTCTCATTCATCATAAAACAAGAAGCAAGCAGCTCGTAAATGCATTCGTAAACTATGGAATTGGAGTTAATTATAAGAAAATATATCACCTCACATTTGGAGAGCCCGTTACGTGTGCCTTGTGTGGAGAAACAGTCACCTTCCTCCCTCCTCCCCCCCGAAGTCCAACAAATTACGGATGGACAGAAGAACAACATCGTTTCCAGCCTATTCTCTGTTTGCAGCCACCGGCGCCGGACGCAGTTTTGTTGAATGTTCACTGTGTCTGTAAAACTGGATGCAATGCGCGCCGTTGCAAAAAACGCAAAGTACCTTGCACGGAATTGTGTCAATGTTAAGATGAGTGTGAAAATTCAGCAGATCATGTGTTAGACTATGAAGGAAGTCATTCTGAAGAAGAATCAGTGTAACTATGAAACAGTTTCACACTGTTTGAAAGGAAACAAAAAAAATCCAGAGAGTCTTTGATAAACACTACTGTCACAACACATTCGCTTCTCTACATTTAAGTTTCCACATTCATGTATTTTGCGTTTTAAAATATGTTTTTATAATTAGCAGCTTTGTGAATCAAGAAATGGGCGGTATTTTTTAAAAAATAAACATATTGATGCATATACCAACAGAGAGATATCCTACGTGCGCAGACTTCTTTTTTCTTTTTGGAAACAACAAATGGTCCTTATTCTTGATGATGCATGTTACCATATTGCGCATAACGGCTACTGTATAACGCTGTCCAAAATACTTTCTATTTCAGCGTTATCTTAGCAAAATACAATTATAATATACAATTTAAATATGTATTTTTGCGTTTCCAAAGTTTAATAATGTTTCAAATGTTTGTGTTGTCTGAGCAAACTATTTTCACCGCCCATTAATCGTTCATCTTAAGTTTTATTAAGGATGTTGAATTATTATTATTATGAAGTCCGTTAAAGCAAATAAAATTGTTTTTTACAAAATTTAACATGATTGAATTAATACCAAAAGAAAACATGAGCAGGACGTAGGAATAGAGGATAATTTATTTACATGTGTTTGCACGCTCTGAATTCGGTTGTCAGAGGTAAAAGCAATAACTAGAGTACCAATCAGAAATATCACCCACGGATCAATATAATAGGTGCTTACCGGGTGTAAGCGAGAACAATGTTTTCGCTATGGAAGCCATTTTTATAGCCGCCATATTGGATTCGGCCAACTTGTTAGACTGGGACCACTTCAATTCCTCTTTCATCGTATCATAATATCAACACATCCAACTTGAAAGATTTCAGCAAAGTGATTGGTTATTTTATTACTCTTAACCTCTATTCATGTGAGAAAATCAAGCAAAAAAGAAAAAAAGGAAATATTAATTGGTTATAATTTTCTTAATCAAAGTGAATGGTATAACAATTTAAAGACAATTTATTACTCTTTTAAAAGGTATACAACGTTGTTCTCAACTATTAGCCGTTTACTTGTTATTTAAAAAATATAAAGAAAACACATCATAAAATGTGCAAAATTTGAAATAAAATTATTTCTCACGTTATTAATTGCATTGATAAGTAATAATTCTTGTCATTTAAAAAAAATCATTATTTTCTACGTCGTTTGATGCTTGTTGCATGAAGATTGGTCAATTAGTTTGGGAGATATAGGCTTTTAAAGACAGCGCTGTGCATTCGCGAAGGCGGCCATCTTTGATAGCCGCCATATTGGATTCCGATGAACGCAAAAAATGGCAACCGTGTCAGAATTTCAAAGCATCACCGAAAGAATAAAAATCAAGTGTTGGTTCAATTTTAACAAGAAATGCACACGGGATTACACAATACCCCCTAGTAAGAAATATGTTTGTACGTTTAACATACGTTTTTTGTATGAATGCAAAGTATGCTCACCTATGGGATTACTTTGCACCAAAGTTTATATTTCAATAACTATAGTCATACTGAATGTTTACTAATGCACTTTCACGAATGTTTTCTTTATATATCTAGCTATTACGGGCCTTATGCAGAATCGTTCTGACGCATAGTTAGTGCCATACTAAAGAGTTCGACTAACATATGTTTCCTGCAGTAGTCAGGCCTTTAGTATGATGCTAATCTTACGTCAAAACGACTCTGCATAAGGCCTAAAATGTTTAAAATATAGTGTTCTAAATCATTACGTTTGTAAGTTAATTTTCTTGAACACTCTTTAAATCTGGTGCAAAATAACCCCGTCTTACGGCAAGTGTTTATTTTTTAATTTTTCACTTTTATTTTTTCATGGACTATGTACTTTATCTGTTTCTGTATCTTTAAAAAGAATGAAGTGAACAACATATACATGAATTCCAATATGAGTATCGCGGATGCAGCGAATAGGGATAACACGTAAGATATTTCGGTATACGTTTTTGGGTATTTAAGCGAATTCTTCTTGTGCCAATAATAATAATATAGGGTGTCTCAAAAGTAATGGTGAAAAATGAATCCACGGATTCTTGACACCAAAACAAGACAAATGTTTACATGACATATAGTCCGGAAATGGACAAAGGCGGAGCTAGACTCCTTCGAATGTGTGTGTTTGGGGAGGGGAGGAACTTCACACCTGCGAGCGGAATAGTGATAGGAGCTAGGAAGGGGGTTCAGAAAGCCATAAAAGTCGTATCGGCGTGACATATTAAACGCATGTTACATATCTATGTCAGAGATTCTCCATATGTCATTTAGGGATTCACCGAATATCTGTACAGCACAGGGGCAATGAAACGGCACAGTAAAGATGGAAACTATACAGAAAAAGTTATCCATGACACAATTGAACGCACATGTACAGATGGTGATCAGAAAAAGGGAAACACCTGTAGTTGGCAACACGTCAGATGTATGGGTTGGCAGTGATGTCGTGGCGCCCGCAGCGCAGGACCGCTGGTGGTGATGTGTTAGGTTGGTCTCCATACTACATCAGGCGCAGTGGAACAGCAGTGTCCAGTGCTGCAGCAGACAGAGGTAGTGTAAAATGAGAGACCTCTCAGATTTTCAAAGAGGGCAAATTGTTGGTGGAGCGAGTGTGACGGCAGTGGCTACTGTGTTAGGTGTGTCGCGTGGGACAGTGTCGAAGGTGATGACGGCCTACACAACACACGGGAAAACCACATCGGGGAAGCGGAACAGTGGGCGGAAGAATATGAGTGACAGGTCACACCGGGTATTAAAGCGCATTGTCACGCAGAACCGTCGTGCCACTGCGGAGCAAGTAACGGAGGAACTCAATCAGCACCTCCCCCACCCTGTTTCGACAATCACAGTCCGCCGCGAATTACATGACATGAACTTACGGGGTCGTGTTGCACGGGCCAAAACGCTCATCAGGGACTTTAACGATTTCGCACGCCGCAAATGGTGCCGCGACCATGCAACTTAGACCGTTGAAGACTGGAAACGTGTGATATGGTCGGATAAGTCATCCTTCACCCTATTCCCAACCACAGGCCGTGTTTATGTGTGGAGAACGCCCAAAGAAGCTTATGATCTGCAGTGTCTCCGCCCAACTGTGAAATATGGCGGCGGCTCGGTGATGCTGTGGGTCGCCATATCATGGTTTTCATTGGGTCCTGTGGTCACACTTAGCGGACGAATCACTACCAACTATTATGTCGCAATTAAGAGACCACTTGCATCCTATGGTCAGGATGTTGTGTCCGGACAATGACGCCATCTTCCAGGATGATAATGCACCCATTCACACAGCTGGTTGTTGCAGCGTGGTTTGAGAAACATCGGGATGAAGTTCAACACCTCCTCTGGCCCGCCCAATCCCCAGATCTCAACATAATTGAACATCTGTGGTCCGTCTTCGAAACACGACTCCGGCGACGATTTCCACCTCCATCCTCTCTCACAGAACTGGCCGATGCCCTGCACGAGGAATGGTGTAAAATTCCACTTGCTACCATTGACGACCTCTATGCCTCCATCCTGCGTCGCATCAAGGCTGTTCTGAAGGCAAAAGGTGGCCCGACACCATATTAATCTCGTAAGTTGCAATTTCGTTCAGGTGTTTCCATTTTTCTGATCACCATCTGTACAATGCAAGTCAAAGCAAAGATCACTTAGCAAAGTTGCGTAATTTTAGAGGGCAATGGAAAGTGGTATGCCAGATAGAAACTTGCAGAGGGAAGGTAGAAATAAGAACAAGTATAACTAAAGCCTGTGACGAACATCTTGGCATTTCAGCTAAACAAATAAAACGCAAAACTCTGACACAACGTTGCCGAGTGTTAAAGGGGTGTGGCTGTGGCTAAGCAGACGAACTCCAGTGCGATCAGGTGGTAGGGGATAGACGTGGATATGTATAAACTAAACGTGGCAATACCACTGGCCTCTCATTTGCTAGCAGCATTTAAAGGGAACTTGGAGCGCCGCCTTCATATGCCAAGATGTTTGTAACGCTGTTTAGTTGTGCGATGTAATGAAATTAAAGGCAGAATCCACAATGACGTACTGTATTTTTAACATAGTGTCTTACACAGAGTAGCAGTACAAGCTACTAGGTAATTACGTACTAACGATAAACGTACCTACAGAAGATAGTCAAACTGCTGTCCTCCCACATCTATGCAACGTGCTAATCTTGAGTTTCGAATACATTCCATCACTCCTGGTGTGTTATGTAACTGTTCACACGCATCTTCAATGCGGTTTTGTAAATCTGCAAGTCCCTTTCCCCCTCCCCCACATTCGAAGCTGCCTAGCTCCGCCCCTGTCCACTTTCGGATTATATGTCATATAAACTTTTTTCTTGTTTGGTCCCAGGAATCTGTGGTTTCATTTTTCGCCATTACTTTTGGGATACCCTGTATAAGTATTAAAAATTGACCGCTTTCTGCTGACGTTCTCTTCGTAGTCCTCTTTTAAACTCTGAAACATCCTAGTATAGATACAAGAAAAGTAATAATCTGTCCATTTGAATGCATGAGAAAGTAAAAGGGAGAAAAGCCAGCTTTGTTTTGCCCTGAAGAAAAGCTGGAAGAAATGCGATTCATTTGGTTTTGGTGTATTTTATTCCTTTGTACTCTATGAGACTTCGGAAGGAGAAAAAGGATGGATGGTTAGTAGTGGATTGAGAGAAGAGAAAACACTGACTGCTCCAATGATTGTCATTAGCGCGGGTCGTGCTCGATGATGTGTAGGAAGCGTTTGGAAGCGTAACGGTACATTAGAACGTTTTTTACGGGCTTCATTCGACGTTGTGCGTTTTGTCGTGATAGCCCCCAGCTTACCTAACCTGGGAACGCCCTTACTTGCATTCTCTTTTTTTTTTTCTCGCAAGAACAACTCATCTTAACTCTTTTTCATGGTATTCATTAACATAAAGGATACGTATAATGTTTTTATTTAAAACTCAGAAATGTAGGAAGTTTTCAAGTTAAGCTATAATTGTTAGCAGTAACTGCAAACGTGTTATTGGAAAATTTCTGTTTCAGTAACGTATTTACTATGCAAGATTTTTTTCTAGGTTGTTTCAGCCAGAGGTAGATAATCTCATAAGGTGTACACATATAATAACCGAGTTCAGTTTTTAATTTCATAGCCCAACTCCCTAGTACGCACCTTCGAATCTGGGGACCTGACTTCGATTACCGTTGGGAGTTCATGTAGTTCGAATCCACTCTAAACTGTAGGCCCATATCTCATATAGTATCGGTGCTGAGAGGAACGTTATACTTTGACTAACTAATTTTTAACTTCACCAGGGGTGCCCACAAGGGAGGGGCTATGACGCAAACTGCGTCATTGAAATATTTGGGGGGGGTAAAATCTATATAAATATGTTTGATGAGGGGGGTAAAATTAATCGAAAAGAAGATTTTTTTCATGGAAGAACACCTACGGATAAACAATTGGGGGGGTGCGTCATAGACATAAGGGGGGTGGGCACCACTGACTTCACTACCAATTTTTAAAATTGAGTGGCTATAAGGTCCCATTTTGCGATTGAAGTTTGGAGAAGATACTGATTAAAACCACTCAGTAATCATTTTGCTTCTAGTGATTTTCGTGGTAGAAAACATTGTTTTTAGTTAGTATAAAAAGATATTACTATGCTTTACGAACACTACATTTAGAGTAGTGCTGTTGAACTTTTGTGACATTTGCGGTTTTCGGTTTTTGAGAAAACCGATTTTCTGAAAACCGAAAACCGCAAAAGCGGTTTTCAAAACCGAAACCGCAAAAGCGGTTTTCGAAACCGAAACCGCAAAAGCGGTTTTCAAAACCGAAACCGCAGATGCGGTTTTCAAAACCGAAACCGCAAAAGCGGTTTTCGAAACCGAAACCGCAAAAGCGGTTTTCAAAACCGAAACCGAAACCGCAAAAGCGGTTTTCGAAACCGAAACCGCAGATGCGGTTTTCAAAACCGAAACCGCAAATGCGGTTTTCCAAACTGAAACCGAAAAAGCTCTTTTCGAAAGCGAAAGCCGCCCGAAACCGTGTTTGCGGTTTTATAAGGGATTGTCCTTTTCAAAGCAAAAACAATGTTTGCTGTTTTTAATTACACCTTTTAACAATTGTGAAAGCATCTATCGATCGAGACAAATGTATTGATTTATATGTGTGTTTTAACTTTTTTTATTTGCTCCAAGACTATTATGGTAATATGTGCAGCACAGTGCGAAAGGGATAATTCGATGGTTGTACAAGTCACAGCTAAATTAGGGTGACAAATAATGACGTTCGATCCTTAGCTTTTTTTTTTTTTTTTAGTTATTTCTTTGACGACACTTTCAATGTACCTTTCGGCTGCAGGGAAGCAAACCCGGTGGACCCCACCTGATTTTCATGTATGTTGTAAATTAGACCACCAGGAACACGAATCTGAAGGAATTTTGACATTTCGAATGTCGGAACTCGAGATATTCGAACATAAATTGACCATTGAAGCAAACTGGACCCCACCTGATTTTTATATATTTTGTAAAGTAGACCACAAGGAACACGTATCTGAAGGAATTTTGACATTCCGAATTTCGGAACTCGAGATATTCGAACATCAAGTGAAAACGGAAGCAAACTAGACCCCAACTGATTTTTATATATTTTGTAAACTAAACCACGAGAAACACGAATCTGAAGGAATTTTGACATTCCGAATTTCGGAACTCGAGATATTCGAACATAAAGTAACCAGGAAGCAAAAAGGACACTATTTGATTTTTATATATTTTGTAAACTGGACCAAAATTAGCAATTATCTGAACGAATTTTGACATTCCGATTTCCCGATCTCGAGATACTAGAACTTATACAGTAGTTTTATGTAATATGTATAAAAGTAACGAAGAAAGTTCTGTCGCTTTTTGACCTATCACTTAGAGCATAGATATGTCACCAAAGACGTACCTGAAAGATCAAAAATAGTACCCATCAGTATCAATGACCTTCTGCCAACGTTCGGGATGGGCATGGATTCCTTCGCGGTTGAACTTGGTTTGCCGTGAAGCGAAGAAGGTATCAAGTGCATTTAGCACCTCTACTACGGAGTTGAACTGGAGTCCTCTAAAGTAAGTGTCCAAGGAAAGGAACAGGTGATAACCGGACGGTATAATGTCCGGACAGTATGGCGGATGCAATAGTGTTTACCATTCAAGGTGTAGGATGGTGTTCCGGCTCATTCTAGCTATGTGGGGCATAGCGTTGTCCCGTAATGGGGGAACCCCTTAGCGATTGAGAAGTGTTGGCTCCAGGGTTTTGAGTTTTTCTTGAACACGGCTCAACTGCTGACAGTAGACAGTTGCATTGATGTTCTTCTCTGACCGCCCGGTAGCAGTTCCCGATGCACGATGTCGTGAGCAGTCCACCAAACACACAGGAGGACTTTCTGGAACCGGAAACAAATCATCTGGGACACATAGACCCAACTTGTAGTGTTTCCCAAATTGATGGAGGTGCTGGCGAATGGTTTCTCGACTAACATTGAATGTTAGCACCAGTTCCTCACATGTCTGTTCGGCTCAATTGCTACCTGAAGATCCTCATTTTGTACATGTGTTGGTCTTCCGGCACGTGTGGTGCGTCTTTCGTGAGTGTTCCGTCACCGTCCTTAAACTTGCTAAACCACCCTTGCACTGTCTGCGTAATCACGACACCCTTACCAAAGCCCTGAGGTATCTTCCGCCCCGCTACAGTGGCGTTTGATCCAAGTTGGAACTCGTACAGCATACACGCCCCTATGACGCTCTGTGGAGGTTCCATATTTACTCCGTCCTTACATACGTTTACGTTGTAACTGAACTTCCACAACCAGGTAGAATGTCGGATATACCCACACCAACAACTGACCTTCGCCTTATCTCCATTCGCATTAAACTCACGGTATGAGGATCAATTTTACACAGAATTCCACAAAAAGCGACAGAACTTTCTTGGTTACCTTTATATATCTCTCAGGACATAATATGTTTCGTATAGAGAATATTGTGTTTTTTTCATATAACGTCTATATTAAACTTTAAGTTTTAATATCTCGAGTTCCGGAGGTCGGAATGTCAAAACGCCTTCAGATTCGTGTTCCTCGTGATCTAGTATACAAAATATATAAAAATCAGGGGAGGTCCAATTTGCTTCCCTGCATCCTACTTTTCAAACGAAACAGTTTTCCAGAGTGTACATTTTGCTTCAAACTGAGTTCTGCCCTGGCTAAGAAACGTAAATTCGCTTCTATAAGAGTCTTTAAAGTTACACTTGAAATTGTCGTTCGGCATTCTTGTAGCTTGTGAAGGTATGAATAATTCAAGTATGTTTGTTACAACATCTACAAACGAATACTCATTCGTATAGAACCTCCAATACATTACATAGAAAACACATGAACTATACAAAGAAAACCATTGTGCATTAGAGCAGATCTCTTATTAGCAAATGATTCTGCACACGCGCACTGCTCAGATAGCCCAGAGCTTGAGCCTGAGCGCGAGTCCAAATTTAACTCAATCGCGATTGAGATTGTCAAAGGTGTAGCGGTTTACGTTGAATATACCATACCAACACTTTATCAACTAAGTCCTCTTAGATTTTTCTAAAATCCCAAAAAGCGGGTGGTTTTTCGTGATTAAGATATGTTTAAGCGGGGGACGAATATATAACCTGAAAATCGGGTGGTACCCGCTAAAATAGGGTAATAAGCCAACACTCAATAGAAATAAGGTATATCCCTATTTAAGATCACTACACATGCAACTCATGAAATTCAATTTGAAATATCATCCACTTAGACTGACATATTTTATATTATTATTACTCTTTCCCCATATTTTTAAAAATAGTACTGCCACTCTTTCTTTTGTTAACAAAAAGACACCACCTCTCTTTCTTAAAAAAAAAAAGAAAAGAAAAAAATTTAGATCGCAATACACAATTTTATTGTTGATTTGTTGCCACTCCGATAAATGTGAATGTTGTGGTTTTGCATGTGTCGACTGGCTTCTTATCGCAAGTCCCAGACACCTGCAATAGTTTATACTAGACGGAAACCCCGATCATATTTTATTCTGTATATTTTTACTTCCCAATAACGATAGCCGTGCCTTTTTGAGAAATTGCAACTTTTTTTTTTATTCTGCCAATTGTAAAAGTATAGAATTTCCCTACACTTTAGGACATTTTAAGAAAAAAATACCTTCTTTTCCTTCTGCAAATTTTGATCATTTTTCCCTAAGCCGCCGAGGGAAATTTCCCTCCATCTGGCAACTGAGAGCCGGTGTGGGGAAAGATTCTTTGCTGTTTTCTCGTCGTTACTTGATATTAGTGCTGTAGAATTTTTGACATTTGCGGTTTTCAAAACCGAAACCGCAAAAGCGATTTTCAAAACCGAAACCGCAAAAGCGGTTTTCAAAACCGAAACCGCAAAAGCGGTTTTCGAAACCGAAACCGCAAATGCGGTTTTCAAAACCGAAACCGCAAAAGCGGTTTTCGAAACCGAAACCGCAAAAGCGGTTTTCAAAACCGAAACCGCAAAAGCGGTTTTCAAAACCGACATTTCGGTTTTATGAAATTTCACTTTTTCAAAAACCGGTTTTCGGTTTTTTTAAAAAACGATTTCGACAGCACTAATTTAGAGTGATGCACTGAATGCATTTGATCTAATGCTAATTTTACCTCAGTGTTTGCCCTTGATATTTCATGAATGCTTTTGAAAGTGTTTAATTTACTTAACCTAATATTAATTACATTTTCTTATTGTTTTTGTGAATTTCTATAAATAGTAGGGAAAGTGTCTTGGCTACGTCAGAAGTGGTAGTCGAGTGCAGAAGACCTTCCCGGTTATCTCGTAGATTGAGAGAACTGCACACCTCCAGACGACGATCTTTGTTGGCCTCTTTCAACTCATGTTGCATCTATGAATTCAACTTTGTTACTTTATCGATTACGTGGAATCGAGTAACCTGTAACCCAAAACCTTTTCGGTTTCATTACTAATAACAAACCTGTTTAACTTGGTTTTATTTCTTCTAATAGGGTTGGCTTTACCCACACTTTGAGTTAAATTTCTATCTTTCATGTTTTCATTCCACGTCTAATCACTTAACAGACACATCAGTGTTATGGTTTTTGTCTCTTGAATAATCAACGTTATTCACTATCTTGTTACAAGGTAATTAGATTTTAATGGAATTTCCTTCAAGCTGTCGCGACGATTACTGACTCAATTACACTTTCCGTGAATTTCACTATTACTATTGTTAGTACAGGTGTAAAACATAGCTTTGAGAAAATCGTTATTTTCGAATGAGAGAATGCAGTTTGCTTATACTTGCAGAGAACAGAAGGATGACCTCTCATGGACAGCTTGTCCTATACACTCGGACAAAATACGTCCAATTTCTAGCTGATTCAGGAGGCCATTCCATATCTGTCTTCACACAATTCTACGTACTAGAACGCAAATAAAGGTAAAAAGTCATTAGGCCTTATGCAGGGTCATTTTGACGTATGATTAGCCTCATACTAAACGCCTGACTACTTTAGGAAACATATGTTAGTCGAACTCTTTAGTATGGCACTAATCACGCGTCAGAACGACTCTGCATAAGGCTCATTATTTCTACCATGCCGTGTATCTCAAACAAAATAGCAAATTTTGCGTTACGCTGACGCAGTCCGTTACAAAATGTACCCGTCGGTCTAAATTCACTTTGTAATGAGTGGAATATATTCTCACGGACTACTTTAAACTCATTTATTAAACTTTCGTCCGTGATTAGACTTTTACTTCATTATAGTATTCGCGCCGAGTCGTGAAGCTTGACCTAGATCTACAGATTTCACCACCTAATAGAACGCGAGGGTGTGTTCCGACCGTCAACCCCCACCCATCACATTTTGTCAGTGTCTTCTCTCTTGCTACACGGAAGACATCTCTCTAGAGTACAGTGTTGTCGGATTGGCGCCAAGTTCCGTTTTGTGAATTGCTTTTTCTTGCGTTATGTTTTCGTTGTTACTATCCGTGTTATTGTTACTGTTTTAGAATAATTGTTACAGTGGTTATTGTTGTGCAGTGTTGTTATTGGTATTTTTTTTAAAATACTCATTTACTATGTCTTCAAAGTTTGGCAACATTGTTGGTGAATTTCAGCTGTTTGACGTTTCCCCAAGTGTGCGCTCGGGAAGCGGCTCCACGAATTGTACCGAAGTTTTCCGATATGTCGGAGCTCACGCAAAATACTTCTATGATTGGTTTAGAGCCCAAGCTTCATGACTCGGCGCGAGTACTATAGTCTTCAATACAACTTACAAGGAATAGTGAAAGGAAACTGGATATTTTAAAACTCAATTATGATTAACTTAAGAATTCTTTATCTGTAAAAAAAACTGCTTTGTAATTCTATCTTTGAATATATTTCCACGTACCGAACTCAACTACCTTACACAACTCATATAAGTTCATGTATTGATAAACGTGACGATAGAAGTATATTCCAGTAGGTACACGTATATCTTCTATTTCATCACGAGTACAGTAAATTCATGGCCAGCATTAGTCGAAAAACAAAACGATTTAAATTCCCTAAGTCGTGGCATTGCGGCGCTAAACTCAGAAAGAAGAAAACTCCACATTCAACCGTGGATTCGGTCTGAACATTAAGAGTTATACTATAGTATACCATCTACAGGACTTGCACAATGGCTCAATGATATTGAGGCCTGACGATTGTGTAGACCATGGCAGATGTGACACTTCATCTTCGTTCTCATCAAACCAGTCCTGGATAATGTGAGCCGTATGAACAGGCTCTGTCATCTTGAAACATGGCATTACCGTATGGAAACAAAGTTTGCACCATGGGATGAATCTAGTCACTCAAAATGGTTATGTAATCCTTGGGAGTGACATGTCCATACAGGATGAAGATGGGTCCGGCAGAATAAGAGGATATGGCTGCCCAATTCATTACTGAACCACCGCCATGCTTCACTCTTGGTAACAGAAGTCTGTGTCGTACGCTTGTGCTGGTGTTCTCCACATGTAAACTCTGCCATGACGTGAAAACAATGTAAAGGAAGACTCATCCGACTAGATAAGGGTCTTCCATTGTTCCATTGTCCAGTTTTTATGGGCATTGCACCACTGACTCCGTATAGCACCATGGTCAACAGTCACGAGTGGCTTGGGAAGTGCAGATGTGTCATAAATACCCCGCTCCACTTCTGACTGTTTTGAAGCGAACAGGGTTTGTAAGCACTGTATTCACCTCAACTGTGACTTTTGGCGCCGTGGTGATCTGCATGGTCACAATCTTACTCAATGTGTCTGTCTCTGTCACGCAACAGAAACTTGCAACTACGCTGGTGCTTCGCTGATGCGTTTTTTTCGGAATACTTGTAGGCAGTCATGATCTTCGAGACTATATCTCTTGATACACCAAACATTTCCGCTACTTTTGTCACGGAAGCTCCCACTATATGTGCAGCCACAATTTGCCCTTTTTGATACTGTCAGCTCAGACATAATTCACGATAACTTGCACTTGAACTTTGGAATGAACTACAAAATTATTGAGTTCATGTCAGCTCTGGAGTTAGCTTCCTGAGCAGCTGACTCCAGAACTCCTCACTAATGGAACTGAGTCTGCATCGCATGAGGAATAGTGCAACATGCCTCTGGAAACAATGTCTCAAGAACTTTTCTGCAGACTGACGGTGTTCCCACGCCATATTAACCCCTTGCACTGAAATGACGATTCTAGCTCGTCATGGCCTCACGGTGCCAAATCGCACAATGACAAGCTACACTTGTCATAAAATTTAAACTATTGTAGCATCACATAGGGTTACTATATTGATGTTTTGAAAGTTATATAATAAACCATCTATAATACACTTTTATAACTTATACTCCAATTATCAGAATTCAGAAGATAAATCATAGTGGAAGGGGTTAAATGATAACCTGTATTTTCCTTAGATGTTTCCATTATTTGGATTACCATCTTGTAGAAACTAATATTAATAGCTAAGGATGCAACTTAGTGTAAAATGTGTTTTAATACAGCATATTACATGTTAGTTTTAATGTAAGTTCTCTAAGTATTGTGTGATATCTGAGTGTTAACGGAAATATCTGAGTATAAATCAAAAGTTTTACTTTAAATTTCATTGAGCATTTATTTTGCTTTGTCACACACTTTTAGGTACTGAACTATCTTACAGATCCAAATTAAATGCGAAAACGTCGTACACGAAAATAGAAATATTTGCTTTACAATCCCCTGTTTAGGAAGCAAATTCATGTATTCAGCAACTAGGCAGACTTAACTGGATAGCAATGTATAGATTTTTCCCGAAAAAAGAACAACGAAGTCGTATATCTAGCGTGAGGCTATTTATCTTTTGTAAAGAAATAGGAAAGATGGTTTCCAAAACAATTAGGAACGAAGAACAACGCCCTTTACAAATTGTTTCTAGTCTTTTTTTCGTATCCCGAGAACTTAGATTCATGTGTATGTTAGCAGTGATGTGCTGATGTTACTCAAGCGGAACTAATTTGGACTCTAATAAATCATGAAGCCTGATGCTTGTTCTACTTTACACATTCCCGGTTTGTTGTGGAGATTGCTGCTACTCCATAGTAGTGGCTCCTGCAATGGAGGAAAAGTGTGCTCTCTGCTAGAACCTCCAGCTCTGATAGGGGGAAGGAAAATGTTGACAGCCTTTTCCGAGAAACTTTTTCAAATTGTAAATGAAATTTACTTTCCAAAGTAGAGGCTCATTTACACCACTCTGCATAAAGTAATCAAGTTAAGTGGCTCCGGTTTTGCATGTGGATTCTTGATGATGCCTGGGCGGGGTTTTTAGATGCTTCTGATTAGCTGATGCTCTTTCTGGCGTTGTAGAATAAAAAACTGCCTAGAAGTTAATAACATGGTGCTTTTTTATTTGAGTAGAAGATTCCAATTTTTTGTGTTTATTTCTCTGTTGATATGAAATGTTCGGTTTGAACATTTTTTTCTTTTCTTTTTGTTTATTATTATTATTATTATTATTATTATTATTATTATTATTATTATTATTATTATTATTATTATTATTATTATTATGTTGATTAGTTGTTTTAATGATTTAGTTATTTTCTTTCCTTCAAGAAATTATCTTTTTTCGCTGTAGCTCTTTTCGAAATATTTATTTTCTTATTTCATTCAATTAGATAAATCAAAAGTATAAGGTGTATAAAGTACAACGTAGGCCATGAGTCGCTTGACACTAGCAGTTATTGAGTTTTGAATTGACTAGAGTAGCAGGACCTGATTGACGTAAACAATAGGTGTGGTTTGTGAAGAATATAAGAAATGGTTTTAAATCTTGTTACTCGT